>NC_092875.1:424106876-424706876 GCF_028372415.1 Notamacropus eugenii | reverse complement strand
GTGGGAATGGGGAGGGAGGCAGCAGAACCTCTTCTCTTTCTCCACAACCAATTTTCTCTGGAAGGATGGAATTACTCTCTCCTCTGTGCCTCCAGACCCCTTAATGCCCACTTCTGAACTAGCTTGACATTTTTGAAGGCGCCCCATGCGATGTGACCAAGTGTCTCCACTTGATTAACTAGGTGGTTCACATTTAGTTGAAAATCTTCAATTGATTCATTCACTGGGGGTGTTCTTACCCAATAAAGGTATGAGGGCTAGAGTATTTTGTCATTTACTCTAAGTGAGAGTAGAGAGTTTGGTTGCTATTGAATTGCAACCCCCTCCTCTCTCATATGTAAAATGTAACACCTATTCTGCCTTCCTCATAGGGCTATTGAGAAAAACAAAGGAAATGCAATGTTTGAAAGTGCTTTGGAAAGCTATGCATATATGTGTTACTTTACGTATGTCATATGTATTATTTTACAAATCAATCATTCAAGCCAGGATTTATTAAGCACCTAGTCTATGCCAGGCATTGGGAATATAATACAAAGCATGAAGCAATCCCTGTTCTCAAGGAGCTCACATTCTAACAGGGCAGACAACAAACAAATATTTACGTATACAATGACTAAATGCAATGAGCACCAATACAAGGTAGTTAAATATAAGGTAGGACAGGAAGATGCGAAAACTGAGGCCAATGAAGGTCGTGACTTGCTCGCAGTTGAAAAGTTAGTGGCTGGTATACTTCCTGTAGCACCGAGCCTCACAGTATATTCAGTGAAGTTTATGTGTAGAAGGACAGGACTTAGAATGCTAGTGGTAGGGGCAGTGAATAGAGAGCTAACCTGGAATCAGGAAGATCTGAGTTCCAATCCAGCCTCAGACATCTACCAGCTGTGTGACCCAGGGCAAGTCACTTAACCCTGTTTGCCTCAGTTCTCTCAACTGTAAAATGAGATAATAATACTAGCTGCCTTACAGGGTTGTTGTGAGGCTCAAAAAACATAATATTTGTAAAATAAAAGCATTTACTATTGTGCCTGGTGTTATGTAAAGGCTATTTTTCCCCCTTCCTCAGGTGGTCCAGTGGATAGAGCACAATGCCTGGAGTTCATAAAATCTGAGTTCAAATCCAGCCTCAGATACTTTCTAGCTGTGTGACCCCTGGTAAGTCACTTAAACCTGTTTGCCTCAGTTTCCTCATCTGTGAAATGAACTAGAGAAGGAAATGGCAGACCACTTCAGAATCTTTGCTAAGGAAATCCCAAATTAGGTCACAAAGAGTCAGGCACACTGGAAAATGACTAAACTGCACAGTCTACAATGTGCTTCATGCAACCACATTATAACAGAAGCCTAGAGAATATCCTCAATAATACTAATAATACTATGAGAGAATTAATATCTCCCTATCTGATATATAGGTAAACTGAGTCACAGAGATGCTAAGAGATTCGTTCAAGAACATATAGCTTATTAAGTGGCAAAGCAGGGATTAGAATCCAGGCCTCCTCATTCTCGATCCAGATTTCTTGACTCTTACTTCTAGCAAAGTATAACAGAAAGAGCTCTGGACTCAGGGGCAAGAGAACTAGTCTTGAATCCCAGAACTTATACTTGATCACAGGGAAATCAATAAACATTTCTGACTCAGTTTCTTCATCTATAAAATTTACTTTTGCACAGACTGATTATATGCCTTAGATATTCTCCCTTTTTATCTTAATCCCTTAGAATTTCTAGCTTTCTTCCAGATTCAGCTTAAGTAACAATTCCTACACGAGGCTTTTCCTGATTCCTCCCAACTGTTAGGGACTTCCCCACATGTTATATTTATTCTCTCTCTTTCCTTTCCCCTTCCCTCCCCCTCTCTCCTTCTCTGTCTCTCTCCATACACATATGCATATGTATGTATGCACAGATATATATATGCATATAAAACACACATATGCATATATGTAAGTATATGTTTTGGTCAGATCTCTGATTTCATTGGTGTAGGGAGCTACAAGGCAAGAATTGTTGAACATCTCTTAGAAAGAATTGCCTGAGGCACTAAAGTTAAGTGACCTGATGGCATCACACAGCTAATATGTACCAGAGATAGAACATGAACCCAGGTTGTCCTGGCTCCAAGCCAGCGCTCTATCCATGTTGTTGTTTAGTCATTTTTCAATCATGTCCAACTCTTCTTGATCCCGTTTGGGGTTTGTTTGGCAAAGATATGAGTGTACTTTGCCATTTCCTTTTCCAGTTCATTTTACAGATAAGGAAACTGAGGCAAACAAAGCTAAGTGACTTGCTCAAGATTACATAGCTAGTAAGTGTGTGAAGTCACATTTGAACTCAGGAAGAGGAATCTTCCTGATTCCACACTGAGCATTCTATCCACTGTACCACCTACTCACCCTACTCTATCCATAATGCCTCTCTTTACTTTGTATATGCTTTGTATTCACTTCTGTGTGTGTGTGTATGTATATATATCATTCCACCTTCTGCCATCCTCTACCCCACCACCAGGTAAAGATTTTAAAGACAGAGATTGTTTTGGTTTTTATCTTTGTATCTCCAGTGCCTAGCATAGAGTAGGTGTTTAATAACTGCATATTGAATGGTGGATAGATGGATGGATGGAAATGGAGAAAGTAACATGTATACTACCTACTTTACAGGGTTGTGATGAGGAAAATGCTTTGTAAATCCACAGTGCTATAGCAATGTGAGCTGTCATACAACGATTTTGTAGACATCTCTTTGGATCTTTCAGTGTAGACAAGACCTAGAGAAGGAAGCTGATATTTTCAAAACTTTTGTGATTAGATGTACATTGCCTGCAGAATAAGCAGCAGAATGAAACAAAGAAGACGTGCATATTTTGAATAATTTGACAGAAGAAAAGTGTAATCCTAGAAGGACTTATAATGTAATTTGGTAAATGATTGGCAATGCTGATGGGCAGGTGTGATGGGGAATGAATAGCCTGTTGGAAGTGCGTCCATGCACGTACACAGGGCTGCCCTAGTGAGTCAGGACAGATTACACTCTAGGGCTCAGATTATCTTTCCTGATACTTTAGGTTGTCTCTGTGTACCTCTGGGGATGTTGAGAAAATGAGTGAATGATGGCCATTCTTCAACTTTGGAATACTTTGACCCTAAGAGACCTGATAAGAGGTGGTTCTTGTTTTGTCTGATTCATGAGATCTCAGAGATCACCCAAGTTCAGATGCTGAAACTAGGCCCGGAGAGAGACTTATTTAAACCCCTCACCATCTTGATGCTAAGCTAAGTGTGGACCCTAGCTTAGCATAGAGCACTATTGTTTAGAACTTCCAAGGTTAAGAGATGTGCCAGTCTCAGTCTCCTTAGTAGTTAGGATAATAGGCATGCATTAACATACCTTGCTACTGAGTAGTTTTAAAACCAAATAAATTAATCTCTAATTACTGAATTTCCGTTACCAGCAACTCAGTAGAGGAGGTGCTTGTTTGGGTTAGAGGTGGAAAAATCAAAGAGAAAGACAATGAGGACATCATTTATGAATTTCTACTTGAGGTCAACCCTGAGTAGAATGATTCAGTTGTATCATTCAACATTTGCCTTTACTTCTTTTTCATGTATCAGGTACTATTTTCATCATTCATGTACATATCATCGCGTTGCTACTAGCCTATAAACTACTTGAAAGTGTTATCTTTGTCTCTTTTTTCTCTTCCTTGAGGCAGTATGGTATGATGGTCAGATAGATTTGAAATTAGAGGATCTGGGTTTAATTTATGATGCTGCCACTTAGTGCATGTATATTCCTTGGACAAATAAGTCACTCTCTTTATGCTTCAATTCTTTTATCTGTAACATAAGGATTGTTGTTAGTCATTTCAGTTGTGTCCACCTCTTTATGACTTCATTTTGGAATTTCTTGCCATTTCCTTCTCCAGCTCATTTTACAGATGAGGAAACTGAGGCCTATCAGGTTAAGTGACTTGCCCAAGGTCACATAGCTAGTGTCTGAGGCCAGACTGGAACTCAGGAAGATTAGTTTTCCTGACTCCAGGCCTGGCACTCTATCTACTCCATCACCTAGAAGCACAAAATGAGGATTAGAGAACCTCTAAGGTCCTTTCCAGCTCTAAATTTCTGATCCCCTCTTCTCAGATGCCTTAGTTTCTTCTTCTGTAAAATGAGGGGTAATACTATCTTTAGCAAACACCTCAGAGGGCTGTTGTGAAACTCAAATGAGATGTGTGTGAACCTCAAGTGCTTTGTAAACCTCAAAGCCATAACTAAGTATCAGGAATAATGGTGGTGATGATGGGGGGAGGGGTTCTAGAATATGAGCTATTCCAGACCCTACCAAGACGTGAAGTCTTTCTTTTCATGTTGATCAACTGGTGGATTGTTTTTCTGTCATGTGAGGATGTGCACAGTTACAATCAAAGAGACTTATCACAAGAAAGAAGATTGCCAGTTGATGATTTTGATTTTTTGGGGTGGAGGGTGGACAGGGCAGGAGCAGCCAGAGCCTGGTGACCTACAAAAAAGCTCTTAATAAAGGTTTGTTAAAATGAAATGAAATTGTGTGGACCAGGAGGTGGGAATCTAATGTGAGAATCCTGGTTTGTGATATAAACTTTTGCCTGAGGACCCAAGTAGTATCAGAGGAAGTTCATTGTCTTCCCTGGTAATTCAGGAGCAGGAAGAACTCAGTGTTGCAGCTCTGGAATCCATAAACATCACTCTCTGCCCCCACAGCTGCCTAGTTTGTTCAGTGACATACCTTGTCTGACAGGTTACCACTTGCACTTACCCCATTGCAACCCACCTGTGACCATGGATGAATAAGTTAGCTGTGGCAATAGAAGCAGGTATCAGTTGCAGTCAGATGATCATTGGTGAGCCAGCTCACCCTTGGTAACAGGTTCCTACTTGTAGAGGAGTAAAGTGCAAATGGTACTAAAGAATGAACATCGAGGAAGAAATGTGAATGGTGATTGTAAATATATGATTCAGATTTGTTCTTTTTCCTCAGGGGGAAAAGATGTTTCCACTATCTTGGTCCCAATAGGAGCCGTAGGGTGGGGAGTGGGGTGGAGGTGGGAGACTCTTCCAACCATAATCCATCCACTGACCATGCCCTAGGAGGTGCCATAGGGCCTTGCAGGAATAAACCCTGCGCTCACCAGAAGGGTGCCCCAGGGAACCCTTCCCTTACAACCTCCCTAGAAATGCTATTTTCTCCCTCTCATCTGGACATTCTTCCTCTAACCCCACTCCTGTGAGAGAGAAACCAGAACTCCTCTTCCACTCTTATTCTTGGCCTGCTCTCTTCTTCTTATTGGTCATGGACTAGTTCTTCCAGCCCCTTTGACTGCAGGGCTGACACAATCACTCACGCTGCTAGGGTGAATCCCACCTACAATACCTCAAGTTAGATTGAAGCATTTGGGGGCTGTACATTTGTAATGCCACTATACCATAAAGATCATGGTGCCTTGTCACCTGCCTGGCACCATATTGGACCTTGCCATCTGCCCTCTAGCCCACTGGACATTACTACTATCTGCCCTGTAGCTATGCCCTCCTGATCTCTAGGCATCACCATTTTACCTGATGATAGACCCTAAGGACCAGAAGGACTTTCCATCCACCTTGTAACTTTATCATCTTTTATGTGAAGTCTGTCTCAGTAAGTTCCTTAAGATTAGGGACTCTGCCATTTGGTGCATAAGAAATAACTTATAAATGCTTTGTATTCATTCATTCATAGCCAGGAAGCACTAGCATTGCAAATTGTAGTGTAAGGATTTAATTAGTTGTTTGAAGATATGTGTTAACTCCCTCATATTTTCTTCTAAAGAACTGTATTAAATTAAGACATAGCCTCAGCACAGTCCTAGTGACAAAGCAAATTCTGGGCTCAAATGGGAGGAGCTCAAGTTCCCCTGGGCCTGGAGCCATTCTCATTTCTAAAGCAGTTTATAGGTAAGGTACAAATGTTATAAAGCTTTGAGAAATGGTAGAGGCATGGGCAGACATTACAGCTGAGCGGGGCTGATAATTACCACTGATTGTGATGGAATGAGCCAGGGCTCGATGATGAGGGGATGCATGTCTCTCTATGTGCCCTGTGAGGTTGAGTGCCAGTGTGTGCATAGCCTTCATAAACCTTTCAGAATGCTTTAACATCTTCATCTTCCTCTCCAGCTTTCTGAGTCAGGGTCTGTTTTTCCCTGTCTTCCTTTCTTTTGATGGGGTCCAGGTGTGCTCTCTCAACTTGTCCACTGTATAATCACCCTCCCAAGGTGACTCTTAACATCCTTCAGCTCCACCTGACTTACCTACTGACTGAAGGAGATATTTTCTTTTTTTTCTTGTTTGTACATTTAATCAACAACAAGGATAAAGAAAGTAATATTCTCTGAGACATGTGAATGCGACAATTGAATTTGTTTTGTCCAGAATTAACTAGGGGAAGAGGGCATATCATAAACGAGAAGTTGTGTGGTATTATGTTTTCAAGCTGAAAATCCCTTTTAAACTCCATTGTTTTTCCAATGGAGCTATATGATTTCAAAGGATGGAATAGCATGCTTTCCAAATAAGCATAATTTAATTAACTAAGGAATGATTACTAATGGAAAGATATCAACTAACATTTATATAGCTCTTGCTGTATATATCATATATATATCACCTATATATGCTATCTGTATCATACAAAGACACTTTATATTCATTATTATATACATTCTGTATATACATGATTTCATTCGAGCCTCACATCAATGTGATCAGTGCTATCTTTATTATTCCCATTCTACAGATGAGGAAACTGAGGCTGACATAGGTTATGTGACTTGTCCAGGATGACATTGCTATAAGTATCTGAGGAGGGATTTGAATCTATCTTCCTGATACCAAGCTCAGCACTCTGTACAGGATTAAGTAAACTATGTCAACAATTAATAATGGCTTGTCCTTGTAGCAAGGAAATAGAACATACCTGGAGATAATAATAGAATTTAGACAGAATGGGCCTGGAAGGGCCATCTGATTGAATGCAAGCTAAGACAAATGCCATTTCCACAATAGCCAGTAGCAAAGAAGCCTATTTATCTAAGTCAATAGCAAAATAGAAATCAGAGAAGGTGTACATAGAAGAACATATACCAGACAATATAGAATGAAGGAGCTGTCCCACTCAGGGCAAGATAACTCAGCTCAACCAGGAGAGAGAGTCTTAGATCTTACCCAAGGGGAAGTCCCCTAAAGGCTCTAGTATAGGAAACTGTGGATAGGAACATGATGGAGACTGCCAGACTCCTCAGAATCCTTCAGAAACCTGAAGTGGGGTTGGCATCTTCCATCTTCTCTCTTGAAGCTGGAAGCCAGAAGCTCCCAAAGTGACTGTAGCACCCTCAATCTTTTTTTTAAAATTTATTTATTTAACTTTCAACATTCATTTTCACAAAATTTTGGGTTCCAAATTTTCTCCTCATTTGTCCCCTCCCCCACCCCCAAACACAGAGCATTCTAATTGCCCCTATCACCAATCTGCCCTCTCTTCTATCATCCCTCCCTTCCCTTGTCCCCATCTTCTCTTTTGTCCTGTAGGGCCGAATAACTTTCTATACCCCATTACCTGTATTTCTTATTTCTTAGTTGCAAGAACAATACTCAACAGTTGTTCCTAGAACTTTGAGTTCCAACTTCTCTTCATCCCTCCCTCCCCACCCATTCCCTTTGGGAAGGCAAGCAATTCAATATAGGCCATATCTGTGTAGTTTTGCAAATGACTTCCATAATAGTCATGTTGTGTAAGACTAACTATATTTCCCTCCATTTTATCCTGCCCCCTATTGCTTCTATTCTCTCTTTTGATCCTGTCCCTCCCCAAGAGTGCTGACTTCAAATTTCTCCCTCCTCCATTGCCCTCCCTTTCATCATCCCCTCACCCTGCTTATCCTCTTCTCCCCCACTTTCCTGTATTGTAAGATAGGTTTTTATACCAAAATGAGTGTGCATTTTATTCCTTCCTTTAGTCGAATGTGATGAGAGTAAACTTCATATTTTTCTCTCACCTCCCCTCTTTTTCCCTCCACTAAAAAGTCTTTTGCTTCTCTCTTTTATGAGAGATAATTTGCCCCATTCCATTTCTCCCTTTCTCCTCCCAATCTATTTCTCTCTCACCGTTTAATTTCATTTTTTAAAGATATGATCCCATCCTATTCAATTCACTCTGTGCTGTGTGTGTGTGTGTGTGTGTGTGTGTGTGTGTGTGTGTAATCCCACCAACTACCTAGATACTGAAAAGTTTCAAGAGTTACAAATATTGTCTTTCCATGTAGGAATGTAAACAGTTCAACTTTAGTAAGTCCCTCATGACTTCTCTTTGCTGTTTACCTTTTCATGCTTCTCTTCATTCTTGTGTTTGAAAGTCAAATTTTCTTTTCAGCTCTGGTCTTTTCATCAAGAATGCTTGAAAGTCCTTGATTTCATTGAAAGACCAGTTTTTCCCCTGAAGTATTATACTCAGTTTTGCTGGGTAGGTGATTCTTGGTTTTATTCCAAGTTCCTTTGACTTCTGGAATATCCTATTCCACCCCCTTTGATCCCTTAATGTAGAAGCTGCTAGATCTTGTGTTATCCTGATTATATTTCCACAATACTTGAATTGTTTCTTTCTAGCTGCTTGCAATATTTTCTCCTTGACCTGGGAACTCTGGAATTTGTTCCTTGGAGTTTCTCTTTTTAGATCTCTTTCTGGCAGTGATCGGTGGATTCCTTGAATACTTATTTTGCCCTCTGGTTCTAGAATCTCAGGCCAGTTTTCCTTGATAATTTCATGAAAGATGATGTCTAGGCTCTTTTTGTGATCATAGCTTTCAGGTAGTCCCATAATTTTTAAATTGTCTCTCCTGGATCTATTTTCCAGGTCAGTTGTTTTTCCAATGAGATATTGCACATTATCTTCCATTTTTTCATTCTTTTGGTTTTGTTTTGTGATCTCTTGGTTTCTCATAAAGTCATTAGCCTCCATCTGTTTCATTCTAATTTTGAAAGAACTATTTTCTTCAGTGAGCTTTTGAACCTCCTTTTTCATTTGGCTAATTCTGCTTTTGAAAGCATTCTTCTCCTCATTGGCTTTTTGAACCTCTTTTGCCATTTGAGTTAGCCTGTTTTTCAAGGTGTTATTTTCTTCAGCATTTTTTTTGGGTCTTCTTTAGCAAGGTGTTGACCTGCTTTTCATGCTTTTCTTGCATCTCTCTCATTTCTCTTCCCAGTTTTTCCTCCACCTCTCTTACTTGATTTTCAAAATCCTTTTTGAGCTCTTCCATGGCCTGAGCCCATTGAATATTTATTTTGGATGTTTGGGATACAGAAGCCTTGACGTTTATGTCTTTCCCTGATGGTAAGCATTGTTCTTCCTCATCTGAAAGGATGGGAGGAGATATCTGTTCAAGAAGAAAGTAAACTTCTATGGTCTTATTTTTTTTTTTCCTTTTCTGGGCATTTTCCCAGCCAGTTACTTGACTTTTGAGTTTCCTCTCCACACCCACCTTGCCTCCAGATCTGCCCAGCTAGTGCTTGGGGGCTGAGATTCAAATGCTGCTCCCAAGCTTCAGGGCTTTAGGCATGGGCGGGGCTACTATTCAATGTGAGATTAAGTTCAACTGCTCAGGTGGGGGCAGGTCTGCCACATGGAGCTTAGTTCCCTCAGGGGGTTTATGTGGAGACCTTCAACAATGGATCCGGGCTCCTGCCTGCTTTGGGAGCCCTTGTCTGTTGCTGCATCCACTGCTGCCTCCCCAGGGGGCCTGAGTTATGGAGACACCCTGCTCGCCTCTCGGCAAGCTAAAAAGACCCTTTCACTGACCTTTGGTGCCTGTGGGTGGAGGGACCTGCGCGGCTGCTGGAGATTCTGTCCCTGAAGCCTGCTCCGATCTGCTCCTCTCAGTGCTGCATGGCCAAGGCAGGGCTGGGCTCTGCTTCTGGTCCGGGGCGCCACGGACCTTTCGTGTCAGTTTTTCAGGTCTCTCTGGAACAGAAATCTCCACTCTGTTATTCTGTGGCTTCTGCTGCTCCAGAATTTGTTGGGATTTTTTCTTTACAGGTATTTTATGGGCTGTGGGTTAGGAGCCAGCATATGTGTATCTTTCTACTCCACCATCTTGGCTTCTCCCCAGCACCCTCAATCTTAAAGAGACCTGAAAACCTTTCCTCTCTCCCACTCTTGCCAATTTCTCCCCATCTCTCATATAGGCACAGAAGTACTGATTTCCACCAACAAGGAGATAGACCCATACCAATGGGCTTTGGAACTGGGGCTATATGGTGAACATTTCAGTCCTAAAAATTAAAGGTCTAGTTCATCAAATAACACTGAGAGTTCCTGTAGAATGAAGCAAAGCAATTCCAGTGGCTCCTTCCAAGATCAAATCCTTTGTTGGGTGTCCAACATTCTTCATCTAGCCCCCTTCTACCTTTGTAGTGTTCTTACACTTTATATCACCACATGTACTCTTTGATTCAGTGACATTGGCCTCCTTGTTTTTCCTTGAATAAAGCACTCATCTTTCAGCCTGAGTATTTTCTCTGGCTAATGCCTGGAAGTCTCTCCCTCCCCATCTTCACCTACTGACTTCCCTGCCTTTGAATTCCAGCTAAGATCCCATCTTCTACAGGAACTCTCTCCTAATCCCTCTTAAGCCTAGTGCCTTCCCTTTTTAAATTAGTCCCAATTTATCTTGTATATAGCCTATTTGTATATATTCGTTTTCTTGTTCTTTCCCCCATGGGATTGTGAGCTCTTTGAGAACAAAGACTGCCTTTGGCCAATTTTTAGGTATCCTTAGCTCTTAGCACAGTGCCTGGCACTTAGTAAGTGATTAATAAATCTTGATTGATTGAGTAATGCCTCCATGGAGCCTAGAGAAAATGGCAGCAGCTCTTTCTCTGTGTTTTGCTATTTCTTACAATGGTTGCAAAACATTCTCTCATATATTTTGATTTTGTGTGTCACACTTTTTATACAACATATGACTGGCATTTCTTTTGATTTGGTCTGCTAACAACATGCACATATGCACATATATATATGTATATGTGCATATGTGTATATACACACTCATACACAAACAAAAGTATTGTGAATCAGATTTTTTTCCCTAAGAGAAAGTTGTTAAAAAACTGACTTTATTTATTGATATTCTTAGTACTATTTCCTATTCTCTTATATTACATTTTTTAGTTTCAAAAGTTTTATTATAACTTAATCCTTTTAAATCTTACTCCATATTTTTGGACTTCTGGGAGATACTCTGGATTGTGGGAATTGCAGACTTCAGGCTTCATGTTCCCTTCATGGGTTTCAAATGCCTTGCTTTGTTGGTGTCTTCTTTTAACTATTAATAGATTCTCATAGAAGAATCATGTGAATATTACTGAGCATTTGTTTCTATTCCAATTTAAGTTGATTGCTTATTTCTATGGGGCATCAGAGGGCAGAGTAACAGGATAGAATCTTAGTATATTTCTATTTCTACTCTACCTCATTCAGAAACTTGTAAACTTTTCTTCTGGGCCTCTGAGAACTTTCAGATGAACTTTACAGATACTGTTTACATGACTATGTTAACATCATTAAGTTAAGTGACAAGCCACCATCAAAAGACTTCTTAGAAGCAACTGATCTTTCTTCTATTTATAGACAGGCTGTGTTCCAGTGGGAAAGGGAATCAGCATTTATTAAGCACTTACTACATGTCTAGCACTGTGCTATGCATTTTGCAAATTCAATCTCTTTTGATCTTCATAACAACATCAAATGCAGGTGCTATTATTATCCCCATTTTATAGCTGAGGAAGCTGAGGCAGGCTGAGGTTATGTGACTTGCTCAGGTTCGTGTGTCAAGTAAGTATTTAAGGCCATGTTTGGACTAATGTCTTCCTGACTCCAAGCCCAGGCCTTGGAGCCACCTAGATGTCACTCCCAGAAGTTTATTCTCATCTGACAGCATATATTTTGTGACAAAGGTATCACATGAAAGTTTAATAAAAAAGAACATCAGCTTTGCAAAATTGTTTTTCGTGTAAACAAATGGAAACGTAAGGCTACTTTATGATATCTTAAGATGTGTTATATCTTATTGTGGCTTTTTAAAAAAAAGGAAAGGAAGGGAAGGGAAAAACAAAGAACTGACAAGACTTGAAGGACTAACTAGATAGATTAGATAGGAACCTCTGTACCAGAAATGTGGTAGTATAGTAGTCAGTCAATAAGCATTTATTAAGTACCTGCTATATTTGAAATGCTGTTGTGCTAAGCCTGGGGCAAGGGGCTGTGGTCATTCATCAACTTTAGACTAAGTACAAAAAGTCCAGATCAATTTAGATACCCTTGAAAGCCATTGCATGAACTTTAGTGACCTTGTACAGAAAGTACCATCAGAATACTTAAGGTAACTTGGTCACATTCTGTGGGGTTTTGTATATAATAGCAAACCAATTCAGGATGCAAGAATTCAAACCAGATTAGTGGTGGAAACCTATGACCAAGCCTCTGAGAAGGAATTGTTTGGAGGAGAGCATTTGTTGTCAGCCTCAGTCTACCTCATCTCTCCATCTTCACCGACGAAGGGCTTTTGTGAATTTTGGAGAGCTAGAAGATTTTGGACACTCATGCTAGAAGCCCCCCTGGAACATCTGGTGGCAGTGTTGATATCAGAAGAGAACACCTTGTGATGATGAAGTGCATCTGCCTTAATCTTCAAGGCTCTAAAACAGGAGGTTTTAACTGGGAGTCCATAGGTAGGTTTCAGACGGTCTGTGAATTGAAAGGGAAAAAATTACATCTGTATTTTTACTAACCTTTAACTGAAATTTATCATTCCCTTTAATTATGAATGCAGGAAACAAACATAATTCTGAGAAGGAATCCGAGCTTTACTAGACGGTTAAAGGGGTCCATGACACACATAACAATTAAGAAGCCTTGTTTTACAAGAAGCCTAAAAGAAAATCTACCCAATACCTAAGGGGAACATCTTGCAGATTCTTGTAAATCGCTTTCAGAAGTTGTGAGTTACCTTTTGCCTCCTGTGTGCCTCGTGGGCGCTCAAAGTTTGAAGCCACTTTTCCCTGGATTCTTCAATTCTGGTGGAAGAGAATGTCACAGACTTTGTGTGGAGTGGTGTTTTGTACAAACTATACTACTAATGTCAATACTATGGTAGTATAAATAGTAAGTGTTATAGCAGTATAAATATAATATAAATAGTAAAAAGCAAAGCAAATTGGCTGACATTGAAATCAACTAATAATGACTGGGGAAAACATCTATGGGAGCTTGTGAACTCAAATATATGAATATATAACTCTTCTAATCTCTCAGGGTTAATCCCAGAGGCCCGAGAGCACAAAGTAGTCATGTTCTGGGGGACCTGGTCTCCCAATTCAAGTGAGGATTTGTAATTCCCAAGCGTGTGCTACATCTGAAAAAAGAAAAGCGTGGATGATTTATTTAATAGGAGCAAATAGATAACAGTTGGACAGACCTTTAGGAAGCAGGCAAGGAAGAACTTTTATGATTATATTGCAAGAAAAAAACTGGTGACCCTGGGTTGGAGGTGTGACTTGCCTCTCCTTGCATGTGCCCTGGTCATGTGTATTTCCTATATGTGTGCTCCTTCATATGTGCACTCTAGCTACTTATTTTTTTCTGGATATCTTTCTAAGTATGTCCACGCTTTGCACTAATGTTGTGCATATTTGTGAGAAAATGTGCAATAGGTTTATAGGGAAAATATTTATTGCTACTTCTCTTGAAATGCAATTTCATTACATTCCTTTGCTTTGAACTAATTGTGTTCTCTGTCTGTCTAGGAAAAAGTAAAATCATTGGTAGGGGTCATGCTCTATGACTTTGAGTGGATATGGACCAACAGGATATTGTGAACCTCAGGTTGCCTGATGTGCAATGTATGTGTGTGTATGTGCTATATACACAGAAGCTTAATTAAATATTCCATAGAACAAGCAGTGGGATGGCTTGCAATCCACTTCATTGGAGGGAATACCTATATAAGTAAGATTGTGAATCTATCCACGTATGAGATGAAAGCATGGAATCCCTGGGAATTTAGGAGATACCTTATCAGCCTACCTATACCAGTTAGGTGACAACTCATTTGGTTGTAAAAATTTAATCTCTAAACCCTGATACAGAAAGTAATGGCGTATTGACCAAAGAGTACAGTCATAAAAACTAGGAATCTGAGAGTTGGAAGCAATCAGAGTTCATCTAGTTTAACCTTTACCTGAAGTAAGAGTTTATTCTACAATATAAGGGATCATCCAGAATTTTTTTGAATACCTTCTGCAATAAGAACTACTACTACCATTACTACTACTACTACTACTACTATTACTACTACTACTACTACTACTACTACTACTACTACTACTACTACTACTACCACCACCACCACCAATATTTATATAACACTTTGCCTGTGTCAGGCACTGTACTGAGACTTTTTTCAATGATCTCATTTGATCCTAGGAGATAGGTGTTATGATTATCCTCATTTTAGAGATGAGGAAACTGAAGGGAACAGAGATTAAGTGACTTGCCCAGCGTCACACAACTAGTAAATGTCTGAGGTCATATTAGAACTGAGGTCTTCCTGCACTTTACTGACTGAGGTGCCAGACATTTCCACTTATTAGGAAGTACTTAGTTTACATAGAACTGAAGTCGGCTTCCCTATTACTTTGCTATACTGGTTTGGTTGGATTCTTTGGAGTCAGTATGGTTGGTACCCTTTTATCTCTCATTTCAGTTGCAAAAAAAATGGTAGAGGGCCAGATAAGGGAGGCAGGAAAGCCTTGGCTGCCTCAGTGAATCAACATCTAGGAGGGCTTTTGGGACTTTGTGGCTCTGTGGGCAATAGTTTCACCACATTTTCTTCTGGACTTTTCAAATGGCTTTCTCATTCATTGCAACATTGGTTACAATCAATTTAAGCAATTTCTACAATCCTCCTAATCTCTGTAAATATTTTTGTTTTTGTAATGGGCTGTTTGCTGCTAGGCTGGGTGGTCCCAAAGATGCAAAGGTCATCTATGTTTTCCCTCTGCAGATCTCACAATAAGGAGGCTCTCTCAGAGCATTTTCTGTGCCTGCTGTCCTTCTGCTCAGAGTTCTGGAGATATCTGGTAGGGGATCAACATCCAAAGATAACAGCTTCCTGTAGTTCAACGAACTGTAACTACTTCAGTGGGAAAGTTATAGGCTTGGAAGGGCAGAGAGTCACTATGTCCACAGCCATATGTAAAATATATCATATAATATTGCATATTATATAATGTGTGAGATATATTGTATAATATACAACCATCATATATGATACATTGTGTAATATTATAAATGTGTATATAATAGTAACTGATAGTATTGAGAATTCCCAAGCAAAGAAAAACTCCATACTGACACAGGTCAACTCCTCTGTGAGTCAGAGAGTTTCTTAGAGCACATATAGCTTGTTCAGGGTCACACGGCCAAGACATCAGAGACAGGAATTGAACCCAGGTCTCTTTGGCTTGGAGAAGGCTACATCTCTACTATACTATGCTGTCCCCCATCTTTCTCTCTCCCTTTCTCTTTCCCTCTCTCTCTATCCTTCCCTTTCTCCCCTCCCTCCCCCCTCTCAGTCTCTCTCTCTCCTTCCCCCTCTGTATGTATACAAATACATAAAATACATACATGTATTGATTATATGATATAGATGGGGGGATACTCTGTTGCATTTGTGACTTCATATTGCAGGTTCTCTTTTCAGCAGAGTAGATCACAATCCATCCAAACCTTCTCATCCTATGCCATAACTTCCCATAATTCCTCCACAGGCAGATTCCTTCACCCAGTCTGCTTTCTCTAGAGCATATGTCATTGCTCTAGAGAGTGAGGGCTGTCCATTGATCATCCATAATTTTCACTACAGTATTAGCTTACTTCCCTCATGCATCTCTCTTATGATACCCTTTACACTACTTCTCCTGGGCCATTTCTCATTGGTTGTATGTTATAATACTCCAACCATATGTCTCTCAGTTTACTTTGAGGCAACCCTAATTCTTCAGAGACCATGACTGTGACTTCATGATTTGTAACCGTGTATGATCACCAGAAGAACACTGACGTTTAAAAAATGTCCCTTTGTTTTGAAGGGAAGCTTAAGGATCAATGAAAGCACTATGTAATTTCCCAAAGTCAATTCAACCTATTTTTCTATTTAGTTCTAGGCTCGGTTCACTGGCCATTCTTAGTGACCATCCAAAACATACACGTTGATGACCCAATTTTATGTTATTGAGTATCTAACTCCATACTATGGTCTGGATTACAGAAATCCTTTATCAATTTGCCTGGTGATTATCCTGCCTGCAGGGTGATTGCCCAACTCCAACTGCCCAACTGGTTTTCAATCTGCCCTGACCTTGTTCTTATTACAGGCTTTGGGACTATTGTAGAGAAGTATTAAATTCCACTGTGCCATCAGTACCTACCTTACCTACTCTAATTAGAACAATTATGCTTGGAAACATCTTTCCAGACTCTACACTGCTACTTCTTGAACTTTACTCAATAGATAAAAATGATGGAATGGGAAAGATATTGAGGAGATTCACATCCTTCGTAAGTTAAACTACTTTTCTAGCAACACAGTAGCTGTATATAGCAAAATCCTGCTATAACAAAGTTAGATAATGAGGTGGGATTTAATCTTTTCACCAGTTTTATAAAAAGGATCTAAAGTAATCCCTTCCTGGGATTAAGTAACACATCCATGCTTTCAGTGACTGCACAGAGTCAGCCACAGTTATTCTCATGCTAGGTCAGACTCCATGACTCACTCAGTGTAATTTTGTTTCTAGCAGAGGCCATGAGGGACGTGTCATAGAACACATGATTCTTCTTTCCTGTTGTTAACCTTGAAGATTAGAGATATTTCAGCTTCTCTTGGGAATGACAGATGACTGTCATTTATTGCTGTTCAGTCATTTCAGTTGTGTCTGACTCTTTATATTTGGGATTTTCTTGCAAAGATACAGGAGTGGTCTGCCATTTCCTTTTCCAGCTCATTTTACAGATGGGGAAACTGAGACAAACAGGGTTAAGTGACCTGCCCAGGATCACACAACTAGTAAATGTCTGAGGTCAGAGTTGAAATCAGGAAGATGAGTCAGTCTTCTTGACTCCAAGCCCAGTACTCTATCCACTGTGTCTCTGAGCTAGCTACATTGCAGCTTTTCTTAGGAGCAAGGGATGGCTCTGTAATTCATAAATGATTCCAAACCCTTTCCTTCCAGTACCATATCTTGGGACAGAGAGTCTTCTGAAAAAAAAGTATTTCCTCTCATTATCCTAAATATAAGTCAAGAAAATGAGCACTGCCCATCACAGGGCCTGGCCTCAAGCAGTGAGCCTGGCCCGGTGTGGGTATACCAGTTCTTATCCAGACCCTGAGAAGCAGGAAAGAGCAATGCTAGATGGGAGATTTTGTCATTGTAATCCTTAGTGAAGGGGACTCCTCTCTGATCATTTCGCTATCCCTGCCTCCTCTGATCTGCTTGCAGCCTAGATTTACGAATAGACAGGGTTCTTCTCCTTGGGTGGGGAACAGGTATGGATTTTATAATCACCTGCTCTTGATCCTGACACTTGGGATCAGAGAGGTGGCATTTTTCTTTTATCTTTCTATGGCCCAAACCTCTATACTACTTCCTAAAATTCCTATGCTTTCCCACTCACCTTCCTCCTTCTTCCAAGGGGCAGCAAGAGTGCAGTGGGTTTTATAGGAAAAAGATTTTGGATGATTTGGAGATCTGATACTGGCTGCCAACCTCCTAAGTTTCTGTCCTAATAAGGGATGTTAGAATGACTAAGGCCTTAGGATTATCCATTCCCCAATTTCAAATGGACTAAATCATGGACTCGGACAGTCGGAAGACATTTTTTAAGCATATACTATATTCTAGGCACTATGCTAAGCATGAGGGATACAAAGAAAGGTGGGATAATCCCTATTCTTAAGGAACTCGCAGCCCAGTGGGAGAGACAGCATGCAAAAAGCTATGTACAAACAAGATATATACAGGAAAAATTAAATATAATCAAAAGAAAGAAGACACCAAAATTAAGGGGGTTTGAAAATGTCTTCTTAAAGAAAGTGGGACTTCAGCCGGGACTTGATGGAAGCCAGGGAAGCCAGGAGGTAGAGATGAGGATGGAGAGAATTCCAGGCATGGGGGATGACCAAAAATGAATGTAAGTGCAATGAAATCTCAAAAGAAAAGGCAAAGGCAGCTCTAGTATGGGAGTTTTCCCAAGGTGGACTACTTCTGAGATCAATGGGGAATTTTCTTTTTATAAATGTTTAATTGATATGTTGTTTTTTATATCAGTGTTATTTTTCAGTGACTTTCCTATTGTCAGCATCATGCCCCCAATAGAATCCTCCCTTATAACAAAGATAGTTAAAACAGACCAACCCATTGACTGTGTCATAAATGTATGCTTCATTCTCTGGCAAGAGGAGGGAAGTATGCTTCACCATCAGTCTGTCCTCTGAATCAGAACTAGTCACTTCATTCTGTAACCTGGCCATGTTTTTCTTTATGTTACTGTGGTCATTAAAAATATTGTTCTTCTAGTTCTACTTAATTCACTCAGTATCAATTCATAGTTTTCCTAAGTTTCCTTGAATGCTTGGTTTGCCATTCCAGTCAATCAATCTGTCAAGGAGTATTTATATATTAAGTTTTTGCATGTGTCAGATGCTGTGCTAAGAATTGAAAAATACAAAGAAAGGCAAAAAGCAATCATTGCCCTAATTCTAATTCTAATAGGGGAGATTACATGTAAATAATTATGTATATATCAGATATATAGGGAAAAGATGAAGATGATCTCATAGAGAAAGATATTAGTAATTGGAGGTATGGGCAGAGTCCTTCTGTAACAGGTAGGATTTGAAGTGAGTCTTGAGGGAAGCTACAGAAATTAAGGACCACTGACGTAAAGGTACAGATATGGGAGATGGACAGCCACGTGTGAGGAACACGAAGAACAATGTAGCTGGATCTTGGGGTTTATGTAGAAGAGTAAAGTGTGAATAGCCTGGAAAGGCAGAAAAGGACATTATTGTAAAGAACTTTAAATGCCAAACAGAGCACTTTATATTTGATCTTGGATATAATGGGGAGCCAAGGAATTTTTTTGAGTAATTATTGGAGCACAATAATATTTCATTACATTCACATATGGGCATCTAGGTGCACAGTGTATAGAGTGCCAACCCTGGAGTCAGGAAGACCTCTCTTCCTGAGTTCAAATCTGGCCTCAGACACTTACTAGCTGTGTGACCCTGGGCAAGTCACTGAACCCTGTTTGCTTCAGTTTCCTCATCTGCAAAATGAGCTGGGGAAGAAGATGACAAACCACTCTAGTATCTCTGCCAAGAAAATCCCAGATGAGGTCATAAATAGTTGGACATGACTGAAATGACTGAACAACACATATATATTATCATGCTTTGTTGTCATTCTCATATCTGTATGTATGTATGTAAATATTCTTTAAAATTTTGAGATGTCAGAACTTTATTTGAAATATTTACTTTAGATATTTTTTTAATTAATTAATTAATTAATTTAACTTTTAACATTCATTTTAACAAAATTTTGGGTTCCAAATTTTCTCCCCTTTTGTCCCCTCCCCCCCCAAACACTGAGCATTCTAATCGCCCCTATCACCAATCTGCTCTCTCTTCTATCATCCCTCTCTGCCCTTGTCTCCATCTTCTCTTTCATCCTGTAGGGCCAGATAACTTTCTATACCCCTTTACCTGTATTTCTTATTTCCTAGTGGCAAGAACAGTACTTGACAGTTGTTCCTAAAACTTTGAGTTCCAACTTCTTTACCTCCCTCTCTCCCCACCCCTTCCCTTTGGAAGGCAAGCAATTTAATATAGGCCAAATTTGTGTAGTTTTGCAAATGATTTCCATAATAGTCGTGTTGTATAAGACTAACTATATTTCCCTCCATCCTATCCTGTCCCCCATTACTTCTATTCTCTCTTTTGATCCTGTCCCTCCCCATGAGTGTCAACCTCAAATTGCTCCCTCCTCCCCATGCCCTCCCTTCCATCATCCCCCCCCCCACCCTGCTTATCCCTTTATCCCCCACTTCCCTGTATTGTAAGATAGATTTTCATACCAAAATGAGTGTGCATTTTATTCCTTCCTTTAGTGGAATGTGATGAGAGTAAACTTCATGTTTTCCTCTCACCTCCCCTCTTTATCCCTCCACTAATAAGTCTTTTGCTTGCCTCTTTTATGAGAGATAATTTGCCCCATTCCATTTCTCCCTTTCTCCTCCCAATTTATTTCTCTCTCATTGCTTGATTTCATTTTTTTAAGATATGATCCCATCCTCTTCAGTTCACTCTGTGCACTCTGTCTCTATGTGTGTATGCGTGTGTGCAGGTGTGTGTGTGTAATCCCACCCAGTACCCAGATACTGAAAAGTTTCAAGAATTACAAATATTGTCTTTCCATGTAGAAATGTAAACAGTTCAACTTTAGGAAGTCCCTTATGACTTCTCTTTGCTGTTCACCTTTTCATGCTTCTCTTCATTCTTGTGTTTGAAAGTCAAATTTTCTTTTCAGCTCTGGTCTTTACATCAAGAATGCTTGAAAGTCCTCTATTTCATTGAAAGACCAGTTTTTCCCCCTGAAGTATTATACTCAGTTTTGCTGGGTAGGTGATTCTTGGTTTTATTCCAAGTTCCTTTGACTTCTGGAATATCCTATTCCACCCCCTTTGATCCCTTAATGTAGAAGCTGCTAGATCTTGTGTTATCCTGATTGTATTTCCACAATACTTGAATTGTTTCTTTCTAGCTGCTTGCAATATTTTCTCCTTGACCTGGGAACTCTGGAATTTGGCCACAATGTTCCTAGGAGTTTCTCTTTTTGGATCTCTTTCAGGTGGTGTTCTGTGGATTCCTTGAATATTTATTTTGCCCTCTGGTTCTAGAATCTCAGGCCAGTTTTCCTTGATAATTTCATGAAAGATGATGTCTAGACTCTTCTTTTGATCCTGGCTTTCAGGTAGTCCCATAATTTTTAAATTGTCTCTCCTGGATCTATTTTCCAGGTCAGTTGTTTTTCCAATGAGATATTTCACATTTTCTTCTATTTTTTCATTCTTTTGGTTTTGTTTTGTGATTTCTTGGTTTCCCATGAAGTCATTAGCCTCCATCTGTTCCATTCTAATTTTGAAGAACTATTTTCTTCAGTGAGCTTTTGAACCTCCTTTTCCATTTGGCTAATTCTGCTTTTGAAAGCATTCTTCTCCTCATTGGCTTTTTGAACCTCTTTTGTCAATTGAGTTAGCCTATTTTTCAAGGTGTTATTTTCTTCAGCATTTTTTTGGGTCTCCTTTAGCAGTGTGCTGACCTGCTGTTCATGCTTTACCTGCATGTCTCTCATTTCTTTTCCCAGCTTTTCCTCCACCTCTCTAACTTGATTTTCAAAATTCTTTTTGAGCTCTTCCATGGCCTGAGCCCATTTAGTGGGCTGGGATACAGAAGACTTGACTTCTGTGTCTTTGCCTGATGGTAAGCATTGTTCTTCCTCATCAGAAAGGAAGGGAGGAAATGCCTGTTCACCAAGAAAGTAACCTTGTATAGTCTTATTTCTTTTCCCTTTTCTGGGCATTTTCCCAGTCAGTGACTTGACTTCTGAATATTCTCTTCACACTCACTTTGCCTCCAGATCCTCCCAGCCAGCACTTGGGGTCTGAGATTCAAATGCTGCTTCTCAGCCTCAGGGCTTTGAGTGGGGGCAGGGCTGGTATTCAGTGTGAGATCAAGTTCAGGTGCTCAGGTTGGGGCAGGGCTGCCTCCCAGGCTCAGTTCCCTCAGGGGGTTTATGCAGAGACCTTCAACAATGGATCAGGGCTCCTCCCTGCTTGGGGAGCCCTGGTCTGCTCCTGCCTCTGCTGCTGCCTCCCGAGGGGGCCTGAGTTATGGGGGCACCCCACTCCCCTCTCGACCCACTAAAGAGACCCTTTCACCAACCCCTGTTACCTGTGGGTGGGGGGACCCGTGCGGCCACTGGAGATTCTGTCCCTGAAGCCTGCTCAGATCTGCTCCTCTCAGTGCCGCACGGCCAACGCAGGACTGGGCTGGACTCCACATCCACAGCGCAATGGACCTTTTGTGAGAGGTTTGCAGGGCTCTCTGGAACAGAAATCTCATCTGCTCCACTGTTCTGTGGCCTCTGCTGCTCCAGAATTCGCCGGGAGTTCTTTTTTACAGATGTTCTATGGGCTATGGGTTTGGAGCTAGTGTATGTGCGACTTTCTACTCCATCATCTTGGCTCTCAGATATTTTCTTTAACCTGTTTTCTCTTAATAAATGTCTTAAATAAAAGGGCTTTTAAAAATAGTATCTTTTCTTCTCACTTCTATCCCCAGTGTATTTATATCTGTTTATAGATTATTAATCCCTTTGGCAGGAAAGAGTAAGTCAAGTAAACTTAAGGTTAAATGTCAGAAACAGCTGCTAATTAAATATCAAAATTTCTAATACATAAATGGGAGGAGGGGAGTAAGTTTCATTGACAAAAATTTAATTTACACAACTTTTCCAAAATATGTCTATTTTGTCACATGAGAAGTTACTTCTTGTCATGCTAGGTAGTCTACATTCAGAAGAAAAATGTTTCCCAAATGGCATTCCAAGAAACCATGATGTGAATAAGAGTATCCATGAGAAAATGCTAATTGTACTAATTATATTTTCCCCTCTGTGATGCTAAATATGAAATTGCATATATAATACAAGAATTTAACATGTGGGATATTTTTTCCTCTATGAACATTTTGTTTCATCTATTTTGTTTCAAAATATCCCAAACTCCCTTATATAATAGGAATATTTGATCCCCTGTATATCAACATTTATGATTTCTATGAACATATTTTGGATCCAAAAGTGTCCCATGCTCAAATTAGTTTGAAAAATCATTGTATTCAATATTTTGAAAGGACATTTAATACAATACAAGAAGCATTATTTCTCCAGAGATATCCTTTGCTCATTAAATTGGGTTTCCATGAAATTCTTGCTTTGTCAAGATTTCTCAGAATTTTTAAGGTTGTTGTTGCTCATCTTTCATACTTGAAGAAGACCAATGGTGTCACGATATTGGGGTCAATGTACAGTGTACTTAACTGTGGCTGATCAGACCAATACGAGCTCAAAAGGCTCTACTGCAGATTGGGCACAAATAGCTCTTTTGAACATTTGAAGTGGATATGTCTCCATATTTGTGCATCTCATGTTTCCTTTGTGCTACTGCAATCCTGTTTTCTCATAATGCCTTCTTTAATGCCAACACACTATACTAGGCAGTCTTGTGCCACTATCTTCCATGTCTCACAATGGATGCCAAAGTTCTTGACCTTGCGTGTACCTGTAATGCTGTTTCTGACCCCCATATGAGTGTTTGCCTTGTGTGAGTTCACCGTAAAATAGTCTTTTAGGTCAAAGTCTATTTGGCATTCTGGCTACATGGCCAGCACATTGGAGTTGTGTTCTCTGTAGTATAGTTAGAAGTCTACTGCATAGAATTCTTCAGGTACAACTCAGATCAAAGAGATAATGAATGTTATGCTAATCCCTCCTCAGCGTCCAGCAAGCCCTACATGCAGGCTAGATTCATGACATGGCTTCTTTCATATAATCTCCTACTTTTCAGAAGTTGAATCATCCATCCCCTTCAAACCTGAGCCTTCTGTGGTATGTTTTCAGAAAAATAAAAACAAAAACCTAGGATCATTTCCTTTGATTTGGGACTTTGGAGGTCCTCTAGTCTGAATCCCTCATTTTATAAATGAGAAACTGGCTCAGATAGGCAAAGTTCCATGAGTACCAATAACAGAACCAAATCAGGGACTTGAACCCATGTCTCTTAGCTCCCAATTTATTCTACTTTCCACCATACCAGAATGATTTCTCAATTCTTTTCATCAAAAGCAAATGCTATATTTAGGCTGAAAAGAGAGGGAAATACTCGAGTTCTAGTCATTCTCTGTTTCAGAATGTCTTTATTAATAGACTTATTTAGCCTGTACATGGTTTGTTTCTTGGAAATTTTTATTTTCTGCTTTGAAAGATACTTTCTGCTTCATTTTCAGTTTTCAAGTTATCTCTCCACCAGTCAGTCTGATGAAATGCCTCTAAAATAAGTCGAGAGTTTTCTTTGAGAGATGGAGACCTTGGGTTTCCACATTCGTAGATACAAGTCTGACACCTTCTGGATAGTATGTGTCACTCTTAACATGCTACTTCCTTTGCCCATGAGTTAGTTACCACAAAGAAGTGTTAGATACCTGTGGAGGAAGCCAGAGATTGGAGATGAACAAACACCTTACTGCTGGTAAAAGAGGAAATAAAGCATACCTTTCTAGGGCTGGAAGGTCTTCTTGTCATTCCTTGAAGAAAATGTTCCCTGTCTTCAGTCCTAACTTTTACACTGGCTACCTCCCATGCTGGTAACTCTCTCCCTTCTCATCTCCACCTCCTGGCTTCCCTGCCTTCCTTTAAGTCTCAGCTAATGACTAATCTTCTACAAGCAGCCTTTTGTGCCTTCCTTCTAAGACTAGCCCCAATTTATCCTGGCTATTATCCTGTGGTTCCAAGAAACTGTAGCACATGCAGCAGCCACACTCTCATAAAACCATCTTAGCAAACTGACTAAACAAGGCTGAGGGTAACTGACAGGCCTGAAGCCTGTCAGTGAGTTAGGGGGATGTTGACCCCAAATATATCTCAGTTGCCCATTCAGCGATTAAGGCTTAATAAGAAATGAGGCAGAGAATGGTCTCTTAATGGGCATCACCTCAGTCAAACTGAGAGATGTTAAAGACTTTAGCTTGAAAAGGCCAAGGTCTCCCACTACATCTTGGGCCATCTCCAGTCCTGGTCTATATCTGGCCACTGGACCCAGAAGGCTTGGGAAGAGAAAGTGAGGTTGGTGACTTTGCACAGCCCTCTCTCACTTAAATCCAATTCATTTGTATGTCATGGCACCACCTCCCTGATTTCGTGGTCTTTTTCAAGAATGAAGGACAAACAGAAACCCCAGACATGTGAAGACCTTCTCAGGTGGAATGGTCAGATAAGAACAACTTATTCCAAAGACTATGATATGAAGGCAGTTGAAGCAGGTGCTGGGATGCGCTTAGAGCTTGGTCAGACATCAAAGATGCCAAAGTCATCCACTGCATTCCAGGCCACAGTCAGTCCTCCTGACTTTCATCTTGCCACTGGACTTTGACGACTGGTAGAAAGAGTGAGGCTGATGACTTTGTGCAACTATGCTTCACTCAAAAGCAATTCACAAACAAGATAACTCCAATGACCTAAGGACAAACCGCATAGTTTGCATATTATCTCCCTGGTTATACTATGAGTTCCCTGAGGGCAAGACTGTATTTTGCTTTTCTTTGTATAGTCAGTGCTTAGCATAGTTCCTGGCACATAAACCCTTACTAATTGTTAGTTGACTGATCCATTAACATTACTAGTCCAGTCCTTTCCTTTTGGAGAAGAGGCAACTAAGGCCCAGATTTCTGTAGACTTAGCACAGATTTTGACTTAGAGTGCTTCACTTGAAGATTTTGTTGTTCTAGGCAGAGTTTCTCCCACTGAAGTTTTAACCTGACTCTTGATTTTGTCATGGAGGTGGCACTTAGTTTCCAAAGGTTATGCTTGAAGAGATCAAGCACTCAGAGATCCTACCAAGCTGCAAAAGTTTCTAATATGGTAGCCCTTTATGCACACTCTGTCTGTGACCTAAGGGCCAGCCTCATTCAATTGTCAAGGCTTGACAATCGTCTCTGTCAATTGTCAGAGAGTTGACCACTTGGTAGTGATTTATTTTTTCAGGTACAGTAACACATAAAGACTAGACACTTAGGCATGGAGATGTGATTTGTATCAGTGGAGGACTTATCCTCATGGCAAAATCCTTGAGTATTTGAGCAAATGTAGACCTTAGACATACACAATTCAAAAATAAAACTTGACGTGCCAATACCATTTTAATAATGGGTATATCCTTGTTGATATTATATCCTCATTTTCATCAAACGAAAATCACCGAGGGTATGGCTCTGCCTATGTGAGCTACTATAAAGATTTTTTTTTTATAGCCTTTAAAAGTTGTAGTCTTTGGCCCATTCTTTATAATTATGCCTTTAAACTCAAATCACTGTGGCTCTCACTGATTGCCAATAATAGACCCCAGACCAAGTCTCACTTGCTCATTATTTTGGTTTTGATGACCCAGAGTGAGTGTAAATATCTACTATTTCTGTTCTGACCAGAAACTCTAAGTCTTTCCTACCCTGACTAATTCTTTTGTGAAGGCAGAGTAGGCCATCTTTTACCTCAATTATTACCTAGAATTTAACTACTGAATGGTATTGCCTCAGACAAACTGAGAACTGGGAAAGAACTTGGCTTAAAAAGGTTAGGGTCTCCTACTGCATCCTGGGCCATCTCTAGTCATCCTGACCCATGTTTTGTCCCTGGACTCTGATGACTCTGGAGGAGAGAGTGAGGCTGATGACTTTGCACAGCCCTGCCTCACTTAAATCTAATTCACTTGCAAGTCAAGACATCACCCTCTGATGCCTTCAGTCCTCTTCAAGAATGAAGGATAAACAACAACAATAAAATCTATAAATTGAAAAGTCAGGCAGATGTTTGGATTCCCTGAAGGGCATTCAAATGTCTGCTGCACAATGGAGGTTTGGGTGAAAAAACAGTTGAAGCAAAGCTAGAAGGAACTTTTTCCCTTAGCTTGTGAAAATGAGACAGGAAGGAAACATGAAGCAGCATGTCCTTTTGTAGAGAAATTAATAACAATCCCTGATGTTTATACCATTCTGTACGTAAAATATCTCATTTGATCTTCACAATAACACCAGGAGGTAGGTGCTACAGGCATTATTTTGCATATTTTGCCAATGAAGAAATTGGGGTTCAGAAAGAAAGTTATTTGCCTTTGGCCATATAAGTGGTAGGTGTCAGAGGCAGGATTTGGAGCTAAGTCTTCCCTGACTTTAAATCCAGTGCATTGTAGATCCTACATGGCAGGATATCCCCAGAGGAGTGTCCCAGGTATCTATGCTTGGTCCTGACCTGTATTACATTTTATCCATGACTTGGATAAAATAAAAAGCACATGGTGCTTTTCAAGATGGTTTGCTTATCAAATTTACAAATGACACCAAACAGAAAGGGAAAGGTAACACACTAGGTGATAGAATAAGGATCCAGAAAGGTATTAAATGGTTGGTTAAATGGGTTGAATCCAAGAAAAGGAACTTCGGTAGTGACCAATTTTAAGTCATTTATTTGACTCAAAATCCTCTTTTCAACAATGAGGTGAAGAAAGCATGGTTAAAGAGCAATCAATTTAAATCAGGTATAGAGGTTTTAGTAGATAGTAAGCTCAACAAGACTCAACAGTGAGTGGGATGTAGAAATCACAAAAACTATTAATACCTTTGACTGCATTAGGAAAGTTATAGTATCCAGGATTAAAGAAACTTTATGTACTCTGGTGTGTTCAGAGCATACCTAGAATTTGATGTTTAGTTCTGAGAACCACCATTTAGCATCCAAAACTAGGGCAATTGTATCAGCAAGGACCCCAGCATACACAGGAGGGCCTGCTGTGCAGGTTCTTAGATCTGCTTTTCAAAGAGGAAAGCAACTTTTGAGGGGTCAACAATCTACTTTAATCAAGCACATTTATCATTCACTTAGTTTAGGGGAAAAAGCCAACTCCTTGAACTTCAGAGAAAATACAAACAGAGAAACAAAGATCAACCAACACACAGGGCTTCCAACTATCTGGCCATAAGCCATATATACATCACAGATCAAAAGACAGATCCAAGCTGTCTGACCATTACATATATACATAGTTACCACAGAGAGAAGCACCAACATTGGGTTTTCAAAGCCAGGGGGGCTCCTTAGTGGCTGCCCAGAGTCTCATCTGGTCAAATAAATACTTTCAACGTGTAAGCCCCAAAGTAAAACCTCAACTCAGAGAATTTATACACTTTTCAGAGCCAGAGGGCATCACAATTCTTGAGAACCAGTGCCTCATTAGAAATTAACAAAAGGTGGGGTCCTTCCTACAAAACTAATCTCCTCTAGTCAAGCTTCCCTGAATGGGCAGACCTGTTAATGGGTGGGGAAGATCTTTAACTCTCATTAACATTACAGCAACTTGGATGATAAAACTCTTCGAGTCCTTGCCATATGAAGAACAGACTAAGAATATTTAGCCTGGAGAAGAGTAGACCTAGTAAGGACAAAATAGCTTTGTTCAATTTCAAATGTTTGAATGGGCTGCATGGAAGAGGGATTAGACCTGTTCTCTTTGTCACCAGAAAGCAGAACCAGGTCCAATGGGTGGAAATTACAAAGAGGAAAATTTGGGCTTAATGTCAGGAAAAGCTTCCTAACCTTTGGAGCTTCCCCAAAGGAAGGGGCTTTCTGGGGAGGTGTGGAAGAGTATTCCCCTTCATTAGGGACCTTTAAGTAGAAGCTGGATGACCACTTTTCAGGTTTGTGATAGTGGGGATTCCTTTGGTGTTTGGTTGGACTAGATGGTCACTGAGTCCCCTTCCAACCCCAAATTTAATTATTCTACCCACTATAGTGTCTCACCTTTCCCTTTTTCTAACCATCGTACTTCTGCTTCCCCCACCAAAAATATCCTACCTAAAAGATCAGCTTCAGAATCTCCTAAAAGCATCAAAAGAAATATTTCGTTTTGTTCTACCATGTGGTATTTTTTGATAATAATTATGGATTCTGGATTCAAGTTGAAGGAAGTAAAAAACCTTTAAATATTCCCATATATGAGTTTTCCAAGTTGGAAAACAATGAACAATGAAGGACTCCTGACCAGACAATACTGAGATTAATTTAGCAGCCCTTAAACCAATGCTGGGCAGCATTTTAAAGTATATATGAGTCTTTGGCATCTATCTACTCCTCATTTTCATGCCCTTTGCCCACTTTTTGATATATTCTTATTTGTCAAAGTCCTAAAAGACTGAGCCAGAAGATGAGGGAATAGAATAACTCTCTTATTTTCTTTTCAAAACTTACCTTTCTTGTGTACCATTCATTAAATGAAGCAAGCTCTTCTGCTGCATGAGAAAAGGTGTGCTACCTAATATTACTCTTCCTGGACAGTAAGATATCTTCCCTAGTTTAAGGTCTTTAAGGATATTATCCTGGGGCTTCTGGAACAAATGGACTGCACTAATCTAAAAATGAAAAGTAAGAGTCTGCCAGCTTGACAAAGTGTATTAGCTCTTTCTACCTCCAGCAGTAAAGAGACATGGTTTGACACATATCTTTAGGAGTGCTTCAACTTAGACCACATGAATGGCTGCCTACTAGGTAGGTATATGGCTGTCTGTCATGATCAAGATTGAGTTGATTCAAGGTAATCAATGAATGAATAACATTCACTTCAAATAAATTTTTTTAAGCAACTCATTTTAAATAAGTAAAAAATAAAATTGGATGCTGGGTTTCTGACTGGTCAGTTTTGATACATCTGCAACAAGTTGTCTAGTCATTTGTGAAACATCAGTGACCTTTGTAGTGAGCTCTGTGACCAGAGGGTCTTTACAGCGGGGAAGGGCACACACTTCCCACTAGTAAGTAGCTTTCCCACTTCTTCCAGAGGTTAACTCGAGATTTACTCAGGAAACAGCTATATACCTACTGTATGTATAAATCTTTGGTCTGGTTTTTAAAACCCTTTCCTACATTTCTGGTATTCTTATATTTAATTCTCCTCCACTTTCCGATTCCATGTCACTGACCTTGCTGATCCTTACATAAGATACTCCATCTCCTAATTCTATGCATTTTCTCTGGCTGTCCCCTATACTTGAAGTATTTTCTTTCTTCATCTCTGCTTCCTAGCTCTCTTTAAGTCTCTGCTATAGCTCCACCATCTGTAAGAGACCTTTCCTCCTTTCCTAGTGTTTTCTCTCTGAGATTATCTCCTATTTACACTAAAGATATACATATATATATGTATATATATATATGTATATCTTGTACTTACATGGTTATTTGCATGTTTGTCTCTTCCAGTTTGAGGACAGGAAATAGTTTAGCCCTTTTTTTTTTAACCATTTAGCATAAGATCTGACATATAGTTGGTGCTTAATAAATGCTCATTGGCTAACACGAAAAAACATCATGTTATCAAACAGGACAGAACTGACTTCTATCTTCACTGAAACATTTCCTGCAAGAAAATTATTTATATAAGGTCATAAGCAGATCTATGGATTAAAGCAATCCTGACTTGAGGAAGGCAGATTTACAAGACCCATGTAAATTGTTTACAAGAGGATTATTCCCTTGTGAGAATTCCCTTACAGCAAGCTCCCTAGTTGCATTTAGAAGACGATTTCATTGATGAAAATCTGCTTTGCACAGTTTTTCAGGAAAATATGCTTCTCTTTAATACAGTGAACATAATGAATGAGGGATAATAGTGAGGGAATTAGGACAGCAAGTGGTTAATTGTGGGAATTGTGACTCAATTCTTGATCTAGTTTAGTTTCTATTCATTTATGGGTCTAGTCCAATTTTTGTTTTGTGAGAAAATTGTATTCAATTGTGAGAATTAGGAGAGAACCTTAATGTATTTTTTGAACCTAGTCCTACAATCCAGGCCATCTCTCCTTGCTTCTTAGAGACCCTTGATGAAGGATTTAGGTTATATTGACCAGAAACTCAGATCCAAAAACTGATACAAGGAGTTTTCCCATAATTGTATATCTTAAACAACCCATATGTTTTATCTGAAATCTGGCCCCATAATGTGTCCATGTTCCTTTATCTATAGATCCTTGGAGAGTGGGACACCTCCTTTTCTGAATTCAAAAGTGACTTGCCCAGGGTCATACAGCTAGTAATTGTCTGAGACCAGATTTGAACTCAGATCTTCCTGACTCCAAGCCCACTGTTCTATCCAATGTGCCACCTACCTGCCCAATCTAATGACTTGGAACATTGGAAAGTCAGTGTGGGACCTAACCTCAAAGCTTCTTTGGGAAAATTCTCTAGAGGATTACCTATCTACCCTCTGCTGTCAACTTCATAGAGGCTGATGATTTTTGCACATGTTCTTTGACCAGGATTGACTTCAGGGTATTTTAAAAAGGTATCAATGTTCTTTTTAAAAAAATGTTTATTCATTTATTTTTAGTTTTTAATATTCATTTCCACAAAATTTGAGGTTCCAAATTTTCTCCCTATCTCTCCCCTCCCTCTACCCCAAAACAATGTGCATTCTGATTACCCCTTCTCCCAACTGCCCTCTCTTCTATCACATCTTTCCCTTCCCTTATCTCCATCTTCTCTCTTTTCTTGTAGGGCAAGATAGATTTCTATACCCCACTGCCTGTATTTCTTATTTCTAGGTTGCATGCAAATACAATTCTCAACATTTGTTTCTAAAACTTTGAGTTCCCACTTCTCTCCCTTCCTCTCTCCCCACCCATCCCTACTGAGAAGGCAAGCAATTCAATATAGGCTATATATGTGTAGTTTTGCAAAAGATTTCCATAATAGTCATGTTGTGTAAGACTATGTTTCCCTCCATCCTATCCTGCCCCCCATTTATTCTATCCTCTCTTTTGACCTTGTCCTTCCCCAAAAGTGTTTACTTCTAATTACTCCCTCCTCTCATTTTCCCTCCCATCATCCCCCCACCCCACTTATTCCCTTCTTCCTTACTTTCCTGTAGTGTAAGATAGATTTTTCATACCAAATTGAGTGTGCATCTTATTCCCTCCTTAAATCAAATGTGATGAGAGCAAGCTTCACTTTTTCCCTCTTACCTCCTCCCTTTCCCCTCCATTGAAAAAGTTTTTTCTTGCCTCTTTCATGAGAGATAACCTGCCCCGTTCCACTTCTCCCTTTCTCCTCCCAATATATTCTTCTCTTACCTCTTAATTTTATTTTTTTTAGCTATCATCCCTTTCTATTCAACTCACCCTGTGCTCTCTGTATATATGTGTGTGTGTGTGTGTGTGTGTGTGTGTGTGTGTGTGTATAATCCCTCCAACTACCCTAATACTGAGAAAAGGTGTATGTAAAGTGTTTAAGACAGTATCTAGTATATGTAGATGCTTAATAAATGCTTGTTGCTTCTACTGTTCTTTCCACTCTACCATGTTGCCTTACTATTCAAATTACTTCAGTTCATTCTAATTCAATTTAAGAATTATTTATTGAGCCCCTCTTTTGTTTAGTGTGCAAATCTTATTTTACATTCTGAGATAGGCTATCACTAAAAAAAGACACAATGTTGTTCAAGTTTTAACTGGGTTTCTTTCAGTACAGTATTGACCTGAACAGTAAATTTGTATTCACTATTAAAAGCTCTCAAGGAAATAGAGACTGACAGAGGAGGATAGAATACATAAGAACAATAGAAAAACAGGCCTTTATCACCCACATGTTGGCCTGATATCACCTAACATTTTTTCCCTTCTGATCCAAGAGTGCTGAATAATGGATCAAAATGTCATTTCTTAATTGCCTTTTAGGTGGGTGTGTAGGAAAAAAAGTGGCAAGAGTAATTAGGAAAATCTGGAAAGTTTGGCTCTGTTTCTGTTAGCATACAGGCACACCCTGCCTAACATTGTTAAATGGTTCAGCAAAAGCATAATTTTGGGTGAAACAGCATCATGGGGGATGGTTAGGTCCAATGGAACAATATACATGGGATGGGAAGCACTAAGCAGACTGATGCTGAGGGGAACACTCAAACTTGAGCGCTAGTTTGGACTGCCATTGGCTACGTCAATTGCATCTTAGGTGATTGGCTAAAAAATGTTGAAGTATGCTTTCATTATGTTACTGTGGATTTTAGTCATAAAGCAAAAAACAGTGGCTGGGCCAAGTTACACGTGCTGTGTCTGTACTTTCACTATGTTGTTTTAAAATATACAGTCTTCTATTTTGTATGTCAAGTTCTTTGCTATTGGAGAGAGCAAAGCAGACTCATTCTCTAAGCTGAGTTTATCCTGAACCCTAGCTCAAACAAAGAAGCAGTACAGATATTTCTCCTATCACCTCCAGCTATCATTGAAAGGAAAGAAATATGAAGTGTTGATAAGTGTTTACTCAAAAATGCCTCAGGATAGAAATTATCTTCTTTGTGGTAATGTCAGATTGACAAAGGCACTGGCCTCCGCTGCTGGCATACCCAGAGAGGCAAGGGAATTGGCGTTGGAAGGATGTCTCTGGCAGCCAGCGGCTGCTTGTGTCTGTGGACATTCAACTTGTCATCAGCCAACTCTCTTGTGACATTCATGTTCCCCAAACCTTTGAGATGCCTAAAATATAGATGTGGCTAGAGAGGAGGTGATCATGGGAACATACATGAGCATTATATGATGGGTATACAGACTAGCCCACAGGTAAGTCAGCTTAGTAACTCCAGACCATTGTGGCTGCACTAACTAGGCTTTATTGGAGTTTCTTTTACAGTTTCTTTGCTCTCCTCTTTAAACACATACCTGATGTCTGCAGAAGGATAAGGGCTGGTCACTAATGGTGGCTTCTCCTTGCCTTAAATGGGCAGGTCTATGCTAGCAACACAAGTATATTCTCAATACCATTCTTGCCCCTGTCACTCAGGGGTCACATCTGTTGCTTTCCTTCCTACCTCCATTTTTCTTTGGTTAATGCTTTTAGCATGAAATAGAGTAAGCCTCACTTATGGATTCAATTATGCCCAAGTACAATCTGGACATGTAAAAATGTAGATGGTCCTGATACATCTGTGGTGGTATGGAATGATTATGGAATTGGCAGGTAGGAGACTTGGGTTTGACCCTCAGCTTTTCTCCTTACTATCTGTATGACTTTGGAACAGTCACTTAAGCTCTTTGGAATTCGTAGAATCTTAAGTCTAGAGCTACAAGTGACCTCAGAGACCATGTACTCCAATTCCCTCATTCTTTACCTGAGAAAAATGAAGACTTGGGAGCTTAAGCAACTTACTAAAATGTCCACAAATATGAAGTTTCAGAGCCTGGGTTTGGACATAGATGCTCTGACTTCAGAGCTACCTTCCTGTTCTCACTTCAGTTTCTCCACGTATAGAAATTCTGGTTGTTGGGATAGTGGTACCTATTGATCCCTTACAGCTCTAACATTTTTGCATGGATGTCTGGAATCCTACTTCACTCTCTTTAGGCAAATACCCACGTATTAAACTACATCTGACTGAGGCGTGCTAGGACTTTTCCTGACCCTGAGGCATATATTGTACTGAGTTTACAAAGAAATGCAAATTAGATTGTATATAAATATAGAGTACTTCTGAAGGATATGTAACAAGGTCCCAAAATGCAAGAGTCTTTCCAGATTGGGGTTTAAAACTACTCACAATAACACTCTCCATCCTAACCCACTGGATTGCCCTGTTTAGAGCAGTTATTTTGTGACTTGAGAGGCAGCATGGCATATGGGTTAAAGAGTTAGCTCCAAAGGTATGAAGACCTGGATTCAAGTCCTACTACCCACACATTAGTTGAGCAACTCTTTAGAAGACATTGAACCTCTCAATGCCCCAGGCAATTCAGTAAACATTTATTAATCATCTACTCTGTGCCAGAAACTTTGCTAAGCACAAAGGACATAAATTTTTAAAAAGAAAAGCAATCCCTCCTCTCAAGGATTTTATAGTCTAGTGGGTCGGGGTAAAGGCAACAAAAAAAAGCTAAAAAGTAAGGGGAGGGAGTCCACTAAAGGGTACCCAGAATGGGGCCAAAACCCAACAGAGTTGCTAAAGAAGAATGAAGAGTTTCCTGAGCAACCTTACCTTAAACAATCCCATATAGTATAATCCCCTATAAGTATAGATCAGATGCCAGCACATGTCATACAACATACATCAGCAGAGAGAGTTCAGTTATCCAGGAATTCCCTATATCAATCTAATCATAAGTTTGATCCCTATCCCCACCCCTGCTACTTATCATGTAACCTCACATCATTATAAGAACAAGAACAATCTACTTAAAATACTGTGATTTCAAGAAAATGTATTGATAGTAAATACATTCAGCAGCTGCTACTCCAACCTCAAGAGGTAGAAGGTTTGAATCTAGCCTGATCCTGGTCTAGCTCCCATGGCCTGTGAAGCACTGTCCCTATGGCCAATCTCGAGAACACAAAATGTTAGATTAACAATTCCTCCTCATAGGAATGCTACATCTTCAAGATATGGAATCCCACCTCAGATACTTATTAGCTGTCTGACTCTAGGCAAGTCACTTAACCTTGTTTGCTTCAGTCTTCTCATCTGCAAAAATAGAGGGAAATAGCAAACAACTCTAGTATTTTTGGCAAGATAATTCCAAATGGGATCACGAAGGGATGTGACTGACTAAAGTGACAACACCAACTGCTCAGCACAAGAAGACTGATCCTATTCCTGAAGGTGTAAGTCTGCAGGACTTGAAATGGCTTAGACCAAATGGAGCACTGAGTCAGGCATCAACAGGAAGAATCCAGGAGCTCCATCATCAGTACTGCTGCCTACATTCCCAAATTCAACCATAGTCCCCTCGTCTAGCTATTCACTTGGGTGTTACCATGGGAAGGTGAGATGCAGGAAGTGATTATGGCAGCCAAGAAAGCCTGTGCTTATGACTTCCTTGGTGGAGAGAGGAGCTCTAGCTCTCTCTTCCTACCTTGAAGCTTCCAGCAAGTCTTGCCTCCTCCCTCCGAAACTATCAGTCAGAAAAGAGTAGGAGGTCAAGTCACTGGATCCTTTCGCATGCATGCTCAGTTATGACTCAGAAATGAATTGAAAAGTCTTATACTCACAAGGCAATAAGTAGACTAGAACAAAGGGGAGGGAGTAAGGGGGAAAGGAAGAAGCATTTATATAGATCTATTGTGTTCCAAGTACCGTAGTGAGTATTGTTTTCTTACAAACATTATCTCATGTCATGCCCATGACGATGACCCTCCAACTAGGTGCTACTGTTATCTCATTTTGCACTTGAAGAAACTGAGGCAAACAGAAATTAAGTGATTTGCTCAGGGTCATGCAGCTACTAAGTATCTGAGGTCAGTTCTGAACTCAAGTCTTCCTGATTCCAAGCTCAGTATTCTGTTCACACTACCATCTGACACCTGGGCATAATACAGGGTTCACATTAAGGGTTGCAGCTGGCCAAATATAATCTATATGCTTGTAAAGGCTGGCATCTCATTGCCCAGACCCCCATTATATACGGTATTGTGGAAGAAATGCAAGATTTAGAATCAGAACAATCTGGGAATAAATTCCAGCTCTGGGTGACTTTGGCCAATTACTTAACCTCTCTAGGCTTCAGTTTCTTCATCTGTAAAATGAAAGTATCAGACTAGATAATGTCTGAGGTCCCCTCCAGTTCTGTAATGATCTTCCTCCAAAATGTAGTCTGAGATCTCTTAATTATCCTCTTTCCGGCAAACCTAGGTCAGCATAAACTAAATGTCATAGCTGAGTCCCCACCAAAGTTCTTTTTTGTTTTAAACCGAACTAACTAGATTAACTTGTGTTTCCAAACAAAAGTTATTTAATTACTAGCTTAACAAGCCAAATGTTAAAATACTCATATATTTTATATACATACACATATGTGATTGTGCACATGTACATGTGCACACATGTGTGTAAATATATGCATATATGTAAATATGTACCTCGAGGCTGCATGTTCCCCAACCCTGTTCTAGATGTTCTGCCCTCATGTCTATTACTGGCCCAAATAGGAAAAGATGAATAACTCTGTCAAAAGGAAAATTCTTCATTTGGGCTTTTACCCTGATTAACGAGGCAAAACTTAGGACAAAGGGAATTAAAAAAATTTTATTATAAGTAAGTCAAAGTAGCCAAATGTTGACAGGTTGATCGCTGGAAATCAGCAATAGCTTCAAGGTGGGGACAGTTTTTATAGGTAACTTTAAAAGAATTAAGATAAGTCAACCTCAGCAAAAGAGTCAGGGCCCTTGAATCTCAGCTCTTCCCCAAGGTAGAAGAGCAGGTGATGCAAACAGCTGCAGACTTGGTGTCTCCTTCCCCAGTAAAGCCTCCCCCAACACTGTTTGATAAGCCAGGATAGAAACAATGGGTAACTGAATCAACATAACTTTTAACATAAGATCTTCCTGGAAATATGAGACAGAGATTGTAGGTTGCTCCAACATCGAAAACATTCCCATTTCTTCCTTCGGGGGTCTTTTCACATGAATTTCTGCCAGACCACTAGTTCTGTGGTATTTGTACTGAAATTGTACCAAAGCATCGGCCAATGGCAAGTACAAGAATGCAGACTTCAAGGAAACCCAGGGCCCATTTTTATCGAGGATGTTACAAGTATTTGTACAGCAAGATCGTTTAGCTCGACTAAGGGGTCAGATGAACAAGTTTGCAATGGCTTTTGCTCCTGAGACTTCCATCATAAAGCCTTCCCTAATGACAGATTATTAAGGCAATAATCTTCTTCCTCAAAACTCATACAACTTTGCTTTATACCTTGCTAAATAGTATTATACCTATTTGTGTGGGTGAGTCATTCCCCTACTACACTGTAAGTTCTGTAACTCAATTTTCTTGGGTCTTTTGTTCTGTTTTCTTTCTAGATTTTTTCTTTGCTCCCCAGACTTGTACTTCTCTATGGCCATATCAGCATCCTCTTTGAATGTAAGCTATCTGAGAGCATCTTTTGGGATTTTTTTAGCCCTGTCACATCACCTTGCATAGTAGACTTCATAAATGTTTGCTGAATTGAGGCAGCTAGGTGGTGCAGTAGATAGAGTGCTGGGGCTGGAGTGAGGAAGGCCTGAATCTCAGGTACCTACTAGTTGTGTGATTCTGGGCAAGTCACCTCTACCTTAGTTTCCTTGGTTGTAAAATGGGGATAATGATAATACTTGCCAGAGTTGTTGTTAGGTTCAAATGAGATAATATCTATAAAGCACTTACTCCAGTACCTGGCAAAAAGAAAGTGCCTAAGAAATGTTTATTGCCTTCCTTCCTTGAACTGAATGAAGGTAGGGATCTTACCTAAATATCTAAAATTTCAGTCTCTCCCAATCCTTTGTACATTGCTTTCTATACAACATGTACTTGAATAAGTTGATAAATTCATGAATTTTGTCATTCAGGAATAGACTTGGAAGAGAACTCAGTGATAGTCCAGTCCAAACTTTTTGTTTTACAGATAAGGAAAATGAGCTTCAGAGAAGGGAGAGTGCCCATCCCAAAATTAATGGCACTGTAACAATAATCCTCTCCACTAATCCCAAACTTTCTAAGAAGTCACATTTAAACACAAGTTGGAAAACATTTTTATATGTTCTGTAGAGACCTGGAAGAAATCTATTTTTGTTTGATGTATACAGTACTGTCTTCCAACAAGGTGTCTCTTATACATATGTTAACATCATACCAGATTCTTTGATAATGCATCTGGTGGGGTGCTTGGTTGAATGTACTTGGGCCCCAATTCGAAAATCACATTTCCCTTTAAAAATCACATTTCTCCCTAGCCTCAGAATACTATCTCAGGCAGCTTCTCCCTCAAGGACATAGCCTGCCCCAGCAACAACCGTTATCTCCCTTCCTGCTATAGCAGCCAGCTGTACCTACAGAACTCATTAGTTGAACCAGCTGTGTACTGAACTGGCTGTGTACTGGGTCATAACGACATTTACTACTCACTGACCAATCATATGTGTCCTAGACTTGGACATACCTATACTCCCTTACAATTATCTTGTCTAACAAGACATTGATGAGAACAACTTGGTTTTTCTGAGCCAGCCCTGACCGCTGGTTGACTTAGTGACTGTTTCAGGCTTAAAACCACACCTCCAGTAGCCTCTTCTTGGGCTATTTCCTGATGAATTCTGGGTAAAATAACTGCACAGCAGATACCAAAAGTGCACATTCACTTAACAGCTGACCACTCCTTAACCACTCCCTAATCTCACCCCAAAACACCTGGTTAGCATAAGTGATACCGTAGAATATCCTATATAAACTTTCCCTATACCCCTCTAAGGTTGCAGATTCCCTAAGAACTCTTGCTTGCTGCATAATAAATCTTTACTTTGACTTCAACAGTGCTTGAGTCTGTGAATTCTTCTCCAGATGACCTGCCTTGGTACCCTGGTCTTTGTGGGGGTCTCACAGCCCTTCCAACCCTCATCACATTCACAGAGATAACTTTGTTCAATAGTCTTCTGATTATCAGTATTATGGTAGAAGCAGTACTTGTTTTATGTAGGCTGGGATGATCTGTTAAGAAGGCAGGGAAGCCATTTGACTTACTCACTATCAGAGGCATAAGAAGTTATCTTTGGGAAGTTGGTGTTAGAAATTTTAGCAGAATTGCCACTATCCTTTGGGGAGAAATTTTTTGATCTATGGCAGTAAGGTCAGTTGCCATGGTAAATGCAAAGGCAGAAGAGAATAGATATTTTATTTGAATTACTTTCTTTATAATGTTAGGAACTGCATTTTTTTATCCTTCCTTATCAGTTCAATGACCTTTATTAGATTTTATGCTCATGAGTGTCTTATCACATCCTAATTCTGAGCCAGAATCAGCACTAGGCCTGTCCTAGAACTAGTTAAAAGCAAGGCACAAACCAGGGAGATGTCAACTCCCCAGATGTGTTTGCCACTTTCATAAAGAATATCCAGTTAAAAATCCAAATGCAAGAAGTCTCGTGGGCTTTTCCTGTTTCTCTTTTCAGTATGCTTTTGGCCAGTCTCATTTCATTCTCTGATGTCTAAATTTCAAAGGGAGATATTTAAGCATTTGGGAATTCCTCTTCCTGCTCACTGTGGCTCATGCTCCTGTTTTGTCACCATCACTGTCCCTGTTGGAAAGGGACAGCAGAGCCTCCTGATGTCTCATCTAGCCACATTACAAGTCCGCTTGATAAAGAAGGCTCATTGGCCTGATGGAGGAAGGCAGTAGTGTTTTAGTGTAAGTAAGAGGAAGAAAGGGGTTCATGTAGACAGCTCTGGCTTTGAAGTTAGGGAACTAGGCACCTGATTCCAGCTCCAACGTTTACCCTCTGTGTAACCTTGGACAAGTCACCTTATCTCTGAGTCTGGCATTCCCTATCAAATGAGAGGAAAAATCTACATTGGGGAGAGCAAACTGTGGCCCATGCAGCTTGTTTTTCTACGGTCTAGGAACTAAGAATGGTTTTTGCATTTTTTAAACATTGCATATTTGATATTTATTCATTAAAGTTTAAATACAGTGTAATAAAAAAAATGAGCCATACAAAAACAGCTGACCTGCTGTGATTTGCCCACTACTGATCCACATCATATTTTCTAAAATTTCTTCTGGCAGCTAGGTGGCATAGTGAATAAACCATTGTACTTGGATTCAGGAAGATCTGAGTTCAAATTCTGCCTCACATACTTATTAGCTGTGTGACCCTGGGCAAATGACTTAACCTTGCAAAGTATTATCTATGAGCTATCATAATTTTTATTCTAGCTCTCACTCCTATGTCACTCCCCTTTCATTAAGTACAAGATTATTCTTCTGTAGTCCAACATGTTACAAAGTGCCATGGAAGGCGACATAGTGTGGAAAATCCCTGAACTCTGCCAGTAACTAGCTACATGATGGGGAGGTTGACATCTTCCTTCTCTGAGACCCTGGACTGCTCCTCAGGAGCTCTCCATATTAAGGGAAGGAATAGCAAAGGGCAGAGGAAGAACTCATCCAGCCCTCCAGTTGGAATCTTACTATGCAACAAAATTTTTTTGCTAACATGGTGTTAAACTCTATTGTTAATATTCTACTGATGATAAATTGCAAGTTCAGTAGAAACCCTCTAAATAGCACAGCCTGGGGCAAAACTCTAGCTGCCCCAGCTTTGCATTTTTTTCTGATTGTCATTGCATCTGGAACCAGGTGCTGAACTCCTCAAGCCAGAACTCAAACCATTCTCCTTTCTTCCAAATATGTGGAAACACCATGATCCTTTTCACACTGGAGTGAGCTAAGCATTCCTTCATGCATACGGATGATTTGTAAACTGGAGTTATTGCAAATTCTGAGTAGAATAATAAAGTCTATATCAGTGAGATCTGACTATAGAGAATCATAACCAGAAGGCTTCAAAGAGCCATATCTCCCCATGATCTCTTCTTCTTTAGGAAAGCTATCAGGAAAAGACTCAGGTTCACCTTTATATTGTGAACCACAGTAAAATGTGCTATGTGTCCCTCACAAATTTAGATAGGACTTTGAAATATAAAAGCCAAATATATCAGTAAATTGTGGAATATGAATGTAATAAGCTGTCATTGTGCCATAAGAAAGGCCAGATATGAAGAATTCAAAAAAAGAGGGGAAGTTCAGTATAAACTAATGATCCGTAGTAAAGAAAGTAGGACCAGAAAAGCAGCTCACCAGCATAATGATGAGGGTGCTGGAAGATCTGAGTTGGGATCTTGCCCAAGACACTAGCTAAGCAGGTCGCTTAATCTCTCAGACTCAGTTTCCCCACCTGTGAAACAGATTTAAGAATTACACCTACCTCATCAGGTTGTTAGGAGGTTCATATGAGATAACATATTTAAAAGGCTTTGCAAACCTTAAAGTACAATGTAATTGCTATTGTTATTATTATAAAGTTATTATTACTGAAAAGAAATACAAATAACCATAAACAATTTCAAAGAGCAATCTTGGTCTAGGAGAACAGATGATGAAATGCACCTGCCTCTTTTGGACAGAGGAGTGAGAGAGACTATGTTTCTGCAATGTTATAAATATTGTCAGACATCGCCTCTGGGTTGATGGATTTTGCTTAACTATTTTTCTTTGTTAAAAAGGAAGACACCAGGGGGAAGTAAAGGATGAGATGTCCAGAAACCACTGTGATTTAAAGCTAAGCAAAGGGCATCGATAGTTGTCAATTAAAACAACGACAAAAAAAGGTAACATAAAGGTGAGAGGCCAAAAGGATGGTCTCTACTTCAGCCTAAAATGGTTCCCCTGGGGGAGTGGTCTTCACTGCCAATTTAAAGCACCATTAACCATTTTTTCTCATAATCATCCCATTTCCTTTAGATAAGAAAAGGATGTGATAGACCTTGTTTTTCAGGGTCTAGTTCTACCAAGATTTTTTCCTTCTCAGGAAAAAACTATTAAGTTTTTTGAATGATATAATGTGTAAAGTGTTATAGAAATCTTAATATCCTATATATATATTTCAGTTTTTTGAAATTGTTTGAAGAAAAAAAGGTAGATATCAAGTTCCTCTCAACAGAATAAAAAATATATATCTTCATGTAGGATGAGAAGATTCATTTGTCTCTCCTCTGAATCTACGGTGGGCAAGGAAAAAACATTTTCTTCCTGAAGGTGGCGTTTATGGACTGCTGTTGGAAGAAAGTTTTCCACATTAGGGTTTTTGGGTTTTTTTAGTTTACCAGTCAGAAAATCACCCCTTAAAACTGTAATTCTAGAAGTCAGGTTGAAATTGATGGAAGGTCACTTAAGGAATAGGTGCATCAGGAGTAGGGATTTTATTCGATTGTGATCCCAGAGCTTTCTAACCCACTTTAGGTGAGTTATAACCAAAATGCCCTTTCTGGGGACAACTGGTTGTTTCTCACTCCAGGTACTAAAGGGGGAAGCATGTTATATATAATATCAGGGTGAGAGAGGCTTGACCTGTAAAGCAGATTGGCCAAAGTCAGGGTGTCCTTCTGAATAATTTGCTCAGACCCTCAAAGAGAAAGGCAGAGGCAAACTCAGGAAAGTTTGAAAAGGGTGGCCCTTATATGTTTAAAAATTGTTTCTCCTTTTACTGTCCACCAGGGGATTTCTAATCTTGGCTGGAATGTGTGTGTGTGTGTGTGTGTGTGTGTGTGTGTGTGTGTGTGTGTGTGTGTGTGTGTGTGTGTGTGTGTGTGTGTGTGCCTGCGAGTGTGTGTGTGTGTGTTGTGTGTAATTGTTGTTTTCACATTACAAAACAAATACAAATGTGCCACAGAGAACAAAATTTTGTCATTAAAACTACATACATGTCTAAAAGGTGACTATTTCCTAATTCCCCCCTCCCTCATCTGCTAGTGCTTTCCCTTCTACTGTTAAGTTCTGTTGTTTACACATGTATCTATTTAAGTATAGGCCACCTTCTCCTTAAAAAGTAAACCCTTTGAGGGAAGAGATTAGTTTTTTATTTGTATTCCCAATGTTTCCAACTTTGTTGGATTCACTGATTATTTTTTGCTCTGGTTCTTCCTCGCTCATTCTTGGCCTCAGCTCTAGACAAAATTCCAGTAACGATCACCTGTCCTGCCTAATGTTGCAGCAGTCCCATTCCCATTCCACTCTCAAATCAGGGGTTTCTTGGACTCTATATTTATGAAGTGAGAAAAAGGAAGCTGTTGCTGAGAGAGGAGTTCTCCTTTTCCAGCTCTCTATATTGCCTTTTCCAGTCTTGGACAATATGAGGGGTCTGAAAATCCTGCCCCATAATGAGTGGTTGAAAAATGAGGCATGTTGAGTTTGCAAGATTTGTAGAAATTTGGGGGTGGGGAAGAAGAGGGGAAGAGGAGAACTTAGGCCCAGTTCATCAAATATCTGAAGTCCCATCATAGGAATCACTTGGAATGGGAAGAGACTTCTTAAGGCCATGAAGTCCCACATTCCTTCCCATTTTTCAAATGAAGAAACTGAGGCATAGAGAAGTTAAGTGATGTGTTTAGGATCATAAAAGTATTAAGTGTCTGAAGTTGAATCTGAATCCAGATCCTTCTGGCTTCAAAGTCAATGAATGCCATATCCTTTAGATTGGTGGTGACAAACTCAAATAGAAATGGATGCCTGTGGGCTGCATGTTGACTTAGGAAATCATAAATTAACATTGTCTATGTTTAATTGTATTTTTATTGATTTTATTAAACATTTTCCAATTGCATTTTGATCAGGCTTAGGCTACACCCTCTTGGGTTTGACATCTTTGCAATAAACCTTCAGGTAGAAGGCAGAGTAAACTAGACTCACTTTCTGTCATTCCAGAGTATGGGACCATAGCTAATGGGTTCAAGATGCACAGGCATATTTGGGATCAAGACCAGAAAGAATTTTCTAACAAACAGAGCTATGCAGTGGTGGAATGGGCTGTCTCAATGAGCTCCCCAGCATTGGTTCAGTTGCCCCTTGTCAAGGACATTACTGATAAAAACTCAAATATATACAGGATATTAAGGTTTCTACAGCACTTCACACTTACTCTATCATTCAAGCCTCCTTCCTGGTCTCCCAGTCTTCAATCTCTTCCATCTGCAACCCATTTTTATGCAACTGCCAAATCTAATCGTTTCCCTATAACTTAGAGGCTTAGAGAGCTACCTGGGGGTGCAGAAAGGTTAAATGATTTGTCCAGGATTACACAGCCTTTATATGTCAATGGTAGGACATGAATGCCAGCCTAACTCTAAGGCCAGGGTTTTCTTCCAACTCCACTAAGCTGCTTTAGAGGTAACACCTCATAAAAGTCCTTTCCTGAATCAACACAATCATTAGGTAAATCCTTTATTTGGACCTCTCTTTTATACTTCTAACGTATAGTATGGCTACGTACCTGTAACTTGTATGTGCTCATAATATTGTAAGCTATTTGAGAACACTACCACTTTTCATCTTTATTTTACCTGTACCTACAATAGTACAATGCTTTCCACACAGTAGATGCTTAGTAAATGTTCATCACATTGAAAAGTTAGAACGACTTTTTCTAACTCTGATGGTATACTCATCATATGACCTGTTATCTAAGACTGCCTCAGATGCTGGGGCCCTTCCAACCTCTTAGAAACAAATAGTGGAAAAAAAGAAGTAAGTACAGAGGAAAGGCAAAGTATACTATAGATTCCAACCAAGTTAATGGAAAGTTACTCAGGCTTTAAATGAAATGCCAAGTGTTTTCAGTTGAAGTAGGAAGTGACTTAATCATGGTTCTCAGTAAGGCTGTTTTCATTCTTTCCCCTGGAATGCAGCTGAATAGCATTCCAGGTCCTTTTTAAACCAGGAAATATTCTCCTCCCCCTGAGTGCTGCTATAGAGCCAAGGAAGCATTGAGGCCCCTCAAAAGGCAACCAACCCTTGAGAGGGTGAGATGTGATGAATCCCTTCTTGCCTTGGGATGCTAAACAGCTTTTTCTCCATCTCTACAAAGAGCTAAACAAAAGGAAAGAAACCTAAGATGGAGATGAGACATTATTTCTTGGCTGTAAGGTCAATTAAATGGTAGAATAGACTACCTAAGGTGGTTGTTAAATTACTGTCCCTAAAATACTCTACTCTACCCTTACCATCTCTCCTTTTCACCCTTATTTTTTTAAAAGGTGGGAGGAAGTATCAACACCCATGTCTCGAAAAGTTTGGATATTGACTTAGGTGGCAGCAGAAAGATATCTTGGATAATCATGGGATTCCTTTCATGTTATGATTCAATAGTTCATAGGATCATGGATTTTTAAATCTGGAAGGGATCGTAGCAGTCACTGAGTCTACACACACTCATAACTTCTCTCCCCTGCTATTTTGTTGATAAGGAAACTGAGGTATAGACAGATTAAATTACTTGCCCTAGGTTTTATAGCTAGTATGTCTACTTGGCTCAAAGTTCAGTGTTCTATCCACTACATCATGCTTCCTTTAGTTTTCTTCTCCTCCTCCTCCTCCTCCTCCTCCTTCTTCTTCTTCTTCTTCTTCTTCTTCTTCTTCTTCTTCTTCTTCTTCTCCTTCTCCTTCTCCTTCTCCTTCTCCTTCTCCTTCTCCTTCTCCTTCTCCTTCTCCTTCTTCTTCTTCTTCTTCTTCTTCTTCTTCTTCTTCTTCTTCTTCTTCTTCTTCTTCTTCCTCTTCTTTAAATTATCTTCAAAAATCACTCTTCCCACCCTGTGGGAAGAAAGTTTGATATTTGGAATGTTTCATTTACAGGAAAAATAAAACAAAGAAAAGTTAAAGTTTAAACTATTTTAGCCAAGATCTACTTTTGGTCAATTAACACAAACACCCAACAGATCTATGATCCACGTTCCAAATCTTACATTTGTGACCCTGTGTCTTAAAGATAAAACCAATCACATAGAGTGTGATGGCTGGATTTGCCTTCATTTAATGTCTGAATGATGGTGTACTATATTGTTGAGCTTCTGGGAAAAGCTCCTTTTTATTCTCTTCTTTTCTTTAAGCAGAAGTTAGAGGTATCTAGTTAGCTAAAAATTTGTGGATGGACCGAGGGGATGGACACTGTGTGTTGATTTTGGGATCTATACTCCCCAGAAACCTGTGTTCTTATTTCACAGCTTTCAGGATGCACATTTTGAAAAGGATGGTGAAATTCAACTGTCTTGGGAGAGCAAATAACAGCCAGGGATAGAGTGACGAGATTGGGCACAGAAGCAAAATAAAGGGGAGGGAGGGAGAGAGAAAGAGAGAAAGAGAGAGAGAGAGAGAGAGAGAAAGAGAGAGAGAGAGAGAAACTGGAATATAGTCAAGAAAATGGAACTAGGAGCTGTGAGGAAGCCACTACACTTACCATGAAGGGATGCTATCTTTTGCAGTCTTTTATTAGGTACTTCCAAGCAATCTGGTACAATTAGGGATTATCTATTTAAATCCATTGCTCATGAACTCACAGTGATGTTTCTTTTGCTAAGCCAAACCAATGGCTACAAATTCAAAGTCAAGACATTTAATGAAAGAAAATAAAAGGTAATTCTCCAGTATATAACATGAGGGGATTATATTAGTCACTTAAAAGTGTCATATTGGGCTTCCTGTCCTACTTACTCATTTTCCAGCTTGGTACCTAGGCCTTACCCTGGCCATCAGATGCTCTCTACTCTTGTTCCATTTCCCTAAGTGGATGTTCTTCCATGATATGACTGGCTGGTAACATTTCTGCTTTTATTTGTAATGCATATTAACCAAAAGCTTTGCAATCAATCAAGTATTTAGCTAGCATGCTAGCATTCTTGAGTGTTGTCTCAAAGTTTTACCCCATTACTTGTACAGGTATGAGAGGATCACCCTCAAACCATCATCAGTCAGGAAATTTCTAGTCATCCTAATGAGCTTCAACAAGAAATTACTTTTCCATCCTGGAAAGACTTATATGAACTGATGCTGAGTGAAGTGAGCAAAACCAGGAGAACATTGTTGGCACACGTAGCCACAGTGAGCAATGACTGATTTTGATAGACTTAACCCTTCCCAGAAATGCAAGGCCCTAAAATATTTCCAAAGGAATGGTTAAAAATGCCATCCACATCCAGAGAAAGAACTATGGAGCTGGAATGCAGAGCCAAGCAGATTTTTGTCTTTTGTTTTATTTTGTCTTTTTTTCTTTCTCATGGTTTCTCCCATTCATTATAATTCTTCTATACAACATGACTAATGTGAAAATGTGTTTAATAGGAATGTATATGTAGAACCCATATAAGATTCCATGATGTCTTGGGGAAAGAGGGGGAGAAAATTTAAAACTTATGGAAATGAATATTGAAAACTAAAAATAAATAAATGGAAAAAAATTTTTAAAAAAAGAAATTACTTTCCCCCTTTTCTCTCCTTATCCACACCCTACTCATCCTTCAAGAATTATTGAAAGTCAGAACAAAGGAAATGAGATTTCTTGATTGATTGAGTAAGTTTCTGGGATTGTAAATGGGGATGTTCTGGTGAGAAAGATATCTTTTAGAGACAAGAGGGAGACAGATACTATGCAGTTCTCTGAAGTCAAGGAGCCAAGCAAGCTCAGGGACCAAGAGGGTGAAAAGATTCTTTGATTCAGAGTTTAGAGATCAAGTGAGATTTATTTAAAAGTAGAGACGAAAATCCCAAGAATAGAAGCAGAGTCTTCTCGTTTCTGGATATGATATTGAGGAGAAGCCAGAACTCTTAGAAAGTTGATGGGGTTCAAGAATACCTAGATTCTCTCCTTATAAGAGTATACTTCCCAGTTAGAAGCCCACAGACCATTTCCATCTTTGGCACACACAACTGGTCTTCAGTCCTCAGTCCTGATGGAGGCAGCTGTATAAGAAAGGAAGGTCACAGCATCATTGACAATAAGAATATCACACAGTCATACAAAATTACTGCCAATGCTTTCATCTGACGTTGTCCCCTGTGCACTGTCTTCCTTACATATCTGAAATGTGTTCTGTTTTCTGTCCTGTACTTCTTGAATTGTAAACAGCTTAAAGACAGGACTCATACGGATTCTGGGTTTGGACCAATTTACAATGTCCAGCATAGGGTCATGTACCCTCTTGTTGCTCAATAAATAATTAAATTCAACCCCAAAGTCTATCTAGAGGGGCTACTTCTGTGATACTTGTATTTCTGGATAAGAGGGGACTGAGCTTATGTAAAGTAGCATTTTCCTTGTGATAATCCTATGAGGCAGCTAGGACTAGTATTATTAACATCTTTTTTTTTAAACTGATGAGGAAACTGAGGCAGAGGGAGATTGTGACTTGTTGGAGGTCAAATAACAGGGAAGTGGCAGATATGGGACTCAAAACTAGTCATTCTGACTTCACCCAGTGTTCTCTTCTGGACAGTTCAGTTTCCCTTCTCAAGAAAAAAGAGGGCTTATAGTTTTTTTTCTCTGTCTCCCATTTTTTTGCTTGTGGTACTTTCCCCATGAATACTAGAGTTTTTATAATTCAATTCATGAAAATCAAACTCAATATTTCTAGCCTGTGATTACCAGTGTATGTAGGAAGTGTGGGTATTAAAATACCATAGCATGACTGGCTTCATAGGTATTAAGTTTCACTTGATTTTGCAGAAGAAACCTATTTCTCAAATGCAGACCTGAAATATAGATAGCCAGCCTGGAATTTTCTTCCCTTTTTCACTATCTATTTAAATCCTCCCCATCCTTCCAGACCCAGCTTAAATTCTGGCTTCTTTTCCTCCAAATTCCAACCATAATAACCTTTTTCTTCCCTCTGGATTCTTACTGGACTCATATTATGTTTCATAGTATGTAGCACTTGACCACACAACATTGTTTATTACCAATTATTTCAGTTATCTTCCAGATTTCAAGGTCCTCAAGAACTAGACTGAATTTTTATTTCTCTTGTATCTCCTGTCCTCCATTGGAGCCTTACTCATTTTAACATCTCAAAAGAGCCATGGTAATACCTCAACATTTTCAGAGGATTTGCCACTGGAGCATATGGCATCATGCTGGAAAGGCTTCAAATACAGGCCTGGTCATTACTATGCATTTTTGAGAATCAGGCCTTTCAAAGTTGAGAAAAGTTCACTGCCAGCAGGTCAACCATGAGGTAGTGAAATTTTTAGACCCCCAAACACCTCAAAACTATCTCTATAAGTTACATGATCAATTTCAGTGTAGCCATACTAATGGAATCACACAGACCCTTGAAATACTGTCTCTCCTATATTGTCTAGTACAGTTCTGGGTTTGTAGAAGATACTCAGGAGGCATTTGTTGAAATGAATTAAATTGAATCTCTGATCCTTTAAAAGAAAGGTGATGAACTTTGAAAGGTATGCTCAAATGGAGCTTGCTCCTATTTTATGGCAGAACACATTTCTTTAGGGGAAATTAATAGAAGTCTTTTTCCTGGAAATAATTCATGCTTTTGATTAATTTTCACAGGATCTAAGAGATGGAAAGGACTGGAGATCATCTAGTCCAATCTGCTCTCAACTAAGAGCCCCTTCTGTAACATCTGCAACAAGTGGTCACCAAACTTTTCTTGGATATTCACATGATAGAGAATTCCCTACCTCTCCCAGGCATTCCATTCCAATTTAGTACAGCTTCAATTATTAGGAAGGTTTTTCCTGAAATCAAGACTAAATCTGAATCTTTTCAACTTATACCAGTTACTTCTACTTTTATCTTCTGGGGACAAACAGAAATTTAATCTTTCTTCCATAGATGACATCCCTTCAAATGTCTAAATAGGGCTCTCACATCCCCTCAAACTCTTCTCTTTACCAAGTTATCACCAATTAGCTTCAACTTTTCAAATGCAAGAGGATTTCTGATTTAACTACAAACTAGCTGTATGATCCTGGGCAAGTCATTTCATTTCCTGAGTCCCAGTTTCTTCATCTGCAAAATGAGAGAGAAAGAAGAACTAGTTGATCCCTAAAATTCATTTTAATTCTCACATTCTGTGAATTTAGAAGCCTCCCATCCCTTTATATATCAAGAGGAATAGATTATTTAGTTGATGCACTCCCTAACACTTTATTCTACATTTTTAGAAATATTATATTTCTATTCTACACTTCTGTCCCTTATACAGTATCTCTCTGTGTGAGGAGAGGTGGAAAAATGGAATGGCGTGGGTATGGGGATGTGTTTTAGGAGGAGAGATAACAAAAGGGATGTGCACACGCTTATGATGAACAAAGTAAAGTAGAAAGCTATGGAAGATGATTTTCACCAATAATTGTCAAAAAGAAACAGAGTGTCCCATTCAATGTCGGTAACATGTACTTCAGCATGTTTGGTTCCAGCCTTGCGATGAGCCTAGAGAACACCTGTGTCTTGCTCTGGACTGAATTTTCATTTGTGCTGAGAAAATTACAACCCATTAGACACTACCCTGCCTTTTGTTGCTGCCAGTGAATCTGCCGCATAATGGCCCTCTTCACTAACAACTTTTTCTACTAACAATAAACAAGCCTGGTAAGTAAGAAAACACTTCAATTCTATCAAAGGAAGAGATGTGGCTTGGCTCAGATTTCCTCTCAGAGAAGACAGAAGGAACTTCTAATCTCTTTCCCCAAGGGACCCATGCTGAGATGGACAGTGCATTTGAGAAATCCATTAGGGGACTAGACTTTGAAAAGAAAAAAAGATTCAATAGACACAGTAAAGTCACAGATCATAGATTTAGAATCAGTATCCCTAAGCAAGGCCCCTGACCTTTACCTGACCTTTGGAAAGCCAGAGCCATCCTTCCTCCAAATTCAAGATTTTTATTATTGCTGTAATAGCTTTACTGGGCTTTCTCCCTTCCGGCTTTCTGTCTTCCCTTCTCTCAGCTCTAGATTTTGGGTTCAGATCCTGTTTCTGTCATATATTGACTTTGTAACCCTAGGCAAATCATTTAAGCTTTTAGTGCCCTAGGCAACTTTTTAAGACTGCCCATCCCTCATAACCCTTGTAACTACCAGGTCCTGGGGCAAGGAAGGTTCTTTTTTCTTTCCTTTTTTTAATCAAACCTACGACATCACTGGTTCAAGGAATTTCCTTTACCAAAGGAGATCAGCATCAGCTCTGTGACTTATAATTTTAGAGAGTTGCTGGAGGTATCAAGAGGTGTTGGGTGACTTGTCCAGGACACCCAGCCAGCAGGTGCCAGAGGGAGGATTGAACTCAGCTTTTCTTGATTCCAGTCAAGTGCCTTCTTGAGCACAGGACCAAGAGTCAGGAAGACCTGCGTTCAAATATGGACTTAGACACTTCCTAACTGTATGATCCTGGACTAGTCACTTAACTCTGTTGGCCTCAGTTTTTTCATCTGTAAAATGAGGTGGTGAAGGAAATGGCAAACCACTCCAGTATCTTTGCCAAGAAAACCCCAAATAAGGTCACTTAGAGTTGGATACAACTGAAACACAACTGAACAACTCGTTCACTTCTTGTCTAGGTCTCTCTCAGGCCAAGCTGTTGTTCAGCAGAGAGTTACACAGTTAATAATGACCCAAATGCTCTTATTTACTCAGCTGACCAACATTCTTTTTTAACATAGCTACACAGCTGTTCCTGTTGATAATATTAGGTCATTCTTAGCTAAGAAAGAACCTCTTCATTTTGCTCCCCCAAACTGTTCCCTGGGAAAAACCATTTTTCTCTGTTCTAGCACACTCTGTAGCATGTTGTAAAGAAGAGTGTGATGTCATGGGAGGAGCACTGGAATAGATATCAGAGGGCTTGGACTCTGCTGCAGATGACTCGTGTGGCCTTGAGTAAGCTGCTTCATTACCTGAAACTAGCACAGTGCCTGAAACAGAGGAGATACTTAATAAATCCTTATTGACTCTCCATTGTTGAATTCAGCTCTCCATAGTTCAGTTTCCTTTTATATATATAAAATGAAGTACTTATTTCTATGATCCCTTCCATCCCTAAAACTTTATTAAGTTAGTGCCTGATCAATACCTTATCAATTATCAATTAGTTTTATGATATTTTGAATTTCATCCTTTCCTTGGGTAGGAGGAAGACAATATGTGATAAGACCTAGGAGCTGGTAGAAAATCCTGGATTCCAACTTTTTCTTCCTCCTTGAAATTTGGAACAACAGGTCCAAAACTTTGGTCTGGAATCGCCAACTCTCAGAAACTTGGACTTTGAAGGGACTTCAAACAGCATCCAATATATCCCAGGCTTAGAGAGGAAATCTCTCTATGACATCCCCAAGAAGTATTCAATCACCCAGAGTTTACTTGAAAACCTTCAGAGATGGGGAGCTCATGTCTTCCCAAATCAGTCTATTTCACTTTTGGATAGTTCTCATTCTTTAGAAGTTTTTCTGTACATCTAGCCAAATCGTCTTTTTAACAACTTCTCTCAGATTGTGCCTGGCTCGCCCTTTGGAACTTATAAAAAGAAGTCCAAGCCTTCTTTCATGTGATAACCCTTCAAATACTTAAAGAAAGATACCTTTTCTTCTCCTAGGCCATACATCTCTGATTCATTCAACCAACCATAGTGTTCAGAGATTCAGCTATAGGATCAGAAACTGAAAGCTAGAAGGGGACTTAGAGGTCATTGAGTCCAACCCCTTGATTTATAGATGAGGGAAGTGAGACCTGGAGAAATTAAATGATTTACTCAGGAAAACACTGCTAATAAGTGACTGAGGCAGGATTTGGACCCAGGTCTTCCAAGCTCCAAGTATCTATTCATCACACCACACTGCCTCATGTGGCATGGTCTGCAACCACCATGATCCTCTTCCTCTGGATGTGCTTTGTCATTTCCATATCCTTTATTCGTGATGAAAGCTAGATCCTCAATCTTCTGTCCTTTAAAAAAAATTAATTTATTTTGAACTTAAATATTAAAACTTCAGTACAAAGTAAGAAAAGAATAAAGCGTTGCCATATGCACAGCAGAATGTAAGAAAAGATTCATAATATAGAGCAATAAATTTCCATTTCAAGAAAGCTTGTATAATGAATACTACCCGTTGTGCTCAGAGCTGTCCATCTTTGTCGTTGCAAGTCTTTTTTTTCTCTGCTGTCTACTTCTTACTTTGTTATTTCCATCCCCCTCTTCCCTCAAAAAGGCCACAGCTAAGGGGGGATACACACACATACATACACATATACATGCATGCACACAATATATACATACATGCCCATATATACACACATGCACATTCATGCGCTTATATGCACACAAGCATACATGCATATATACGCAAAACATATACATGCATATTGACATACATATTTACATACACATATGTATACTTAAATATCTATAATCACACTTGTATACAGACATATACCTTCATATGCATCTATGTAAGGCCATACTATACCTATTTGTCCTCTGTTTCTCTGAAGGTGGATAACCTCTTCCTTCATAAGTCCAAGTCTTTTCATGTTTTTCTAAGTCCACCAATTCAATTTCCTACACCACAACAATGTTCCAACCTTTTACTGTCTAGTTGTTTTAAATAGTCTAAAACAATATTGATTAATATGGCTGACATATAGTGTAGTTCCCCTCTTTTTGTCATTTGATTAAATCTATTTTAGCTTCAGCTTTGTCTGAGATCATGATTACTACCCTGCTTTTTTCCCTAATAAATTCTGCTCATGATCTTTATTTTATGGTTCTGTGTTTCTTATTTCCTATCCCTCCTGATTCCTGTCTTTAACTTCTACCCACTACCTTGCCCTCCTATTACTTACCCTACCTCTACCATCCCTTCCTTATCCTCCCATTCCCATTAATGTAAACACCCTTCTATTACCTTCTTTAATCCTATTCCCTTACACTCCCCTCTAAAAATTCCTCCCTTATCCTCTTCCCCTCTCCCTGTCACCTTGACCTTTTAACTCTTTCTGAATTTAGAAAGCTTTTATGCCCTTCTAAATATGTATGTATTAATCCTTCTTAAACCCATTACCAATGAAAGTAGGGTTCCAAACCTAAGAGCCTTCCCCCCCCATCTAATTCCCTCTGTATCAGTTCTTCCTCTCACACCTCATTTGTATAAAATAATTACTCTTTCTACCTGTTCCTATATGGTTTTACTTTTTAAAATCACATCATACTCAGGTCTACCTCAGTCTTTCTTATGAACTACTCAATTACTAATAACAATTTTAGACATACATTTTACATTTCCTCATATAAACGGTAAAAACAGTCTGTCCTTGTTGAGAACCTTGTAATTAGTCTTTGAAAGGTACCTTATGTTTCTCTTGGATCTTATTTATCAAATCTTTTATTAAGTTCAGATTTTTTAAAAAACAAAATCCTGAAAGTCTTACAATTCATTAAATGTCCTTTATTTTTCATTCAGGATGATGCTTAACTTTGCTGGATATGATATTTTCAGCCACAACTCCACTTCTTTTGCTCTTCAATATATAGTGTTCCAAGACCTGCAGTCTTTTATGTTGCTGCTACTAGGTCTTGTGTGATTCTAATTCTGGCATTGCCATATTTAAATGATTTTTTTCTTGCTGCTCATAATATTTTATCCTTGACCTGGGGGTTCCAGAATGTGACTATGATATTCCTGTAGGTTTTCTTTATAGAATCTCTTTCAGGTGATGATCAGTGGATTCTTCTGTCATTCTTGTTGATAATTCTCAGGAATAAGTCTTGCAGTGAACTGACATGGTAAAATGTGCTCCCTATTTGCTACAGTAGAAAAAAAGAAGAAGAGAAAAGAAGAGGGGAGGGAAGAGTGATGGAATTCCAGCTCCAATATTCTAACTTCCTCATGGGTCCCACTGAACAGCAGGCACATCCTGATTTAACCACACAATCTGGCTTTAACCACATCTCAGGCCCCCAGACTCAATATAGCCACTGCCCCTGGCTAACCACTGCCCTCATATCCAGTTCATATATTTGAACAGGTATGTTCTTATACTCAACCACAATCACATCGTTCATTTAGCCCAAGACAGGACCATAATACCTAACTATCCATCTTGATCAGACAGGATCACAATAGCTAGCCAATTGGAGGGCAGCATGGCCAGAATGTTTAACCCCTGAACCATTTTAATGGTCACTTCTCTGTCATAACCATACTTATTAAGAGTTTTGCTTGATGTATCAAACAGGAAAGAAAGAAGAGAGGAAGGAAGGAAGGAGGGTTTTTATTTTGGTCTATGTTTTCATTTACATGAATAATATGGAAATATGTTTTCATGACTACACATGTATAACCTATATGAAATTGCTTGTCTTCTCCATGAAGAGATTGGGGAGACAGGGAGACAATTCAGAGCTCAATTGTTAAAATAATGTTGAAAATTGTTTTTACATATAATTGGGGAAAAATAAAATATTAAATAAAAATTTAAAAATAGAATTTAATCTGTCTGCTCCCTTAATTCTTGTTAGTATAGAGGATGTGGTTTTCAGGGTTAAGCCAAATTTCTTGGTGCTATTCATTAATGGGAAAGGAGGACCTCTTCTCTCACCAGTCTTAACCAATGCCACCTCTGGCACCTGAAGTGGAGGGGAGCAAACAAGACAAAATAGAAATAGACAACCCCAGTCTCATTGCTTGGAGACAGAGATGGGGTTAAAAGGAGGGAGCAGAAGGAAGTCCTTCACCTCTCACTGATTCAGTCCATGGTGCCATGACATCTATGGGTAAATGGGAATCTTCACCCTCTAGACACAGCAAATAAGAGTTGCTTAAAAGGAAGCATCAGAAAAAATATAGGGAAAGAGAGAACTAGTGATTCAGTCCAGAAAACTCAGGAGCTGAAAGGGAAATAACGGCTGGACAAGCTAGACCCCTCCACAAAATGGAGGTCCCATGAGGAACTCATCAATGGGAAAAGGAGGCTGAGCTGGCAGAGGGATATCCAGGGTAGAAAAACCAGCAGGGTGGTTGGATCCTCTAGGGTGATGAGACCACCACTCCCCCAGTGCTGAGGAAATAGAGAATAAAAGACATTTCTGTCCTCTGATTTCTATGTTTTTCATGCAAAATATCAGTTGCTTTTTAAAAAAATGCATAAATGAGGGAAATACTCATTGTGCACGTAGTACACGAGTCAAATGAAAATGGGAAAACAATCACATTATTTGAGTTGGAAAAGACCTTACTGGTCATTTATTCTAACCCATATATGAAAGGAATCTCCCTTATAACATACTTGGCAAATGCTGATCCAACCTCTGCTAGAAAATCTCCAATGAGGAGGGAACCAGCCAGCTTTCAGTTCCATCTATTCCACTTTGAGACAGCACTGGTTGTTAGGAAGGCTTTATTCTAGCTTTTATCTCTTCATCTTCTACCCATTTCTCCTGATTCTGCTTTCTAGGACCAAACAGGACGAGTCTTCTCCCTCCTCAATATGACAGCCTTTCACATGTTTAAACCTAGCTATTTATCATGTAGTCTGAGTCTTCTTTAAGAGAGAAGAGAACAGAGTTTGCATGCTTTGACCTTCATCTGATCCTCAGAAGACAGAGAATCAAGGACCTTCCCCATACTGGTTGCTCTGCTCCAGAGGCTTTCCAGTTTCTTAATGTCCTTTTTAATTGATGGTGCCCAGAACCAAGCACTGTACTCTGAGGTCTAACAAGGGTAGGGAGCAGGGGATCTATTCCTGGTAGTTATGTCTCTCAGGGTATCCTAAGATGCCATTAGCCTTTTTGGCTGCCTCATCACACCGCTGACATGTTGAGTTTGTGATCCACTAAAATCCTCAGATATTTTTGAGTACAACTGTTGGCTAACCATGGCTTCCATACCTTATATGGTGAAACCAATCATTTTGTACCTAAGACTGTAATCTATCCCTATTGAATTTAATCTCATTAGACTCAGTTCAATATTTTTGCCTGTCAAAACCTTTTTTGGACCTTGATTATTATCCATTGTGTCAGCTCTCTGTCCTAGCTTTGGAAATGGCTGGTGGTACAGTAGCTAAAATGCTAGATCTGTAATCAGGAAGACGAGTTCTAATCCAGCATCAGACACTTATTAGTTGGGTGACTCTGAGGAAGGCACTTAATCTGTGTCTACCTCAGTTTCCTCAACTGTAAAATGAGAATCATAAAAACTTCTATCTCCCAGGGTGGTTGTGAGGACCAATGAGATAATATTTGTGAAAGTGTTTAGTACAGTTTCTGGCACATATTCCACACTATATCAATGATTTGTTTCCTTCCTCCTCTCATCCTTGTCATCTGCAGATATGAAATATGTGCCCTATATGCTTTTATCCCAATAACTGGCAAAATATCCAACAGCCAGGACTAAGCACCGATCCCTGGGGTACTGTCCTGGAGGTCTTCTCCTATGTTGACATGGCACCATTTAATACTATTTTTTGAATATAGGTAAGTAACTATTCAGTTCTGAATTTATCTAATTATATTGCCATCCTGTCTACTTTCTCCATCTGTTCCATAAGAATTGTATGATATACATTATCAAAAACTTTGCTAAAATCTAGATAAACTATTCCTCATCTTTTAATTTAGTAATCCTGTACAAAAAAAGGAATTGGATTTAGTCTGCAAGAACTGTTCTTGATGAAGCTGTTCTGGCTCTTTGTAATCACTGCTTTCTTTTTTGAGATGTTTGTTGTTTTTCAGTCATTTTTCAATCATGTCCAACTCTTAGTGACCCCATTTGGAGTTTTCTTGGCAAAGATACCAGAATGGTTTGCCATTTCCTTCTCTAGCTCATTTTATAGATGGGGAAACTGAGGCAAACAGAATTAAGTGACTTACCCAGGGTCACACACCTAGGAAGTGTCTGAGTTTGGATTTTAATTCAGGAAGAAGAGTCTTCCTGACTCCAGGACTGGCACTCTATCCACTGAGCCATCTCACATTTAATGACCCATTCTATTAATTTTTCCAAGAATTATAATATAATGATAATATTATATATATAAGTATGCATCTATATGTGTGTTTATGTATATATATAAATGTATATGTATAATAGCTAATATTTATATGACACTACTGCCATTTATATAGCATTTTATCAGATACTTAGCAAGTATTTTGATTAGAATCAAGCTCATTAATTCATAGTCTGCACTTTCTTCTAGTTTTATTTCCTTCCTTCCTTTCCTCCTTCCTTCCTTTCCTCCTCCTTCCTTCCTTCTTTCCTTTCTTTCTTTTCCTTTCTTTCTTTCTTTCTTTCTTTGTTTCTTTCTTTCTTTCTTTCTTTCTTTCTTTCTTCCTTTCTTTCTTTCTTCCCTCCTTTTTGAAAACTTAGGACATTTGCCTTTCTCTAATCTTGTGGTACCCAGTTCATTTTTCATAATCTTTCTAGTATCATGAAAGTGGATCAATAATCAGCCATTTCTTTCAGTACTTGAAGATGTAGTTCATCTGGGTCCAGTGACTGGAATCCATTAAAAGCAACTTGTGAGTCAACTGGTGATACAGTGGATAGAGCACCGAACCTGGAGTCAGGAGGATATGAGTTCAAATCTGGCCTCAAACACTTATTATCTGTGTGACCTGTGGCAAGTCACTTAACCTCTGTTTGTCTTAGTTTCTTCATCTGTAAAATGGGGATAATAGCAGACCTAACTCAGGATTGTTGTGATGATCAAATGCAGTGATATTTATATATAAAGTGTGTAGCACAATGGCTGGCACATGGTACGTACTGTACAAATGTTTCTTTGCTGTTAACTAGGGGTTCTTTTACTATCACTTTATTTAACTTGGGTTTCAGTTCCCTGTTAGACATTTTCATCTTGTCATCTCCAAGGCAAAATGTCCCCTCCTTGACAGAGAAAATGTAGGCAAGTTAAGGATTGAGCTCCTCTACCTTCCCTCTTGTTGGTTATCATGATCCCATCCACTTCATGCAAAACTTCTATCCCATCTTTGCTCCTACTGTATTTTTCTCTTGGTAAAGAGAAAATCAAGAAAGCAAAAGCAAAGAGATGCCAAAAATGCATTCCACCAAATGTCACTGCATGTTGTCCTTAGCTTCTTATGCTCCTCTCAGCTCATTCTGAACATTGCAATGCCTGAGGTCTAGATTGATGAGACTAATTCCAAATGTTGCAGAGGTGATCAGGCTCAGTCACCCCCTTCTCTAGCATTTAGCAGCAACTCCTCTACAGAAGTAGTGGTGTGATAATAGTTACTCTTGTGCCACTAAAAGGTGAAAATAAAACCTAACACACAACGTATGCATTTTCTGGTATGATTTATTAAAGGATATAAGTTATGATGGTGATGAATGACAGCCAGCAGGATTTAAGTTGGATAACAGGTACTTGAAATTTGAATACTCCTCTTCTTGGGTGTTTCCCAAGAAGTACCAGTCAGGGGTGGTGGTGATGGAGTCAAGATGATGGGGAAAAGGCAGGGACACACATGATCTCTCCCCAAAATCCCTCCAAACACCTTTAAATAATGCCCTAAAATAAATTCTGGAGCAGAAGAACCCATAAAAGGGTGGGGTAAAACAATTTTCAAGCCCAAAACAACATAGAAATTCAACAAGAAAGGTCTGTTTCACCAAGATGTATCAGCTAAAGAATGTACTCCTCTAAGTCTACACCAACCATCTCCATGCTCCAGGACATTCATTTCCCTCTGAAGGTCAGAGGATTTCTTCTGCAATAATGCAATTTGAAGATAGATTGCTCTCTTTCAGTAAGCCCCTCTATCCCCGAGTGTTTTTAAATATTTAGGGGTGCTAATTGGGTTGGGGGCATATGTCTGAGCTCATGGACCAGGTTTATCTTATTTTCGAATGGTCTTTGACTCTTAGTTGTTCAGAGGTAGGTGCTTGCTTTCTGGAGTGGGGGGACACCTGGGATACTTGGTCCTCCTAAGTAACTCAAGGAAGATCAGTCATCAATGGCACTGGGTAAAGCTACTGCTATCTTAATGTGGGGGTGGGAACTTTCACAAAATGACAATAAGGGAAAACAAAACAAAATAACTTGTACTTTTGGAATGAAAAGTTTCTTCTATTTAGGGAAATGAGGGTAGCACTTCAACATTAACTAAATAATAATAATGAAAACGTAAGTATGATGAGAAAGATAATAATATTGCATTGCTTAGCCTTTCTTCACCAATAGCAATTCCAATATTGGATGCTTCACAGCAATAAAAAATAAAGTATTAGTATGAGAAGAAACACCCAGAAACTGACACTTTAAAAGAAATAGGACCATACCGCACTCTTTAATTTATCCTTTGTTAGTTGGCCTCATTTCCACCTTTTGTACATTTCTATTAAAAATGAATTTTATTGATATCTTTTGCTTTTATGTTATCTAGATCTTGCTCGTATCCTTCCTCCTCCTCCCTCTTCCCAGAGAGTTATCCATTATGACAAAAAATGTTTTTAAAAGAAAAAAAGAGAATGAGGAAAAAACCCAGAAAATTCAGTCAATGCAATGCAAAAATCTGACCTCATGTGCAATGTCCCACACCTTTGGGACACTACTACCATCACCCTTTCTGCAAAGGAGTGTATCTTTCATTTCAATTCTAAATTGGTTGCGGGGTTCCCTGTTTAGCCACATTAGTCTCTGAAGGAAAACTGATAGCCTTGTTGAAATTTTTTTTTCTTTGCATCTTCATAATTTAATTCTTAGACATCACCCATCTTTCCTGGCTAGATTTCAAGTGTACCATTTTAATCCATGGGATCCTACATGTCTTTCCTATGAACCTTTCAAAATCTGTTTTCCTAAAATCAAGGTCACATATCAGCCTATGACCAAATACTCTGAATTTCTCTGTTGCAAACTCATTTTTTTAAAAATTTATCTGCCCCTGTAATTCACTATATTCCTTTCCCATTGAGCAAATAAAAAACTAGTCCCCCAAAATAAAACCCTGAACAGTCCAGCAAAATAAATCCCCACATTGGCCATGTCCAAAAATCTGTGGTTTTTAAAATTCATTACATCACTGGTCATAGATGAGTGACATGTTTTCTTCATTCTGAAGCTGAAACTTAACTACTTTGTCCACATAATGAGAAGGCAAGACTCATTGGAAAAGATCTTGATGTGGGGAAATATTGAAGGCAAAAGGAGAAGGGGATGGGAAAAGATGAGATGGATAGATCGTGTCATAGAAGCAAAGAACTTGAACTTGGGGGCAGCACCCATTCAGTTCTTAAAGTTCAGGTAATAACTGAGGTAGAAAATGGCCTACTTTGGCTTCACTAAAAGATCAATCAGGGGGGGAAAGACTCTCAGATTTTCTGACCTGAAACAGAAACAATTGCTATTTGCACTCACTTTGAGCCCTCAAAACTAATACATTGAGCAAGTGAGGTTTGGGCTGGGACCTATTATTGGCTAATCATTGAAAGCCGGAGTGATTTGGGTTTAAAGGCATAGCTAAGTAGCTCCATTTGAATTCCAATGGGCTTTATCAAACCCTGGGTTTCCAGAGCTATATTTCAAGAAATCATAAATGAAAACTTCATGAGACAAAATAGTTAACCGTCTTAGTTTTTTTTTTTTAAAGAAACTGTGATAAAATAACTAAGAAGGGAATAAAAAAATCTAGCCCCCAATCCAAAGATACCTTGCAAAGCGTAAGCAAGCAAAATTTATATTCCTTTGGATAAAGAACCCACATATAAGGGTATGACTCCCCCACATAGAGGAAGAGGAGGAGGAAGAGGAGGAGAACTTCTCAGCATTGCCCAACAGGAACAGGCCTGTTGGGTCCACTGAGGGGCAAGTACTACTACTCACAGACTGTTGTTCATCGTTCTCAAAAAGGGTCAAAGACATCAAGAAGGTGATGTCTTGACTCGCAAGTGGATTGAATTTAAGTGAGGCAGAGCTGTGCAAAATCATCAGCCCCAATCTTTCCTCCAGAGTCATCGGACTCCGGAGGCAAGAAATAGATCAGGATGATTGCGATGGCCCAGAATGGAGATGTTTTCCCCTGCTCTCCCCTCCCTGACTATCTGTTTTCTCTTGATCATAGGCACCTCTCTTCTATAATAGCGATTTCCTCCCACTTCTGCCTTTTCTCTTCCCCAGTATAGTTTCTTGTTCTTCACATTTTTGTCATCTCGTAAGACCATTAAATCAGAACAAAACTACCTGTAGACTTTCTGTAATTTTAGTCTTTCTCTATGATCTTAGGGTTTTGAGAAGACTTTTGTTATACTCCAATTAATATATTATAAGCGGGCATTGACCAATTATATTCCCTTCTAATGAAAAGGAAGCGTGCCTTCCTATGTTCCTCTTTGCACTTGCATTTTCATTTCAAAATGTTTTGGTCTTTTCATCAGAAATCTTTGGAAACCCTCTCTTCATTAAGGTCTATCTACCCCTATAGTATTATACTTGGTTTTGCCAGATGGGTAATCCATAGTTGTAAATTTTTATCTCTTGTCTTTTGGAATATTATATTCTAAGCTCTTCTTTTTTTTGCAGTTAGGTAGATAATAAATCTTGTGAAATCCTTATAGTGATTACTTGGTATTTGAACTCTTTCTTTTTTTTAGCTGTTTGTAGCATTTTTCTTTGACCTGGAAACTCTGGATTTTGTCTATGATGTCCCTGGAAGTTTTTCTTTTGGGATTTCTTTCTGGAGGTGACTGGTAGAGTTTTTGGTTTGGTTTTTTACATTTTCCTCTGATTTTAAGAGTTCGGCACAGTTTTCATTTATAATATACTAAACATATACTAAATATATACTAAATAAGTGTAGTATACTACTATACTAAAATATGGTATATAGACTTTTTTCTGATCATGGTTTTCAGATACTCCAGTATTCAGATATTCCAATAAACCCTAGATTATTTCTTAACCTGTCTTCTAGGTCAATTGTTCTTTTCCTATTACCTTTCTTAGATCTTCTTTTTTTCCTGTCCTTTGCTTTTATTTGAATAGTTCTTATTGTTTTACTGCACCATTTTCTGTTGACTTATTCTAATGTTCAGATCATTCAGTTCTTGAGGGAAGTTTTCTGTTTTTCTATTTCTAAATCTATTTTGAAGTGTCTGTTTTTCTTGCCATCTTTTTCTTTGTAGTTTTTCCATTTTGTATCTCTTGCTTCATTTCTTCTAGGTTCTTCTGAAGTCCCGGTGACAGGGATATTTTTTTTATTCTGAGGCTTTACTTGGACTTTTTGTGGAGTAATTATGTTTTTCAGTTATTTACCTCCTTTGTATCTCTCAAACCAAAATATTTCCCCATAGTTTTCAGCATTTTCCTTGCTCATCTAATATACCTCAGTATCTAGATTGGAGGAGATGTTATTATGACAGATTACAAAAGTGAATGGTCTATGCAGGGTCTGTGAGGCCCTGAGTAGAGTTGGACAGACTAGGTTCTTCCTTCAAGGGTCTCAAAGGCTGGTCATTGCTCTGGCAAGAAACCCTTTCTTGTCATGGGATTCTGGAACTTTCCTCAGCCAGGGTCTTTTTGCCCTGCTCCTGAACTCAGGAACCACTATTGTACTGGGCTCCTGCCACAAGAAGCTTCAGGGACTGTTCAGGATGCATTTTGACTAGGCTCTTTCTATCATAGCTATACATGAACATGTAGTGTCTTGGACAGACCAAACACTCCTGAAGGTGCTCTTTCTGACCAGCTTCTGCAGGGATGGGCTTTGGGGATGGCTCAGGCTAGACTCAGGCATTGCTAAGTTTGAGGTTCAGGTAGGGAATTCTGGATCAACCAGAAGAATCCAGGGGCTGCCTCAGTTCTGCCCTCTGTGATCTGCCTTTTACCTACTCCACTTGTCTATCCCAGAATCTCTACAGAACCTCACATGTGGATCTTTGGTTGGGTTGGGAAATCCAGCAGTGATTATATTTATTTCTTATCCAACTGGTGTATTTCAAAGCCCAGAAAGAGGTTTTTTTTTGTGTGTGTGACATCTAGGATTGTCAGTTTCCTAGAATACCACCATATGTTTACAATCTCATCCATTGAAAAGGTAGTGGTCACTAACCCACAAAGTTCTTGTTAATTCAATCCCAGATATCAGTTTGTTCTTGGGAGAATTAGATCTTGAACAGAATTTTCCTTTGTTGCTTGCCCCATTTTTTTGAAGGATGAAGTTTATAATAAAGCAAATAAAGAAGCTATTAGCTGCTCTACTTTTGAAATGAAGGAGTTCTGGCAGATATCTAGATAAAATGAGACTCTCCCCCCTAGTACTATCTTATACCTCAATGCTAGGCTTGGAATCTATTTCTCAAACTTCTCATCTATTCTTTCTTTCTGTTGAGATCAAATAACTTTGACATCTCCCTCCACTGACTTTCATCCAAATATTCTCCATTATGCTTTACCCTTCTAGTTTCTGAATTTTCTCACAACGGTATGTCTTCTTAATATACATGGCTACTCCCCCCCTTTTTTTAACTTATCATGTTTCTTTTCCCCCAAAATTTATTAATTTATTTCTATCATGTTTCTTTAGAATAAGATAGACCCATTCAGAGCCAGAATCCAGTCATGAATTTCATCCCTTCAAGTTTCAGTGAGGCTTTTAATATAAAGTCAGATTTTCTCTTTTTTGTGTCCTCCTCTTTATTATTTAAATTTTCTTCATTCCCATACGGAGGTCATAAGTTTTACTATTAGCTCCTTTCTTCTATAGTTTCTCCTGCGAACTTTCAGACATATCAACTCCTATTCTTCTCTTGTAGTTACTCTTTGTTGTATCTTGGGAGATAAGCAAAGACAGTCTTCTCCCTCCTCCCTCATTCTTTTTAGCCCCTTTGATCATATTAGTAAGACACCTGGCAAATGCAATCTTCCAACTTTTGTTAGGTGTGCTCCATATTTGTCATATCTGTCAGTTTTATATGGTAAACCTTGTTTCAAAAATCCAAATGCCCTTCTCAAACATCGCATTCGTAGCCAGCTGTTTAGTTTCAAAATAAAATGTTCTAGTCTCCATCATGTGCCTTCAAATGAAAACAGTGAGGAATACGCAACTTGCACTCCTACGTTCTTTGGTTTCTTGCCCAAGACTTTATAACTGTGGGAAATTTATTTTTGTGCATAGTAGTTTTACATGTTGTGTGTCCCATTACACTGTGAACTATTTGAAGGCAGAGACTGCTTTTGCTTTTGGTGCCATGAAGAGAGTGCTGGGCCTGGAGTCAGGAAGACCTGAGTTCAAATTCAACCTTCCTAGCTGTGTGACCCTGGGCAAGTCACTTAGTCCTGTTTGCCCTAATTTTCTCATCTGCAAAATGAGCTGGAGAAGGAAATGGGAAATTGCTCTAGTATCTTTACCAAGCAAACCCCAAATGCGGTCATGAAGAGTGCAATATGACTGAAATGACCAAATAACAAGGATTCCTTCCCCCCTACTCCCACCCAGTGCTTAGCCCAGGATCTGGTACATGGCAGGTGCTTAATAAACACTTACTGACTGAATGAATGAATTACTTTTTTTGACTCGTGTTGTTTGTGATCATGTGAATAACAAGGAAGGAAGAGTGGTGTTCTATTTTGATAAGATTTCAGATAGTCTCCGCTGTGGTTTGGCTACGCCCTGGGAATTGTTATCCTGTCCACAAATAGCTGCATTAATACTGAGACATCATTCATCGTGAATGACCAAGATATTTTTTCTTCTTCCTTTGGCCAATACTGGATGATCTCTCCCTCGGCAGCATCCATATAATTCTTTGGAGGACTTCACAAAGTCAGAGCACAAAGTCCCTTGTCTTCAAGAAGAATCTCAAATCTGTATTTAAACTCTTATAGAGCTGACTTATTTCTTCCCTTTCTCTTCCATGTAACACTCTTCTCTCCTCCAACATTCTGACATGGGTCATGCTTTCCTGCTTCTGCCATAGATCTTTCTCTCCTACTTTGAACCCTCATTTGTAATATGGGAGCCCTTCATTCTCCCTATCAGCATGGAGTATGGAGAGTCCCTTCACCTTCTTCAGAAGGGAGATCAGCTTGTATTTGTAATGCAGATAATAGTCTGTATTCCTTGGCTTTGGCAGAAATAGAAACATTGCACACTCAATGCAAGTCATTGTACAGTTTTCCTTACTCTCCACACTGGTGTAGACTTTCAGTCTTTTTTTTTTTTTTAACTATTTGCAGGTGTTTACATCTTAACCCTAACCACTTGGTTAAAACTTTTACAGCCTATTATCACCTCTTAATAGTTTGACAACCTCTCTCAACTTTCTGAAGTTTCAACAGCTCCTTACTCACAACCACCTCTCCTTCAGCCTTACAGCAGTCTCCCATCTCTTTTTTTTTTTAATTTTGTAATGTTTAACAATCACTGCCATACAATTGTGATTTTATCCCCCCCACCTACCCCCCACTCCCCCCCTCCCTCCCCACGACTGCATACAATTCTGTATAGATTCTACATATACTTTCCTATTGAGTATATTTTCACTATAGTCATGCTATGTAGTCAGACTAAGATAAATGAAAGAAATCGTATAACAAATCAGAACATGATACACAAACACATACACATACACAAACATGATCTGCTACAATATGTGAGTGACTTCCATATTTCTCTCTCTGAGTGTGGCAGGCATTTTGCCTTGAGATCCTCCATTGTCTCCCATCTCTTTTACCAATTTTCCCAGCCACCAATACATTTTATTCATTTAATTTACCCTCTAATTGTCTAATTTACCTTTTCTTACTTACCTTGCCTTACTGATTACCTTTTCCTTCTTGAGTCTTCATTTCAGGTTTTATTCCATAATACTCCTTGATTCTCCTTAATCTTTTTATATCCTCCTTAATTACTTTTGATCCTGCTTCTTTTTCAATTAAGGAATAGAACCTGGACCAATATCTGGAACTGGAAATCATTCTTCTTCAGTTTCTCCCCAATATTGCCTCCTCAAACACAATATCTGACCTACTTCCTTAGCCCTGAACCCTCCAAGTCACCCATGTGATTTCCTAATCCTGCTTGTTTCATCGCGGGCTTTTCTCTCTTCTCTCCCTTCTCTCCTACCCTCCCACAGAAGCAGAAAGTAGAATCCATAGAAGCTAGAGAGCAAATTATAAAGTCCTTTGTGAACAATAATGAAGACTGTATCTAAGGATTTAAAAAATAAAACTATTGTCAGTAATTAATGTGAAAATAGATTGCATTCTTCTGAAAACTGGTGGTTTTGGAAACGGAATAATGCAAGGGATTGACTAGTAGTCAAGAGACCTGGAGTTGAATCCCGATTTTGCCATTAACTAACTCTATTTGACCTGGGCAAGTCACTTCCTTTCTCTGACAGGTCAGTTTCGTCATGTGTAAAAGGAGGGGGTTGGGTCAGCTAATTTCTATGACTCCTTCCAGTTTGAATATTTATTACTCCATGAGCTTGAAAGGCATTTCCCCAAAGGAATAATATTATAAATGGTCCTTTGGTTACTAGATTATAAAAGCCCATTTAATGCAAGACTTGGGAGTGATGAATCCTTCCCTGCTCTTGCTCTGGATCTCTATAGCTAGAAAAGGCAGCAGAAGCTACAAGGGGAGTAGAGTAGGTAAAGGCAGAACCACATGCACAAATTTGTGGGCTCAACACAAGAACAAGTAGCATCAACCACACCTTTAAAACATGATTGGGCAGTATTTGTGGAAGAACTCTCAGACCAGGAAGACTGAAAGGTTACAGTTGGGGGAGCACGATGAAATCAGGTCAAGGAAGGACACAAGTGGATGACTTCCTATTTTAGTTAATTTCATGCTAACTAGATGCTCAGTTGTTTCTGGTGAAGAGCTACAAGTGCTATTAATATCCGATAATTTCAATGTCCTGGGACAATACCCCATCCTAGTTATGGCTTCAGCAAACTCCCAACATTGGTAGCTCCAGTGGCCAAGGGGTTCCCTGGATAGACACTGAGGGATCCATTTTGCATAAAATATCACACTTTTCCATATTTTTTAAAAATGTCATTGCTCAGGTCAAACACTTCACTGACACCTTTTTTAATGTAATCACTCAAATTGAAGGCTAACCGTGCTTTTAATTAAGACCAAACTTCAACTTGTCTAATTATCTCTGTTATATTTTTTCTCCTTCTTATTTAAAGCTTTTGCATTTTGCCATGTGCCAGATTTTTCCCTAACATAGATTTTGATTTATATATTGTGTGGTGACTTTGTCCAAAACTCAACCCTCTCATATGACTATGTCTCACTTCCTGTTGCCTCTGTGGCAGAAGGAGTCAACTGAAGTAAGGGTTTTTCTGTGCATATTGAATTCCCATTTTCTCTCATGCTATCCCTTTAGCTTTTTGTCATATCCAGATACATATATATGTATACACATATATCCACATACATGCGTATGTGTGTATGCATACACAAGTAAAATGAAGTGTTTGGATTATATTTCCAAAAATCTGAATCTATTCTATAAAAGTGTACCCTCTAAGAAAAATGGATACCTACAGAATTGTAGAAGCTGAAAAATTCACCATTGACTTATGTCTCTTCCAGAATATGAAGACAAGATAAATTCCTCTGAGCCTCTCTATTACCTTTCCACTAGTATTCTCCTCTCCACTAGAACTATCCTGCATCAGAGTAGTGCTTGTAATACAAATTTATCTAATAGGGGAACCTATGACATTTAGCACTATCTCCCCATCTTAGGAAGGACTTTTTTTTCCTATACTTCACATACAATTCCTACGAAAAGTGTGACATGGGCAAGTGTACATCTTCCTACCACCTCTTTCCTCCCTTTCTTTCCTCTCACCATGTTGCCTTATTTCCTCTCTCCCATGCTTAGGGGTCCATTCCATAGCAATGCCCCAGGCTGAGGTCCTGCTCTTTTCACCTACTTGTATCAAACTTGCTCTCAGTTATTTCAGCTCCAAAGCTGTTCTTTGGAAGGAATTTGATGAGACCATTTTCAGTAGTGTTTTAATAGCTGACAGCTTAATGAATCACTCCTTCCTGTGATAGTTACATTTTAAATGGGAGGTATCAGTAAAAAGGTGTTATGCAGATAACTTGGTTCAAGATCTGTTGAGTACTGATATTATATGACGTACTAATCAATCAATCAACAAAAATTTATTAAGTGCCTATTTTGTGCTAGGCACCATGCTAAGCACTGTATTAGCCTGGAAGAAATGTGTTCATCTATGGTTCTCCCTAGTGTCATAAAAAAGTCTTCCAAAAAGTCCAAACAAAAGAAAAATTATCCTTGTCGACAATGAGATTGTTCAAATGCTCCATTTGCAGGTACTTTTGTACTCACTGAGTTAGGCCTTATACTATAGAACCTCCTCAGTGAGATATAGAGCAATCAGAATGAAATTGACTAGCCATCTGCACTGAAAAAAAAAGGAGATGAAAGATAAAAATGCATAGACTCATCTTTCTGAGTTCAAAATTGGCCTTCGACACTAATTAGCTGTGGGACCCTGCAAGTCACTTAACCCTAGTTGCCTCAGTTTCCTCATCTGTAACATGAGCTAAAGAAGAAAATGGCAGACCATTCCAGTATCTTCACCAAGAAAACCTCAAATGGAGTCACGGAGAGTCAGAAGTGATTGGAAAACAACTGAACCACAAAATAATAGGCAATACCCTTAGTGTAATGAAAGGAAGCTGTAATGGTAAAATTTCAGGCACAGGTCAGTGAGGGAGATAGTTTGGGGTTGAGAGGAATTCCCAGAGGCCCTCACATCACACAACCTGGAGACAAAAGTGGCTTTGTGTTTTGCCTATTAAAAACATATTGTTGGTAGAGGAGGCTGTTGCAAGTCTCTCCCTGAATTTATGAAGATGTATTCTATGCCCAAATAGCAGCTCCTTTCCCCCATCATACAGGGAGTGTGTGTGTCAGCCAGGCTCGAGAGAATGAAGGGTAAAGGCAGGAAGGGGCAGGATATTGGCATGTCAACAAAGAAAGGGGGAGCAAAAAGCATTAGCAAGAAAAAGGATGGGAGCTGGAAACCAACCAAGAACAGAAGCTGAGGAAATGAATACATAAATTCAAGAAGGAATGTTATTTAAAGTGTGGGCCCATCTGAGAACTGGAAAAACCAAAGGAATCATACAAAAGGCCAGCACAAGGGAGGGGAGGCTGAGGGTTGGGGAGGGGGTGGGTGGGTAAAAAGAACTTTTCCAAGCAAGTGCAAAATGTCACAGTTGACTTCAATAACAATGACCCAAGCAATAATAACATTTTCTTAATATGAACTCTTTTGCTTTTTCTTAAATCAAGGAATTAAAAAATCCTTATTTTTGTCCATAGAAAAAAGACACCGAAAAGTCTCAAGCCAAGAAACTCCCAAAGCGTTCAAGGAGCCGCAATGAGCGGGAAGGAAATGTGGTAGCTCTGGGTCTGAACTGACCTAGCAGCCCCTTCATTGCCTAGCTATATAGGTCAGCTGCATAAGAGGAGGCCCCTCTCTCCTCAGAGAACTGTGGATCTTCCAGTAACTGGAGAGAAAGGAAAGTCTTTTGGAAGCTTTTTCTTGGGGGTTGGGAATTTAAATTTGAGTCCCTGAAAGAAAGCTATAACAGACTACTGAGCAGGGAGAGGGTCTGGTTTTGAAAAAGGATTAATCCAAGTATGTTTTCACTTGCTTTTGCTGTTTATGTGGAGCAATGGTTCCAGGGATAGCAAATTAGACACCATCACCACCCCCACCCCCATCCTGGTTACAAGAAGTTTGTAAATAAACTACTGTACAAGCTTACATATGCAGATTGATCTGGATTGTCCAGATATGCCTATAAATTGACAAGTATTAGTTAAATGAATGAATGAAAAGTTTGTTGAATAAGTGGTTGTCTGTTGAATGAATTTGCTGAATGAATTTTTGCTGAATGAATGAACAAAGTATTTATTGAACCTTAACAAGGGCTCAGCATGACGATAGATACTTTGATGGATTTGTTGTTGTTCAGTCATGTCCAACTCTTTGTGACCCCATTTTGGGTTTTCTTGGCAAAGACACTGGAGTGATTTGCTGTTTTCTTCTCCAGTTCATTTTACAGATGAGGAAACTGAGGTAAACAAGGTTAAGTAGCTTCTCTGGGGTCACACAGCTAATAAGTGTCTGAGAGCAAATGGAAGAAATAAACTAAGTAGAAGAGAAGTTCCCTGATCTCAAGGTACTTCCAATTTAGTTGGTTTATCAAAATTCACAAAAGAGAAACTGAGAAAAAAATAAGTTCCAAAGTGTGTGCTGAATTGAAGTTCAGTAGGAGAGAGAGGGAGATAATTAGAAAAAGTCTAGTAGAGGACATGAAGGAGGCATAGATGTTTAAGGATGGGTAGGAGGGGAGGAATTCCAGGTAGGGGAAACAAATAGCATCAGCAGAAGGGAAATAGGACAACAAAAAGGAATGTGCATGTATGGAGGATAGGGAGAAGCCCTACCTTTCCGGTTTTCTCTATTCGCATAGCCTCCACACTGGTGCAGAATCACATCGCTTCATGCCTGGACTCTTCCACCAGCCCCTAATTGGTCTCTCCAGCTCAAGTCTCTCCCCACTCCAATTCATTCTCCCTAGTTAGCTGCCAAAGTGATTTTCTAACAGGGCAGTTTTGACCATGTCACTCAATAAACTTGAATGTCTCTCTCTTATCTCTGAAATCAAATATAAATTCCTCTGTTTAACATTTAAAGCCCTTTACAACTTCATACCTTTTGAGTTTTTGTCTACATTACTCCCCTCCAAATTCTCTATGGTCGCGTGATCCTGGTCTTCTGGCAGTCCCTCCAGAAAGACCTTCCATCTCCCAACCTGGTGTTTTCACTGGCTGCGCTCTATACCTGGAGTGTTCTTCCTTCTCACCTCTGATGTCTCCACTCCCTGGATTCCTTTAAAACCCAGTTCAAATACCATCTTCTAAAGGAGACCTCTTCCGGTCTCCTACCCACAGCCCTTGTGTCTTCAATTTTCACCATATATATTTCATATGCACAATTGTTGACCTATTCTCTCCCCACCTCCATGTCACCTAACCCCTATTCGAATTTGAAGTTCTTGAGGTTAGAGAAAGTGATTTTGTCCTTGGTATCCCCAGGACTAAACTGATGACTTTTTTTGTTATTCAGTCATTTTTTAGCCCTGCCTGACTCTTTCGGACCCCATTTCAGGTTTTCTTGGCAATGATCTTGGAGTGTTTTGCCATTTCCTTCTCCAGCTCATTTTACAGATAAGGAAACTGAGGAAAATAGGGTCAAGTGACTAGCCCAGGGTCACACAGATAGTAAGTGTCTGAGGCAAGATTTGAACTCAGGTATTCTTGACTGTAGGTCCCTCTCTCTGTATAGGAAGTGCATAATAATTGCTTGTTGACTGACCAGCCTAATATGCTCAAAATCAGCTAATTTGGAGGGACTATGCATGAAGGAGAAGGGTCATACAGTGAGGAGAGAGATGTCCTAGGTCAGAGGTAGGGAGCCTGTGTCCTCAAGGCTACATGTGTCCTTCTAGGTCCTTGGATCTGAGTCTGAACTTCACAGAACAAATCTTTTTATTAAGGGGATTTGTTTGTGAAATTTGGATTCCATCAAAGGGCCTCACTTGAAGATGTAGAAGGCCACATGTGGCCTCAAGGTTGCAGGTTCCCCACCCCTGTCCTAGGTGAACTGATACACTGAAGCCAAAAGCATTCACTCAATCCCAAAGCAATGTAGTAGCGTGACTGTGAGACACAGGAGTTACTGGCACAGGACCACCCAACATTAGAGAAGGCACTATGCTCCAAGAGCAAAGTGGAATCACAGTAGCACAAAGGATGCATGAGATGGGCAAATCTAGAGACATCTCCATCTCAAATGTTCCAAGGGACCGTTTGTGCCCAACCTGTGGTGGGGCTTCCTGAGCTCATTCTGGACTGACCAACCACAGTCCAACTCACTGTACCTTGACCCCAACATCATGATGCCATTGATTCTCTTTGAGTATGAAAGATGAACAAGTGTAGGGTTTGGAGTCACATGCTCTCAATTCAAGTTGCTTCCTGCTACCTGTGAGACCTTGGGCATATTACTTAACTTCATGAAGTCTATTTCCTAATCCGTAAAATGGGAATAATAATGTTCATACCTTAGTTCCAGGGCTGCTTTGAGGAAAGGGCTTCCTAAGCTGGTGAGAACCACATAGGTGTGTTCTTTTATTCTGAGTTCTTGCATACTTGGAAGGTCACTCACAGCCTGGGGTAGGATAGGAGGGTATCCAGAGAATTCAGAGCCCTTGCTCTCAGGGAAAAGTACTTTAATGTGATTTACCGGCACAGCCAGCCAGGAAAACAGTGGCCCTGGCCCCCAAAGTGCCACTTTATAGGAATGGGAGGAGTTGTTTCTTCATAAAAAGGATGTAATTTCACGTTAATGCAAAAGTCAGGAAAATTCAATCAGGATCAAACATGTAATTTCTCATAAAGATGTCTGGTTTGCCTCTTCACACATTCCCAGGGTCCTCATTTAAAACTGCAGGCTGCACACATCCCTTGGGGGAGAGCTTCGCTGTTTCCAGTTTGCAGTGTGTTGGCATTCCACTCGGCCACTGGTCAAGGAAATTACCAATTCCAGTCTCATCGGAGGAATTGAGCTCTCTACAATACAGTATTTTGCAATCCAGTACAAGCTGCATTTATCCAGAGCTTTTCATGCGTGGCATCTTAAAGCTCTTTATGACCCTTAAAAAAAGAATTTGTTAAAAAAAGAGAACCCCTTGAAAACTCCAACCTCCCACTGAAATAAATGAACCATTGAAAACAAATAGAGCTCAATGCCTCTCTCCTGAATGGATGCTGAACTCTCCCTTGCTGATGGAACAAGAACAATTCAGATTCAAAGGGAATCACCATTCCCACTGGGTTTAGAAAGGCGAAGCTAGGAACTCTTGGACTCCTGGTGTCACTTGCTTATTTCTGTTAGCTTTAAATGTAGGGGAACTTTGGAGAAAGAACTGTGAACAAAACACTTCTACTACATCCTTACCTGCTTTGTCTTTTAGAAAAAAATTTTTTTTATTTTTTCAGATTGAAAATATTGATGGCTTTGGGGATTTTTGTTTATTTTTTTTCCCCACAATTATTTCTCGTGTAGTTGTCCCCATCCACTAAATCCTTCTCTGAAAACAAACAAAAAACTCAGTGAAGCAAAACTGTCTAAGATAAAATGTTTGATAGCATCTGTAACATTCTGTGCCTGTAGTCTACCACCTCTCTGAGAGGAAGAATAGACATTTCATTCTCAGTCTGCTGGAACTAAGATTTCTGTTAATGCACCTTGCCTTTTATTGTTGGTTTCATTTAGATCATTTTAGTTACTGTCTAAATTATTCTCTAGGTCCTACTGCCATATGAATCAATCCATACAAGTCTCCCTGTGTTTCTCTGGATTTCTCTTATTTATTGTTTCTTAGGACACAGTAATATTTCATTGCATCCCCATCCCACAATTTACTCAGCCTTGCTCCAATCAATTGGCACTCACTTTGTTTTTTTTTTAATTATTAATATCGCTATAGGTTTTTTAAAATCACCTTTTGAATTCAAAGTTCAAATCCAACCTCAGAGATTAGCTGTGTGCCTATGGGCAAGTCACTTAACTCTATTTACCTCAGTTTCCTCATCTGTAAGATGACCTGGAGAAGTAAATGGCAAACCATTCCAGTGTCTTTGCCAAGAAAACCCAAAATAAGATCACGGAGAGTCAAACATGACGAAATGACTTAACAACAATAACGGTATTGTTCTCCTAGTTCTGCTGAATTCATTCTGAATCAATTTATACAAGTCTTTCCATGTCTCTCTAAATTCTTCATTACTTGTCATTTCTTATACAAAATAACATTCCACCGTATTCATACACTCCACTTTGTTCAACCATTCCACATTTGCTGGGAACAACTGTTTCCATTTCCTGCTACCACAAAAGTGGGGATAGGGCCAATCTTTTTTGTCTCTGATTTCCTTGGGGTTCTGCTTATGATTCCTGGACTTTGCCAGCAGCCTCATCTGTATTCTCACCCTGAACATCCCTCCATTTGCCATCCCCTTCTTCCATTGGTGAGTTCCTCCCAGAGCCTCCATTTGAGGGGAGGACTGTGGCTGGCCATCCTTCACTCCTCTCCCATCTTTGCTTCTGACTCTCCGGACTTCCCCACCATGCCCCTACCTTCCCATCTCTGCTTTTGTGTGTTGTGTTTCCCTATTAGAAAGTAAGCTCCTTGAAAGTAGAGGCTTATTTTTCCATATATATATAATTATGTATATTATATATCATATATAATATAATACATTATATTATATATGATATATAATATATATAATTATATATATTACATATAAAATAATATATATATATTATCTTTTTATGTACTGTGTACTTAGCACTATTTGTAGTACATAGTAAACAGTTAATAAATGTTTGTTGATTGACTGACTTACTTGGACAAGGTACACATTCAAGAGTAGGGTTGCTGAGTTAAGGGGTTTGAACAGTTTAATGACTTTTCCCACATAACTGCAAATTTCTTTCCAGATGTGTTGGATCAAGTTATAGCTTATAGAATCATAGAATTTTGGACTTGGGCCTCTGGCAGCCATGTAGTCCAACCTAATTTCACAAAGGAACCCCTACTATAACATATTCCATGAGTGGTCATCGCTCTTCTTGAAGACTTTCAAGGAGGAGGAACTCTTCCACCTCCCAGAGGAGTATATTCCACTTTTGGACAACTCTGATCATTATTAAGAAGTTTTTCCTGACATTAAGCCTCAATTTATCTCTTTATAATATCCACCCATTGCTCTTATTTCTGTTTTCTGGGGTCAAATGGGACAAGTTGGATACCTCCTCCTTGTAACATCCCTTCCACTACTTGAACAAAGGTCACATCCCACTGGAAGCTTCTCTTTTCCAGGTTAATCAGCCCCACTTTCTTCAAGCTATGCTCGACTGACAGACTGAAGGTCCTTCACCATCCTACTTACCTCTTCTGGATTCTCTCCAATTTATAATACCTTCCCAAACAGGGCACCCAGAATACAGAGGGACTACTATCTCCCTATTTATCAGATCATAGATTTAAATCTATTAGATCTACTTAGGTCTTCTTTCTGGATGGGACTTAAGAAGTCATTGAATTCAATCCCCTCATTTTACAGAGGAAGAAAGTAGGGCACAAAGAGGCTAATACATGAATGGTCCATGATCATGTGATTAGTAAGTTTCTGAGATGGGATTTGAACCCAAATCTTTCTTACTTCAAGGACTGTGACTTAAACATTCTACCATATTATTTCTCTGGGAAGAGAAATTTTTTTCTTGTTAGTTGCTCTGCCTTTTGAAGGATAAACGCTCTGTTTACAGTATATTAGCATGACTGCCTATTTGGAGTCAGTTAATAGACATTTATTATTAAGCCCCTACTGTGTGCCAATCATTGCGGTAAGCACTGGAGTCCCTCTAACATTGACTATTTTCACTTTGTTAATCGTCTTGTCCAATTGGATGAGTTTGAGGTGAAACATTCCCTTTCTTCCCTTTAGGTTTTTGCCACAACAAAGGATGTGCCATGAATATGTTGTTATATATGAGATCTTATTTTCTGTCATTTACCACCTTCGGGGCATGTGACCAGTAATCGGATTTCTGGGTCAAAGGATATAACAGTTCTTTGACTCTTCTTGCACAATGCCAAATTCTTTTCCAGAAGAATTGGCCTGATTCCCAATTCCACCAACAGCTCTTTAATGTGCTTGTCTTCTCACCCAGAGCCCCTCGAGCACTGATAGTTTCCTGTTTTTATTGCACCAATTTGGTAGGTGTCAGGTGAAACCTCAGAGTTGTTTTAATTTACTTTGCATTTGGGGTTAGTGATTGAAAGCATTTAAAATGGTTCTTGATCATTTGCATTTCCTGTCCTGAAAACAATTGGTTCGTATCCTTTGACCACCTACCTATTGAGGAATGGCATTTGTCTGATTTTTCATTTGGTCAGACCTCTATATACTAGCTTTTTATGAGCATTTAATACAAAGATTTCCCACCCCTACCTCTCCCACAGAGAGCCTTTCTTTTTATCTTAGCTAAATTGATTTTATGTGAAAACTTTTAAAAATTTTATTCTTGATATTTCTTCTTATCTTTTACTGCCTTTATCCTTTGTTTGGTTAAGAATTCTCCTGGTAGCCAAAGATATCAAAGGCACTTCCTTTTACTCTCTCTCTTCTCTCTCTCTCTCTCTCTCTCACACACACACACACACACACACACACACACACACACACACACACACACACACACACTCTGTCACTTTCTCGTTCTGTCTTTCTTTTTCTCTCTCTCTTTCTGTCTGTCTTTCTCTCTCTCTCTCTAGGTCTGTCTGTCATTTTCTGTCTCATCTCTGTCTCTGTCTCTCTATCTTTCTCTCTCCCTCTTTCTCTGTCTTTGTCTCTCTATCTCAGTCTGTTTTTTTCTGTTTCTCCATCTCCGTCTCACCGTCTCTGTTTGTCTCTGTCTCTCTGTCTCTCTGTGTCTCTGTCTCTCTCTCTCTCTCTGATGAGGACTTCTATTTAGATCATGTTTCCCTTTGAAATTTACTGGAGCTTTAAGATGCTGTCCTAACTTAATTTCTGCCAAACTGTTGACTAATTTCCCCAGCAGTTTTTGTCAAATATATTAGTTATTGCAGTGGTTTCTGCTCTTGGTTTTTCTTAAACATTGGGCAGCTATGCTTGATTGCAGCTGGGTCTGGCTTACTTACTTAGTCTGTCCTACATTTCTATTTTGTAACCTGTACCAAGTCATTTTCTTGATTATTGTTGTACAACATAGTTGGAGATCTAGAGCTCCAAGATAACTTTCATTCCTTTTTTTTTTTTTTTGTTATTTCTGCAGAGAATTTCTCTTTGCTTCTCCAACTGATTTATTTTATTATTTTGTCTACTTCTGCAAAGCACCCCTTGCTAATTTGATTGACATAGAATGAAACATCTCAATTGATTTAGTTAATATCATAATTTTAAAAATCTTAGTGAGGTCTCTTCATGAATATTGAATGTCCCTCCCACTCCAGTTTTTGAAATCTTCCCTTATTCCTATAAAGAACATTTTGTAGTTGTGTTTACATAAATAATGTGTGTCTTAACAGCTTAATCTCCAACTATTTTATGCATTTCAAGTTATTTTAAGTGTAATTTCTATTTTTTCTCCCAAGTTTTCTTATTAAAATGTGGACAATGTGATAATGTTTGTGGGTTTATCTTGCAATTTATTTTAATGAAACTATTACTTCTGTTTAGTATTTTCTTTTAGTTTCTGAAGTTGTTTAAGCACTTGCTTAAATATCATATAATTTTCAGATAAAGATAATTAGCCTCCTCTTTTCCTATGCTCATTCACTCAATTTATTTTCATATGTTATTGACACAGGTAACATTTTCCCCCCATTACAAATAATGTTGCCTTTTGGTTTTAGATAAATGCTTTTAATCATATTAAATAAAAGTGCTTTTACCAGTAGGCTTTTTAATATTTTACATGAATGAGTGGTGCATTTTATCTAAGGTGTTTTATCTGTATCTATTGAGATAATCAATTTGTGGTAAAATTTATTTTTTATAATTAACATAATATAATTTTTATAGATTTCCCATAAAATGTAATCTTTCTGAAAAGTGATATAACATATTAAATAGAGGGCTAGCTATAGAGTCGGGAAGACCTGGGTTCAAATTTCATTCCTGGCCCAAACTATATCTGTGACCATGCACAAGTAACTTAGCTATTCAGTGCTTAGGCTCCTCTGTATGACTATGAGTTATAGTCAAGTTCTCCAGAGGGGAAGCTCCCATACTGGAAGTTCTCTCTATGGATGAAATCATAGGTCTAGGCCTCCAATAACAGGTTTTTTTACTAAACTATTCATGCATTCCTGGTCCATAGCCATAAATAAACAAATGAATGGATGAATGCATATGCAAGTATAATATATTTATATATATTTGAATTTATTGTGGTAGCCATTTTTCTAATGTTTCATTTAATTATTTTTGCATCAATATTCATTAGTGATGAGAAACAGAGTAGTATAGACAGATAGTTTTGCAATCTGGAATAGCAAAGTTTAAATGTTGGCTCTGAAACATTCTAGTTGTGTTATTCTGGAGGAGTTATTTAACCTCTTTGCTCTCTGGAAACTCTCTGAGTTTGTAATTTATAGACAAGTTGGCAATTTATACCGTTGGACAATGTTTCCATACAGGGAGTTTCCTACGTTGATGAAATCAAAAATCTGGATCAAAAAATCTCTTGATGACATTGGTCTATGATTTCATTCTCTTCTTTAATTTGTCCCTGTTTTGGATATCAAGATCACAAAGGAATTTTTCTAATTTTATTAGCAGTTTATGTAGCAAAGGGGCTGATTATTCTTTAAATGTATACTTTTCACATATAAATCTCTCTGTTTTCAGGGAATTTGGGGAGAGTTCATAATGATTAGCTCAATTTCTCTTGCAGAGGGAGATCAGAGTGTATTCTATGTTCTGGATATATTCTTTTCAAAAAATCAATTTTGTTGGCATATAATTGGATATAAGAGCTTCTGGTAAAGGTTTTAGTAATTTGATTTTGACCGCTCTAAAAAAAAATTAAATAACCTAATTAATAGTTTGCCTGTTTTACTGGTCTTTTCAAAAACTTTCTAGTTTTTATGTATTATCGTACTAAACTATTTTGTCTTAGATTTTGTTCATCTTTTCTTTGACTTTTAAAAATCTAATCTACTTTTATGCTTGTGGGAGAGTTATTAATATTTTCCTAGTTTTTATATTATATTGTTAGTTATATGACTAATTAAATGGACTTTTCTTTCTTTATTTTGTTGATATGTGCATAGAAATAATTTTTCTTCTGAGAACTGCTTTAAGCACGTCTGAGAATTTTTGTATGTTTTCTCATTATAATTTTATTTAATGTAAGAACATTGTTTCTATGATTTTTCTTTGTCTCACTATTTAGACTTGAATTATTTCAACTTCATTGTAAGCCTGTGCCATATATTTATATTTCCCTTTTTGATTATAATTTTAACTTCATTATGAACTGTAAAGGTTCTTTTTCACATTTCTGCCCATCTTTATTTATTGCAATAACACACACTGCTCTTCACGGTACAGTGCTGGTTCTAGAGTCAGAAAGACTCATCTTCTTGAACTCAAATCTGGCTTCAGACACTTCTTAGCTGTGTGACCCTGGGCAAGTCACTTAACCCCATCTGCCTCAGTTTCTCATCTGAAAAATGAGCTGGAGAAGGAAATGGCAAACTGCTCCTGTATCTCTGCCAAATGGGGTCACCAGGAGTTGAACACAATTGAACAAGGAACTACTCTTCATAGGCCATGCTCCAGCCAAAATGGACTGTTGTTATACTACTAATGATTTGCTGTCCAAGTGACTGCATTTGTATTAAAGGACTAGAATTCAGGTATTGACTAAGTTATACAGCTAGCTCAGATGGTAATTTATATGTCTCAGATAAACATCATTTTCTCTTTTGTATTATATTCATTTTCATATGTGCTGTACTGCCCCCTGTTAGATTAAACATACCAGAAGGGAAGGAGTTGTATCCTTACATTTCCTCCAGAGCCTGGTTGGTGCATAACAAATCATTGCTAGTGAGTTAGTGGCAGAACTGAGGCACCATAAAATGGCTACCTAGGCCTGCATCTAATGCTCTTAGATTGCAGAACACCACACTGTCCCATTGTCCTAGACTCTGTTGAAGTCAATCTGGTAAACCAGTTATCACTAAGATATTAATGTTGGACAGTGGCTAAGTGTATTACCCCATGTAAAGCAGTATTAGAATGCTATATGTGCATTATAAGTCAGAATTTCAATGCTCTGACCCAAGGAATGACTCTAAATGCTGGGAATTTTTCTTTGGGGCAATGAGGGAATTTTTTTTCAGGGGAAATCCTTTATTGGGAAAATTCTCAGTAGAGAAAGATCTTTAGGCAAAGTCATAATAAATTTAGAGCTGGAAGAGATCTTAGATGTCTTCTAATTTAAAACCATTTTAAAAATATATCTTTTTAACATTATTTTTTTAATGTTGTTATTCACTCACTCGCTTAGGTCTGACTCTTTGGCCTTTCTATCCTCCAATATCTCCCAAAATCTGTCTAGGTTCATGTTTGTTGTTTCCATGATCCTATCTACCCATCTCATTCTCTGTCTTTTTCTTTTTGCCTTGAGTCTTTCCCAGCATCAGGGTCTTTCCAGTGAGTTCCATCCTCTCATCATGTGGCCAAAGCAGTTAAGTTTCAGCTTCAGTATTCGACCTTCCAGTGAAAAGTCTGACTGATTTGACCTCTTTGCTGTCCAAGAGAATCTGGAAAGTCTTCTTTAACACCAAAACTTGAAAGTATCAATTCTGTAGTACCCAGATTCGCTTATAGTCCTACTCTAGCCCAGCCCCCAAATCTTAATAACCATCAACAAATAAAAGCATTTCAAGAAAAAAAAGAGCAGAGAATTATAAAAGTAACCTTTTTGTTGTGTATTATTTTAACAAAGAAATATACATAGTTTAATAACGTAGTAACAAATTTGCTTTTTGTGGCCTTGCCTATATTTTTTTTAAAATTTTCTTTTGTGAATTTTGAGGGTTTTCTTGATGTCCTTTTTCATATCTGTCAGTGTCCACAAACCCACCTTTTCTACTTCCCTCTACAGAGATGTTATTGCTTGTAACACATATTTATAGTCAAGCAAAGTAAATAACCATAATTGTCCATAACTGAGAATACATGTGTCTTAGCAGGAATAGGAAAATTTGAAACGGGGAAGAGTTTGAGGGAAAAATAATGAGTTCTGTTTCGAACACACTGAGTTTGAGTTATCTACACAACATTCGTTTTGCGATGTCCAAGAAACAGAGATGTGTGACTGTGGCTCAAGAGGAAAATCAGGGCTGGATATATAGATCTAGTAATCACCTGCATTAAGGTGATGACTGAAAACATGAGAGCTGATGAGACAAGATAGTATAGAACAGAGATGTCAAACAATAGACTTCCATAAAGCTGAGGGTGTAGAACTGGATAAAAACGTAACTAGGAAATGTTTAACAAAATAAGTAAAAATATAATAAAACATAGATAACATTGCATTTTTAAACTGTCAATATGAAGCTTACAGGAATTTTTATTTATCAATTATTGGCAGCTAAAAGACACAGTGGATAGACCACTGGGCCTGGAGTCAAGTGAACCTGAGTTCAAATCCAACCTCAGACACCTACTATCTGTGACCCTGGGCAAGTCACTTAACCTAAAATTTGCCTCAGTTTCCTCATCTGTGAAGTGAGTTAGTGAAGGAAATGGCAAACCAGTTCAATATCTTTGCCAAAAAAAATCCCAAATGGAGTCATGAAGACTTGGGTACAACTGAAACCATTAAACAACAAAAATTTCTATTTGAGTTTGATCCCAGTGGTATGTAATAAAAAGAAAAGAGGGTCCATAAAAGAACTTTGGGAAATGTCTCAAAGTCCCGAGCATAACCAAGAGGAAGATCCAGCAAAGGAGACGGAGAAGGAATGCTCTGACAGGTAGGAGGAGAATCAGACAAGAGTGAAAACCAAAAGAGGAGAGACTATCCAAGAGGAAAGGCTGCAGAGAGACCAAGAAGGATAAGGACAGAGAAAAAAGGCCATTAGATTGGGCAATAGAGAGAACAGTGGTAAATTTAGAGATGGAAATTTCAGTGGAGTGATAAGATCAGAAACCAGACCTAAGTTATCCTACAAGCAATGGGTTGGGAAGAGGGGATTGGATGGAACTTTTCCCATGAAAGAAGTGAATAATACACTGTCCTTGAGATGCTTGTGATGCCAGCACAGACCCTCAGCTGAAAATTTCCTGTGGCAGGTGGAATTAGCTTTGAGGGCAGCCTCTGATCTAAGGGCCAACGGGGCATGAGGCCACTGTGGGGTCAGTCTTTTGGAGAATGAAGTCAAGGGTAGATGGTGTGATTCTAAATTGGAAAAACTCCAATTTTAAGAAGCTTTGAATGCCACACCCACTCTCTTCCTGGAGTCACAACACAAAAGCTGCTTTATAATCTGAAAATGGGGAGAATGTCTCGGACAATTCTTTGATCCAGAAAGATGGAGTAAAAGGAATAAAAGCATCATGATCCATCTACTATGTTTGTCCAGGTGTCTTTTAACATCAGAGGAGCAGCTGAGACCTCCTTGGGGTCAGCTTGCTGAGCAGGGCATATCTTGAACTTTGAAGTTTATATCATTTCCATCTATAAATCTTGCCAACTTGTCTGGAGAAATGGTGTGAGTTCTCAGGATGGATTCCTGTGAGGATCCAAATCATCAATTGTAAGTGTGGCCCTCCCCCAAAGAGTTAGTGGAAAACAATTTTACTGTGTCTCAAACAATGTTCTTTGAAGTCCCGAGGAAAACCCAAGAATAAATAGATCAAAGACTCTTAATAGCACTCAAATCAGAATTCTCTGTGGACTGAGTATTAGATTTCTATGGCAATGATGTCCCCATCCTGACCAACTATGGTACCTTCCAGGGAGTGAGTGAAGAAACCAAGGTTTCTTTCTTGACTAGGCCAGTGAAAATAGATTCTTTACAAAGTTCTGATGAGTTCACATTTCAACATGACAGAAAACCTCCACTTGTGCACTCTCCATCTCTGTGTACATAGTGAGCATTAGAACAAGGGCTTATAGTGTGCTATGACGGATGTAGTCTACTGACTGGTGTTCTATGGGCAAAGGACTGATGGATCTGCAGTGTCACTCAAATTGCATCAAGAAATGTGTACTGCACAAAATAATATGGTCTTTTTAGACATGGAATATAATTAAGAGCACATAGTAGGCACCAAGAGGATATTTCTTTGAATGAATGAATTGAATCAAATTTGATGACCCGCCTCTACAATCCAGGACTATGAAAACTTGGAGATTTTTCAGTTAGTCCCTAGTTGAATGAATGAATAAAAAATCATGTTTTAAATGTTTATTATGTGCCAAGCATTGTGCTATACATGCACTGAGGGTACAGATAGAAGAAGAAAGATGGTCCTTGCTCACACGGAGTTCTCATTCTAATTAGAGGAGACAATACATAAAAGTTCATCTGCAAGGAAGGTGACTTGGCATCTAGGCCTGAGAGTCTTAGGGTTATAAGTAGGTCATCTACAAAGACCAGAGGTTTGAAGAGCTCAGAGTCAGGGCAAATGGCAAAGTCTGGAGGACATTAGGTAGGACTCACCAAAGCTAAGGAGCATGAGCTCCTTATAATTTTGTTGTTCAGTCATTTCCAGTCCTGTGTGACCCTTCATGACCCTATTTGGGGTTTTCTTGGCAAATATACTGGAGTGGTTTGCCATTTCCTTCTCCATCTCATTTTATAGATGTGGAAACTGAGGCAAACAAGGTAAAGTGACTTACTCAGGTTGCTCAGCTAGTGTCTGAAGTCTGATTTGAATTTGGGTCTTCCTAACTCCAGGGCCCAGTACTCTATCCACTGTGCCACCTATCTTCTCCTTATAATAATATATAACAATAATATATAATTATACATCACCATAAGATTTGCAAGGCATTTTACATATATTATCTCATTTGATTCTCATAACAATTATGTGAGGTAGGTGTTAATTATGAAGTTCATTTTATAACAAAGAAACTGAGGCCAACAAAGGTTAAGTGGCTTGCACAGGGTTGCACAACTGGTACGTATCTGAAATGAATTTGAATTGAGTTCTGTTCTGCTCTGTGCATCACAGAGCAGCCTTGAAAGCTCAGCGCTAGCTTTTCCAGCCCCTCGCCTCTTCTGCTTTTCATTTCCACTGTGTCTTATGAGGCCCTCCCATAGTGTAGGTTGACACAATAGACAGCCTATAGGCCACTAAAAGAAAGTAAAGATTTAATGAGTGCTTTGTCCATGCCCAGCTTAACCCACCTTAAAGTGGTCACTATTGTGCCCATTATGTAACTTGGCATGAGTGGTGCCACTGTGCATGCTCTCCTGTTTGTCACGTGACCTGCAGCAACCAACCATCATCAGTCTATCTCTAGTCTGAGAGGAGTGAATGTCATATCTTTTCACTGTGTTCTTGGTCATTATTGGCATTGAAGAGGGACAAAGTGAGTGCAGCTATGCACTAGCACAACTGATGACCACTATGTGACCACCGGCAACAATACCAGGGCTTCTTCCCTTCCCTTGCTGCACAGCTGCCCTCCAAGTTACATGAGTATCTGGCTCTCTCTCCAAAGTCAGACACTCAGCTCAGTATTTCTTTGCATGTGAGCAGCTGTTGTGGAGATGTTTTGGTTTTAACATTAAAGATTTTGGGGTGACTTTGCAAAATGGATGATAAAAAATCAAATTAGAACATAGAATACTTAATCTGGAGTGGTCAAATAGATACTTGTTTACTTACACAAGAGACAAAGTGTCATGCCTTGTTAGCCAAGAAGTAATAGTCATTCTGAAGGAATACAATCTTCGTCGCCATTTTAAATTAAAACATCCTGAGGTAAGCATGTTGGACACCAATGGAAAACAGATTGAAGCATCCAAATTGCTGAAAAATCTTAGTGAGGAATAATGGTTTTTCAAGAAAGTATACTCAGAAAATGAGGTGGCTGCTAAGGTTAGTTTTCAGATTTCTAAAGAAATCGATTTCAAACACTATTCTGGAGTGTGATAAACTGATTGCTGACAAAAAGCGTAATATGTGCCATTAACTAAACAAAAAGAGTAAGAAAACCTGAAAAATGTGTTAAAACTTGTACTGCTTAGCGAAGTAAAGTTTTTGACATTAATGTGATTTCATGATAAAAATCTTAAGTAATAAGTATAATTAATTGATACTAATTTAAATTTCCCTTTTAAAAAGTATCATTTATTTGCAAAATAGTTTAATCATTAATTATACCTTTACTTGGAAACTGAGTTGCTAAAAATCCATCTGCAGCCCAAAGAAGGTTATTCTATTTTAATTAGCCCCACGTACTGTCAAACTGTAGAGGTCTGCTCTAGTGTATCAAAGGGCAGCTAGGTGGCACCATAGTGTATAGGGTGCCAGGCTTGGAGTCAGGAAGACTCATCTTCCTGTGTTCAAATTTGGTCTCAGACACTTACTAGCTGGGCACATCATTTAACCTTATTTGTCTCAGTTTTCTAATTTGTAAAATGAGTTGCAGAAGGAAATGGCAAACCACTCCAGTATCTTTGCCAAGAAAATCCTAAACAGGGTCATGAAGCATCAGACAGGACTGAAAATGATTGAACAAGAACAAGAACAAAATTGTGTCAAAATGGGAAAATAGATGAATTTAGAGATGGAGGATCCAAATTGGGATTCTCATTCTGCAACTTATTGGTTGTATGATTTTTGTCAAGTTGCTTAGCATCACCTCTCTGAGTCTCAGTTTCCTCATATGTAAAATAAGGTAGCTGGATTAGAACAGAAATGTCAAGCTTGCTGCCTGCAGGTGTAGCCTGAATCAGATTAAAATGTAATCAGAAATGTTTAACAAACTAGAAAAAGATGCATGCAACATAAATAATGTAAATTTGTGGAGTTTTTAAGTCAATATGTGGCAGACCAAGATTTGTTTATATCTGACATTGACACCACTGGTCTCTTCCAGGTTTAAAGCTATTTCCTATGATTCTAGCTCTTTCTCTCACATTCCTTCCATATCTCAGAGCTCAGGTGAAAACTGACTTCCTTCAGAAGACACCATTTCTTGGCACCTTTACAGTCAGCCTGACTCTTCTCTCTCACCCCCTGCCACACAAGGGCAGGAGAGAGGACTGGTCTATACCTTACTCTGTCCCGTTATCACTTGGCAAACACCTCTTTCCTCCTATAAATTTCATTTCATTCTATCTAGATTTTTTTTTGCCATGGACCTTCAGGTCACTCTTCCTCCTTACTAATAAACTAAGTACCTGACTCACAATATTATTTTTCACCTCAGTTCTGGCCCACTTTGAACACACACACACACACACACACACACACACACACACACACACACACACACACACACACCCTCCCATTTCTTCTTCAACTCCCATGGCCTCTGTCTCCAGCCTCTCTCACCCACACACAGGTGAAGTTGAATCTCAAATCCAGCCATCCCCACCTCCCTCCATGCCCATCCCCCGCTGACTTTGCCCCAAGTTTCAGAGTAGCTTTGGTGAACCCAGGGAAGACTTAGGTTAACATTTCTAGAATCGGCTGATCACTTCTCTGAGGACTCCCTGACTTCCTCATTCTTTTTTTCTTTAGTCCTCATCTTAATCAAAGCTCATGCCTAGACCTCTGTCCCTTCCTCTTTCTCTTCATGACTATTAATAAATCTTAAATGGGTGGAGTCTCCACAGAGAGACTGACAACCCAGCAAACCAGGGCATCTGTACTACCCATGGCTGGAAATAGCAGTGAAGCTCCTCCTAAACATTTCCCTCCTTTTCTGGGATAATTTCACTCCTGCCCTATGGCCTCCCCCTATACTTTAGACACTCTGTACCAGTCTCTTTTTCACCAAACACAAAACTCAATCACACTAAGGTGACAGGGATTTAAGTCATTATTCAAAGTCTTCCTCTAAGGTTCACCAAGGAGGTCCCAGAGAACTGTCCAGAGACAGATAGTGCACACCAAGAAAGGGAGGTTAAGCTTATCTCAGGAATGTCTCTGGGAATGCAAAGTTGATTTGATGGAGTGGAGTCCACACTGCCTTGTTCCACTGCTGAATCAGGACCTCGGGACCTCAACTGAGACCAAATTAGATAATTTAGGGCATGATATTTTGATCCAGTTTTTTCAGAGTAAGTCGTTAATATTACATGTAGATACATGCATATACATATACACATGTACATGCAAACATGCATACACAGTTAGTTATATACACATGTCTGTGTACATGTGTATATACACATACATGAATATACAAATAATACACACATACATACGTAGACATAGACATTTCCCACAAAATTTTTAATATAATAGAGCAAAATGCAGTTTTAAAATTTCTTCTACCACAAAGTAGGGAGAAGGGTAGCTGGGTGGCACAGTGGATAGAGTGAGTTAGGAAGACCTGAGTTCAAATTCAATCACAAAGAATAGGACACAACTGAACAATAACAACCCCACAAGGTGTTCCCAATATGCATGCGTTAAGATTTTACATGACTACTTAAGAGAAGCAACAAAAAACAACTGTTCCATGATCCTTTTCCTGCTACTATCAAGTGAGGCAGGAAGATAGAGACTCACTAAAGCTGTTTTCTATTGTCATTCATTATGTCCAGCCTAGAGCCCAAATTAAAGGATTCCCTAAACATGATCAGCTCCTTCGAATGCTTCCACTTGTGAGCACCTATGTTGATTGTATCCATCCAGCGATATCACAAAACCTTCTAAATGAGATTGTAATACCCCAAAATCATGTTACTTGTTACTGCCAAAAAGTAGTTAGAGGTCATTGATAGGTATCAGTGAATATTCCTACTTTCTCTTTCCACAAAATTTTTTGTGAGAAAAAATTCCATAATGCAGTAAGAGAATTCTTGATGAATATTAGAAGGGAAAAAACAGTTTCACAGACCATATTGTTGTTGTTCAATCATGTCAGTCACATATGACTCTTAGCGACCCCATTAGGCTTGGTGAAGAAACTAGAGTGGTTTGCCATTTCCTTCTTCAACTCATTTTACAGATGAAGAAACTGAGGAAAACAGGGTTAAGTGACTTGCCCGGGGTCACACAACTGGTAAGTGTCTGAGGCCAGATTTGAACTCAGGAAGATGGATCTATCTGACTCCAGGCCCAGTACTCTATGCACTGAGCAACCTAGCTGCCTGGCAACATCTTTATAGCCATGCAATTGACTAAAAAATGCTTATTATCCTAAAGTTTCTGGCTCTTTTAAGCTAATCAATGGTTTCTAGAGAGTAGGGTTGAATTTATTTTATGACATGTGATAACTTTGTCCTTCACAATTTATTAGGAAAATCACAAGTGCTTTTGGAAAATCATAGTGGATTATGGATTTATTTTTCACTTTGACCTTAAAAGAGATCTGCTTAATCTGTATGGGGATGCCTATGATTGGAATTGGACAAGATGACCTCTAAAAGTCACTTCTAAATCCTATGAGCCTGTGATCTGTATGTTCCCTTTTCCATTCTATGATGCTTGTCTCCTCTTTGAATTCAAAGAGTCAATAATCTCTTGTTTTGTTTTTAGAGGAGGAGGGAGGAGGGTGATTTAAAAGAAAAAGACTTCGAAGTTACTAACCTCATATAACAAACATGCGCATACATGTCCCAATCACACACCCCAACAACAAGCTTTCTGTTCTGACTCTTTCAGTTGGACAGGTAGACTGTGGATAATTCTAAATGAAAAAGAAAAAAAAAAGAAGGCTGAATCTGGGCCTGGTTGAAGTTGGCCCCTGAGAAATGCTGAGGCAATACTAATCGGGGAAATGACTAAATTGTTGCACATGAATGTATTGTAATGGAATATTATTCTGCCATAAGAATGAATGGAGGGAGCACAGAAGCCCAGGTAATTGCAGCAGGCACTCCTGAGACTATCAGCCAGCAGATTAAATGTCTGTAAGTCATCTACTTTAACTTGCAGGAGCCAAGATGGCAGAGTAATGGGTAATTGCTATCTTCCTCCCCTTGCTGATCTTGAAAAGCCCAGAGAATATTTCCCCAGGAAAAATCCTAGAGCAGTGGGATCAGCCGAAGGGGTAAAGAATCTCTTAGCCTGTGAGGTTAGGAAAATCACTAAGGAAGGTCCCTCTTGCTGCAGCTGAAGGCACCAGTGCAGGACTGGAGCTGTCCCAGACAACCTCACTTCAGCAAACCTGGAGGGGATCATGAGCCCCAAGGGGGTGGAGCCCACAATCGCCAACATCAGGACCCCAGGTGGGCCTCAGCACCCCAGGGGAATTGGGAAGACACTAACACAGACAGGATCACCAACTCCTGAGCTTGCCTATGCTCTAGCTCAGCACAGGAGACCTCCTGTAGCCAGACCACCCCTCCCTCACACTTAACCCAGCTAACTCCAGGGTAACTTTGGGGAAAGTCAAAAAGATTCACCTAATCTCTGCTTTCCAACACCAGCCAGCTCAGCACCAGGTAAACTGCAACATTTTATCTTCTAGCTGAAAGTACCAGAGGCCACAACACACAAAGCCTCAAGTTCTAGGCACAAGAACTGTGGGACAGAGCACCCTGTGTCCCAGAAGCAGAGATCTACTTTAAAAGTCAGGAAAAGGGTGATCATAATGAGTAAGAAGCAAAGAAGAAAAAAAAGACCATAGAATCTTTCTATGGGGACAAGGACCAAAACATGAACACCAAAGTGGCCAACATTGAGACTATACTCCCATCTGAAATTTCAGAAGGGAATATGAACTGGTCTCAAAGCCAAAGAGCATTCTTGGAAGAGCTAAGGAAGCATTTTAAAAGCCAAATTAGACAAATAGAAGAAAAGCTGGCCAAAAATTTTAAAAATATGAAAAAAGAAATCACAGAAGAATTTAAAAGACAAATTGGACAAAGGGAAAAGGAAGTATAAAACCTAATTGGAGAAAATAACTCCTTAAAAGGAACAATTGGACAGATGGAAAAGGAGATGCAAAAGTTAACTGAAGAAAACAACTTGATAAAAATCAGTCAAACAATTGAAAAGACAGAAGAAAATATAAAATATCTAATTGAAAAACAACTGAACTGGAAAATAGATCCAGGAAAGAAAATCTAAGGATTATTGGTTTACCAGAAAGTCATGATTAAAAAAAAAGAGCCTGGACAATATGTTCCAAGAAATCATCAAGGAAAACTGCCTGGAAATCCTAGATCCAGAGGCCAAAATAGTCATAGAAAGAATCCACCATTCACCTCCTGAAAGAGATCCAAAACTAAAAACACCAAGGAATATTGTTGCCAAATTCCAGAATTATCAAGTGAAGGAGAAAATACTGCAGGCAGCTGGAAAGAAACAATTTAAATATCTAGGAGCTACAGTCAGGATCACACAGGACCTTGCAGTTTAAAGGACTGAAGAGATTGGAATATGATATTCTGTAAGGCAAAGGAACTAGGACTATAACTAGCAAAGTTGAGCATAATATTTCAGGCAAGGAGATGGACATTCAATGAAATAATGGATTTCCAGACCTTCCTGATGAAAAGGACAGGACTCAATAGAAAATCTGATCTTCAAACACAGGTCTCAAGAGAGGCATAAAAAGGTAAACAGGGGAAAATAAAGAAAAAAAGTCTTGTTATTCAATGTGGGCAAACTGGTTACATTCCTATAAGGGAAGATGAGACTTGTTAATCATTTTTTTTTAATTTTTCATATTTTAACACAGTTTATAATAGATAAAACAATTCAAAAATTTTGGCCAGGTGATATTCTTTTTAAAGCATTTACAATATGGACCACAAAAAAAATTTTTTTTAAACATTAACCAACTGAGACACAAATAATATATAAGTTGCTAACTTCACAAGCTCCTGACCCTAATTGTCTCCACAATATTGCTAAAAATTAATGGACCCTAACTTGTTGTTGTTGGTGTAAAGTCCTATGCCTAATAGCTTAATTTTAGACTTCTGCCTGCTTTGGGAGCCCTGTCTGCTGCTGCCTCTACTGCTGCCACCTGAGGAGGCATGAGTTAGGGAGACACCCTGTTCCCCTCCTGGCTAGTCAAAAAGACCCTCTCACTGACCTTTGGTGCCTGTGGGTTGAAGGATCTGCACTGCTGCTAGAGATTCTGTCCCTGAAGCCTGCTTTCATCTGCTTCTTTCAGTGCCTTGTGGCCAAGGCAGGGCTGGGCTCTGCTCCAAGTCCAGTGCGTGACCTTTCTTGGTCTTTCAGGTCTCTCTGGGACAGAAATCTCCTCCACTCGGTTGTTCTGTGGCTTCTGCTGCTCTAGAATTTGTTGAGAGTTCTTCTTTACAGGTATTTTATGGGCTGTGCTTCTTTCTACTCTGCCATCTTGGCTCCTCCCCTCAAGACTTGTTAATCTTGAGAATTGCATATTTATTATGATATGTAAAAGGGATATACATAGATAGAGGGAGTGGATATAAAGTTAATGAGGTCATGATAAAAATGTAATTTAAGGGTGCAAAGGGATTGTAATGGGAGATGTGAAAAGGAGGAGTCAGAAAAAGGTAAGCTACATCACAGGAAGAGGCACAAAAATATATTACAGTAGAGAGAAAGAGGGGAGGGTGATGAGCATTGTTTGAAAGTTGCTCTTATCTGATTAGGTTCAAAGAGGGAACAACAAACTCAGTTAAGTATAGAAATATAACTAGCTCTATAGGCAGTGGGAGGGGAAGAGGGAAAGAAAAGAGAGGGGAGGCTAAAAGGGAGGGAAGAAGTAGTAAGGGAAAAGGGGAATAAAAGGGAAGGGGATTGAAAGAAGGGAGGGAAGACTGAGGGAGGCAGTGGTCAAAAATTAACACTTTATTGTGGAGGGGAAGGGAGAACTAAAAGCAGAAATGGGGGGGAAATGAATGGAGGGAAAGACACAAATAGTAATCATAACTGTGAATGTTAATGGGATGAACTTTTCCCACAAAATGGAGATGGATAGCAGAATGGATTAAAAACCATAATCCAACAATACGTTGTTTACAAGAAATGCATTTGAAATGGGGGCATACACACAGGGTAAAGGTAAAAGGTTGGAACAGAATATATTGTGCTTCAACTGATGTGAAAAAAGCAGGGGTAGCAATCCTAATATCAGACAAAGCAGAAGCAGAAATAGATCTAATCAAAAGAGGTAAAAAAGGAAACTATATCCTGCTAAAAGACACCATAGACATTGAAGCAATTTCATTACTAAACACATACTCTCCAAGTGGTGTAGCATCCAGATTCTTAGAGGAGAAGTTAAGAGAGTTACAGGAAGAAATATATAGCAAAACTATGCTAATGGAGGACCTCATCCTCCCCTTCTCTGAACTTGATAAATCTAACCTCAGAATAAACAAGAAAGAAGTTAAGGAGGTGAATAAAGCTCTGGATAAGGTAGATGTGGTAGATTTCTGGAGAAAATTGAATGAGGATAGAAAGGAATATACCTTTTTCTCAGTGGTATATGGCACATATACAAAAATTGACAGTGTGCTAAGCCATAAAAACCTCACAATCTAGTGCAGAAAGGCAGAGATAGTCAATGCATCCTTATGAATACATAATGCAATAAAAGTTATATGTAATCAAAGGCCATGGAAAGATAAATCAAAAATTTATTGGAAACTAAATAATCTAATCATAAAGAATGAGTGGGTTAAACAACAAATCATAGAAACAATCAACAACTTCATTCAAGAGAATGACAATAATGAGACAACCTACAAAATCTTATGGGATAGTGAAAAAACGGTTCTTAGGGGAAGTTTTATATCTTCGAATGCCTACATGAATAAATAGAGAAAGAGGAGATCAATGAATTGGGCATGTAGCTGAAAAAGCTAGAAAAAGAACAAATTGAAAATCCTCAAGTAAATAGCAAATTAGAAATACTGAAAACCAAAGGAGAGATTAATGAAACTGAAATTAAGAAAACTATTGAACTAATAAATAAAACTAAGAGTTGATTTTATGAAAAAACCAATAAAATTGATGAATCTTTGGTCAATTTGATTAAAAAAAAAGAAAGAAGAAAACCAAACTACCAATATCAAAAATTAAAAGGATGAACTAACCTCCAATGAGGAGGAAATTAAAACAGTAATTAGAAATTACTTTGTCCAACTGTTTGCCCATAAATTCAACAATCTAAATAAGATTGATGATTATCTTAAAAAATATAAATTGCCCAGATTAACAGAAGAGGAAGTTGAATACTTAAATAAGCCCATCTCAGAAAAAGAAAATGAGCAAACCATCAATGAAGTCCCTAGGAAAAAATCTCCAGGGCCAGATGGATTTACAAGTGAATTCTATCAAACATTTAAAGAACAGTTAATTCCAATGCTATATAGACTATTTGAGAAAATTTGGGAAGAAAAAGTCCTACCAAATTCTTTTTATGATACAAATTACAGTTCTGATACCTAAACCATGAAGAACCAAAACAGAAAGAAAATTATAGACCAATTTCTCTAATGAACCTAGATGCAAAAATTTTAAATAACATGTTAGCAAAAAGAATACAGCAACTTATCAAGAGAATAATACATTGCAATTAGGTAGGATTTATACCAGGAATGCAGGACTGGTTCAGTATTAGGAAAACTATTAGCATTATTGATCATATCAGCAACAAAACTAACAGAAACCACATGATTATCTCAATAGATGTAGAAAAAGCTTTTGACGAAATACAGCACCCATTCTTATTGAAAACACTGAAAAGCACAGGAATAAATGGAACTTTCCATAAAATAATAAGCAATATCTACCTAAAACCATCAGCAAACATTATATGCAATGGGGATAAGCTAGGTGCATTTCTAATAAGATCAGGGGTGAAATAAGGATGTCCATTATCACCACTACTGTTCAATATGGTATTAGAAATGATAGCTGTAGCAATAAGAGAAGAAAAAGAAATGGAAGGAATTAGAACAGGCAAAGAAGAAACTAAATTGCCACTCTTTGCATATGATATACTTAGAGAATCCCAGAGAATCAAGTAAAAAACTACTTGAAATAATAAACAGCTTTGGCAAAGTTGCAGGTTACAAAATAAACCCACATAAATCATCTGCATTTCTATATATTACTAACAAAGCTCAACAGCAAGAGATAGAAAAAGAAATCCCATTTAAAGCTATGGTAGACACTATAAAATATTTGGGAATCTACCTGCCAAAACAAACCCAGGGACTATATGAACACAATTACAAAACACTTTCACACAAATAAAGTCAGATCTAAGTAAGTGGAAAAACATCATCAGTTGCTCATGGGTAGGCCAAGATAATGTAATAAAAGTGACAGTTCTACCTAAATTAATTTACTTATTCAGTACCATACCAATCAAACTACCAGATGATTATTTTCTAGAACTAGAAAAAATAATATCAAAATTCATCTAGAAGAACAAAAGTTCCAGAATATCAAGGGAACTAATGATAAGAAATGCTAGGGGAGGTGGCCTAGCCCTACCAGATCTCAAATTGTATTATAAAGCAGCAGTCATCAAAACCACTTGGTACTGGCTAAGCAACAGGGGGGTAGACCAGTGGAATAGGTTAGGTACTCAAGACACAGTAGTCAATGAATACAGCCAACTACTGTTTGATAAACCCAAGGACCCCAGCTTCTGGGATAAGAACTCACTGTTTGACAAAAATTTCTGGGAAAACTCGAAAACATTGTTGCAGAAACTGGGCATAGACCAATGCCTGACACCGTACACAAAAATAAAGTCCAAATTGATACTTGATCTAGGTATAAAGATTGATACTATAAACAAATTTGAGGAGCAAGGAATAGTGTATTTGTCAGATTTATGGAGAATGGAGAAATTTTTTTACCAGGCAAGAGATAGAGAACATTATGAAGTGTAAAATGGATAATTTTGATTACATTAAATTGAAAAGTTTTTACACATACTCAATGCAACCAAGATTAGGAGGGATGCAGAAAACGGGGAAAGCATTTTTGCAACTAGTGTCTGTGATAAAGGCCTCATTTCTAAGATATATAGAGAACTGAATCAAATGTACACGAATACAAGTCATTCCCCAATTGATAAATGGTCAAAGGATATGAATAGGGAGTTTTCAGAGGAAGAAATTAAAGCTCTTTATAATCATATTAAAAATGCCCTAAATCACTATTGATTAGAGAGATGTAAATCAAAACAACTCTGAGTTACCACATCACACCTATCAGATTGGCTAACATGACAAAACAGGAAGATTATAAATGTTGGAGAGGATATGGGAGAGTTGGAACACTAATTCATTGTTGGTGGAACTGTGAGCTGATCCAACCATTCTGGAGATCAATTTGGAACTATGCCCAAAGGGCTACAAAAATGTGCATACCCTTTGACCCAGCAATATCGCTTCTGGGACTGTATCCAAAGAGATCATAGAAATGGGAAAGGGTCCCACATGTCCAAAATTATTTATAGCAGCTCTCTTTATGGTGGCCAAAAAGTGGAAATCAAGGGGATGCCCATCAGTTGGGGAATGGCTGAGCAAGTTGTGGTATATGAATGTAATGGAATACTATTGTGCTATAAGAAATGATGAGCAGGAAGACTTCAGAAAGGCCTGGAAAGACTTTTATGAATCGTTGCTGAGTGGAAGGAGCAGAACCAGGAGAATTTTATATGTAGCAACAACCATAGTGTGCAAGGAGTTTTTCTGGTAGACTTAGTACTTCATTGCAATGCAAGGACTTAAAAAATTCCTAATGGACTCTTGAGGCAAAATGCCTTCCACATCTAGATAAAGACTTATGGAACTGGATCACATGTTGAAGCTGACCACTTTCTTTTGTATTATGTTTTGTTTTGTTTTATTTAGTTTTATGGTTTCTCCCATTCATTTTAATTCTTCTATGTACCATGACTAAAGTGAAAATGTATTTAACAGAAATGTATGTGTAAAACCTATATAAGATTGTATGCCATCTCAGGGAGGGAATGGGGAGGGAAGGGGTAAGGAGGGGCATGGGAAAAATCTAAGATATGTGGAAGTGATTGTAAAACAATAAAAACAAATAAAACAATTTAATTTAAAAAAAAGAAAATATATAGGGAAGACTTATATGAACCGATGCAAAGTGAAATAAATATAACCTGGATAACAAAATACACAATGGCCACAACAACATTAATGGAAAGATAAAGCTGAAACTGAAGACTATGTAATCATAATGGTCAAACTTGGCCCCAAAGGAGAGATAAGAAAATATACCTCTTCCCTTTGTTTGTAGAGATGGAGGATTGTGGGAGTAGAATATTGCATATATTCTTCAACTTGAATGAAATGCTGAATAGTTTTTCTAAGTTTATTTTCCTCCCCTCTGGGGAGGGGAAGAGATACATTTAGAAATTATGGTAATGTAAAAAAGTTTTAAAAACTTTCAAAAACAAAAATAATAGCAATTTCTTATATTTATATCATGCTTTGAGGTTTTTCTGAAATAGGGCAAAATTTCAGGTGTCAAGATAATTTATTTCCTCAATAGGATAGGAAAAAAGAACTATTTCATGACCTCATCACAATGCTGGCAGCTTCAGGAGAGTCAACACTTCTATGAATCTTCCAACTTATAGAGAATTCAGCTCCTTTCTCCAGTGGAGATCATAGTTTACTCATGAGAGCCTCATCTCCATGTGACAATCCATGTTCTACCATAAATCCTTCCTAAGAGATCTCTGCTATTCTTAGAGGACTTCATATTTCATATTTACCACTGTCACACTCTGGCTGTCTTCAGTCCATCTGTTATTCTCTCCCCTCTCCTCCTATCTATCTCCTTTACCTGTCATTTATGTCTTGAATTTTGTCTGTCCTATCACTAATTATCATGAATATGCCCCATGGAGGCAAATGAGTGGAGATTCCTTGAACTACTTTCTATGGGCCACCTGCACTCTGTCTCAGCTGCATTAGGAATATGTAGCAATCCCTCCTTCCCCTGAGGGCAGAAGGAGGAGAGGTAAATACTTCAAAGGAGGAGTGATCACTGAGCCAAGAAGAGTCATTCACTTGACAAACCTTAAAGGGAGAGACAACTTTTACTCTTGCTCTCTTTTTTCTTGTCTGTCAAGTTGCGGTGGGGGTGGGAGAGGGAAGAGGAGGATTTATTGCATCGTAATTTTAGAATTGCAAGGGAACAATCAGGGCCAACCTCCATTTTGCATATGAGGAAACTCATTCCCAGAGAGGATTGTCTAGGGTCACACAGCCAGCATCTAAGGTGGGAGTAGGGACTGGCCTTCCTGATTCCAAGTTCTTTGCTCTCCAGTCCATCATAATGCCTCTAGAGAAACTCTCTTTTGAACTTCCCATAAGATGTGGGGAGAGGTATGCTGGAGCCAGTTCACCCAGGTTTGGGAGAACCCAATTGTTAAATTTTTCTTGTGAGCATTTAAACCTCAGAAATTGGAAAATACTACAGATAAAGGCTTGAGTTATTGTCTTAATGATTATCCTGGCTTAAGAAAGTGATAGAGAAAATGTTAATAATACAAATTAAACTTTACAGTATGTGGGTCTTTTTTTTTTTTGAGAGCTGGTTGTTAAATATTTAACAGCACACCCCTGGGCAGATGGGGAGAGATCTTCTTTATTTCATAAGCATGATAACTGTTTTGTGCTGCCTGGTGACATTTAAGAGAAAGCTTTTGGGAACCAAAAAGTTGTTGCATTATTTCAAAATATGCCCCACAGGAAGAAGCCAGAAGGACTCAGCTCAAGTGCCTCTCATGTGCCATAGGACATGTTCTAGTCAGAACATATGGTAAGTATGGGAGGAGTGGAGGTATATTTTAAGATTATTCTCCCTAAAATATCTTCTGGTAAATCACCTTGGTTCATAACCAGTAGCCCATTTGGACCCTCCATTGTTCCTTGGATCACCTGCTATTGTGAGGTATGAGACAGAGGACTAAGGTGTGATTTCTTCTATGAATCTAGTGTGGAGAAGGAAGATCCACTACCTGATGCAAACACAGAAGCCTAGCAGATTAAAATATTTAGCATCAGCACATTATACAAAAATCTCAGAAAGGAAGGCGTTGGGTGTAATGAAATTACCAACAATCTGTATTTTTAAAAAATCAGCTAATTAAGTTCTACACCTTTATGATGCACTTTACTAAATGCCGGGAATTATGGTAGGAGATGTGGATACACGGAGTAGTAACCCTTTCACTCAAGGAATTTAAATTCTATTGGAGGATTCAGAAGGTAAGAAAATACAAGGTCATTTGAGGAAGGAGAAAATGCTGACAAGGAGTGGGGTGGGTCAAAAAAGGTCTCCAGAAGAAAGGAGTACCTGTGCTGAGCTTAGAGATGAAGTATGCTTTCCAATGATGAGGTGTAGGGGTGGACAGGATGCGCAGAGGCCCAGAGATGGGAAGGAGTCAGGAAATGAAGCATAGAGTCTAGTAGGGAACTGCCCAAAGGCCTGCTTAGGTGGAACAAAGAGTGTCTAAGGATGGGGGGAAGGAAAGGAATGTAATAGACAGTGAACCTGAAAACATAAACCAGATTAGGAAGGTCTTTAAATGCTAAACTGAGATGTTTTTAATTTACCAGGGAGCCACAGACCTGACAACTTTCACCTTCATCTCAGCAGATGTTATATAGTCTAGAAAACACCTATTTCTACAAGATTTCTTTTATTAAGGCTGCACGTTTGGCCTTTGGGAAGATGGAATGCATTAGTATTGACAATGCAAATTACCTGGCAGGATCATCTATCCTTAAATTTAAAGCTGGAAGGGTCATTAGAAGTCATCTTCTATCATATGCATACCTATAATAATTAAATAGATCCCTTTAATGGCCAAAAAGAAAACAAATCTGTAACCCATTGTCATTTTCCAAAAGCACTTGTGATTTTCTCAATGAATTATGAAGGTCTCAATTACCTCAAATCATAAAACAAACTCCATTCCCCTCTTTAAAAACAAATTGTTAGCTTTTTTTAAAGTTAGAATTATTTTTAAAATTTTATTTCCTAAGGTTGTTATCTCTTTTTCCTAAATACAATGCAGAAATTATAAAGCCTAAGTAAAAGACTACTTTATGAGGCAGATTCTTTGTTGACAAGTATTTGGGAGTCCTGGCAATTTAGAGCATTTCATTAAGGAAATTGACATTTTGAAATCCTCACCAGTATCTGACTTCAGCACTACTGTTCATAAGGCAATTCATAGGTTAGGACAGGAAAATGATAGACTGGACCTCTAACAAATATTTGAACCTCTTTCACCATCAAAGCATTTTTCCCTGGTAACTAATTTGCCCCACTGGCTGCCCATAGTTCAGTGTCATCCTCAGTTTAACTGAAGAGTAAACCAAAACCCAGCAAATAATTAATAATTTGCCTCAAGTTACAAGCAGTCAATGTCAAAAACAAATGGAGGATTCAGGGTTTCCAACTCCTGCTTCTGAGCAGAAGCCTCTGAATCATAACTGGGTTCTAATTTTTTAAAGTCCTCTCTACTTCATAATTTCATATCTTAGCCATTTAAGAACATAGCATTTGATCTCACACTAAAAGCTAAAGGGAATTTCTAATAAAGCAAACATTTATAACTTAAAATTGTGCAATTTACTGAATGGTAGAGATGGAAACAACTTTAAAGGTCATTCTAATCCCACCATTTCTGGTTATAGTTGAGGAGTTTGAGAAACAGAAAAGGGAGCTGACTTACCCAAGGTCATGCAGCAAGTAAGTTTAGCAAACCAAGATTCAAATGCATTAGACTGCAAATCTAATGTTCTCTATATTACATCATGCTTTCTCAACCCAATCCAATTCAATATTTATTAAGTGCATACTGTGTGAAGAACCAAAATTTAGCTAATATTGGCCCATGACTTCACTGAGTTCATATTTTATTAGAAACAAAACACCTACACAGATATTGTGCATTTATGGGAAGTGAACTGGCTGACTAATAAGATGGTGCCAAAAATAGAATTTGTATTTTTTGGACCATGGTCTAAAATATATAAAAGACAATTTTCATCAAGATCTTATGATGCCAGAGTAATTTTATTTCCTTTCTCAAGAGTTACTAAGCTGATAGATCAGGAGAATGCTGTAGACATACTTACCAAGATTTTAGCAAAGATTTTAATCAAATACCTCATACAATGGTTGTGGAGTGAAGATGGAGATGTGGGCTGGAAAACAACAAAAATGATGGTTTTGGAACTGGTTGAATTACTAGACTCAAGGAGTTATGGTTCAGTCTCAACTTAGTATAATGTCTCTATTAGAGTGCTTGGGGAGCTATACTTGGCTTTATACTAGTTAATATTTGTGTCAGTGAGTTGGGTAAAGGTTAAGATCAAATGTTTATCCAATTTGCAGATGACACAAAGTTGAGAGAAATAAGTTAAGACAGCACATGACAATCAAGATCCAAAAAGGTTTTGACAAGCTAGAACACTGGGCTGACTCTTATTCTATTCATTTAAAAAAAATTAATATATTTTATTTCATTAAATATTTTCCAGTTACATTAAAACATTTTTAGCAATCATTTAAAAAAATTTTGAGTTTCAAATTCTCTCCTCCCTCCCTCTTCTACCACAAGAAGGGAAGTAATATAATATTGATTATACATGTGAAGTCATGTAAGATATATTTCCATATTAGCCATGTTGCAAAAGAAAACACACACACAAACCAAGAAAAATAAAGAAAATGAAAAAAATATATACTCCAATCTGCACACAGAGTTCATCAGTTCTCTCTCTGGATATGGACAGCATTTTGCCTTTTGTAGAAATTTGGGCTGACTCTTCTAAGATGAAATGCAATAAGGATAAGTGTAAAATCTTAAAAACAATTTCACAATATAATATGGGGAATTATGATTAAAGAGTAGTTTGAAAAAGATCTGGAGGGTTTAGTGGATTATCAGCTTAATATGAGCTGGCAATGTAATGTGACAGCCAGCAAGGTTAATTTTAGTCTGCATTAAAAACAATACAAAACGGTGCTTTCCCCTGTAGACCTACTTGAGCACCTAATCAAACTGGCTTTTTCACTGCTCTTTCATGTCCATCTCTGTGCACCTGCATTGACTCTCCATCTACAGGAAGCACTCTGTTCTGATCCCTGCCACTTAGAATCTCTAGTTTCCTTCAGAACTCAGCTCAGGGACTTCCTTGTGTGTGAAACCTTTCCTGGTCCTCACAGTTGTTAGTACTCTCATCACCCTAATCACTTTATACTTGCTTTGTGTTTCATTTATATCATTGTCGTTCATCCTTTCTTCTCAGAGGACCAGTGATGTCATAAAGGTGATGTCTTGACTTGTGTGAATTGGGTTTAAGTGAAGCTGAGCTTTGTAAAGTTGTCAATTTCTCTCTCTTTCATATATATATACATATATATATGTGTGTGTGTGTATACATACATACATACATACATATATATATACACACATCTGTCTCTCATATACCACCTCTTCCCCCCCCCCATATAGACGTTTCCTTCTATAGAACATAAGCTCTCTGAAGGCAGGGACTGTTTCCCTTCTGAATTTATATCTTCAGCACCTAGCACAATACATGACATATATAGCAGCAGGCACTTAATAAATACTTGTTAATTAACTGATAAGTTAATGGACTATAGTCCATTCAGTCTACATGTGTGATGTTCTAGAATTGGATGCCACAGTTTCAGAAGGACTTTGATTGGCTGGAACCCACCAGAGGAAGGAAACCAGGGTGTTCAAGGACCCTGAGTCCACCTCATAATGAGGATCAGTTGAAAGAACTGAGTGTCTTTAGTCTTGGGAAGAGAAGATGTTGAAAGAACTGAGTGTCTTTAGTCTTGGGAAGAGAAGATTAAGGGGATACCTAAGAACTAGATTCAAATATTTTAAGAAGTATCTTGTGGAAAGGAGACAAGATTTCATCTATTGGCTCTGGGGGGTGGAGGAGCCAGGAATAATGGGAATAAGTTGTAAAGGGAGGGGGGGAAATTTAGGCTGGATGTCAGAAAAAACCTAGTAATTAGAGCCTCTAAAGCTTGATTTCATGGGAGGTCTTCAAGAAGAGGCTGGAAAAGCACTTATCAGGTCTGTGGTATTGAGTCTTCCTTGGTATGGGTTGGAGTGCATGATCTCTTCCAGCTCTAAAATTCCATAATACTATGAAATTGAATGTGAAACATAACTCACAAGCAAATTAAAGAAACACAAATTGGAGGTTTGAATGGTAAAAGGTGTTATGTTCAGGGGTATCCAGGCATATTTTGAAAAATATAGGATTGGGTTGTAGATTTAGGATGGAAGAGACCTTATAGGATATCCAGTCTGACCTCCTCATTTTGCAAATGAGAAAACTGACGCCAGGGAGGTTGCTTTGGGCTTTTAAAAATGAGTATGAATCCAATAGGCAAAGATGGAAAGAGCATTCAAGTTTAGAAAGCAGTTTTGTATTTCTTTGAAGACACAGTATATGGTACTTTTTCTCAGTCTACCTTCCTGTAAGCCTTTTTCCCCCTCCCACTCCCAGTACCACCTGTAGTATAGGGAAACTGTAACTAGGGCTATCTAACTTGGGCTTTGCCACAGGGGCTTGACTTGAGAGAATGCTACATTAAGAGAGTATGGATGGCCCTTCAACAACTTAATGGGCATAATTAATTAAAATTAAAAATGACCAGGTAATGGGCTGGGGTGGATCTATATTTTATATTTTTTAATATATATTTTATATTTGATCCTGGAGATAATAAAGATCCATTGGAGTTCACTAAATAGGGGGGCAATATGGTCAGCCCTTCATTGAGTATGATCATATTGAAAGCTGAATGGAACATGGACTGAAGTGGGGAAAGATTTAAGTCAGAAAGACTATGTAGCAGGCTATTTCAATAGTCTAGGTGTGAGGTGATGAGAACCAGTATCAGAGGACAGAAGGGCCATAATCAGAGGGGTTAAGATGGTAGAGAAAGCAGGACTTGATCACTGATTGGATGTAGGGGATGAAAGAGAGTGAGGAATTGAGGATAACACTTAGTGAGGTTGGGGGACTGGGAGGTTGGTGGTACCCTAAAAGGTGACAGGGAAGTTAGGAAGAAGGGAAGGTTTGGGAACAGGGAGGAAAATAATGAGTTCAGTTTTGTACATGCTGGGTTCAAGATGTCTATATAGGACACCCATTTTCATGTCCAATAGGAAGTTGGAGATGGGAGACTGGAAGCTGGGAGAGAGGTGAGGGCTGGTCCAATAGATATGAGAGTTATCTGCATAGGGAAGATAATGAAAACCAACCATATTCACTCCTCTTTTGGGAGACATAAGAAATTGCCCACTGAAGAAAATGGTTCTCCAATTCTAGGAAATTCTGAATGTGAGCAGATTTTTCTTTCAAGCTCAATAAATATGACAGATCAAAGAACTAGAACTTATCTTTTTTATCTGCTTCAGTTATGTTCTCCAATCACCCCACAGTCATCATATCACTAGGTCCACTAGGAATCAAATATAACTCTGTTAACTGACAGCATTTTAAGACCTTTCAAACATCTAGATAAACTCCACAAAGAACATAAAAATTCACTTGGGCCCTGATAGGAACCAGTGTTTTCCTTCCAGGAATCCCATGTTTGAGGTAAAAACTCATTTATTCTGTATTTAACACATGTCCCAACATTGTCTATCTTTTTTTTTATTTTTAACACGGTTTATAACAGATAAAGCAATTCAAACTTTTGGTCAGGTGATACTTCTTTTTAAAGCATTTACAATATGGACCTCAAAAGAATTTATTTTAAACATTAACCAACTGAGACACAAATAATATTTATGTTACTAACTTCAGAAGCTCTTGACCTAATTGTCTCCACAGTATTACTAAGAATTAAAGGACCTTATCTTATTGTTACTGGTCTAAAGTCCTACGCCTGTTAGCTTAATTTTAGACAACCTTGGATGTTCCCCTACCCATAATCTATAATTGAATAGATCTAGTATTAAGCTTACAACCTTTTGACTATAGGAAATTGCCACCAAGAGTAGGGACATTGCAGGGATACGATATCTCCCCAACTTCGTGTCAGTTCCAGGTAGAATTAGATTATCCACTTGCATTCAGTCAGGCTTAAAGTCTGCCAGGTGTCAGTGGGAAAATTGAGTCAGGAGAATCCCACCTCAGCCCAAGCTGAACAGCCACTTTCCCACCCTTCCCTTGAGATCACCTTATGCAGTTCATACTAGCATCTCATCAGCTTACTGGCATCATGGCTTGGAGGCTCAGATCTCCTTTCTTGCTACCCATACCTGGAGTTAGACTCAGAAGAACAGTCACTTACTAGTCCCATAGCATCTAAAAATGGCAAGTTCCAATAACCAGGCTTCAAAAATGATTATAATTTTCACTTTGGCTAAGGAACATCCTTTGAGGCAAGTCTTAAGTGGCTTACATGCCTTTCTATACATGTGTTAGTTCCTGATTAAATGGCAATCATAAAATCAAATTTACCATTAAAACCTTAACTTTTCCATCAGTGCCAAATTTTACCCGAGGTTACCTTCCTCTAGGAAATTTAGACTGAAATTCTTTTCTCCAAACTAAAGATGTCATTGATTTATTCTCAGTAATTAATTCAATCTATTGTTTTATTACTAATTGCTTTTACTCACTTTGTAACATGTCCAATTTTTCTCCCCATCACTCCCCTCCCCCTACTTCCTAATACCTTGCATTCTGATTACTCCTTCCCTAAATGTACCCTCCTCTCCTTCACATCCCACCCTTATCCTATCCCCATCTTCTCTCTTTTCTTGCAGGGCAAGATAAATTTCTATACCCCATTCCCTGTATTTCTTATTCACTGATTATATGCAATAAAAATTCTCAACATTTGTTGCTAATATTTTGAATTCCAACTTCTCTCTCCCTCCCTCCCTCTGTCCCTCCCCAACCCCACTGAGAAGGGAAGCAATTCAATGCAGACTAAATATGTGTTCTTTTGCAAAAGACTTCCATAATAATTATGTTGTATAATATTAATTATAATGCCCTCTGTCCCACCCTATCCCCCTTTATTTTTCCCCCCTACAATTGACCTTGTCCCTTCTCAAAAGTGTTTATTTCTAGTGACTTCCTTCTCCCATTTGCCCTCCCTTCTAACATTCCCCTTGCTCTCCTTGTCACCTCCTCTCCTACTTTCCTGTGGTGTGATATAAATTTTCATGTCAAATTTAGTGAGCATGTTATTCCCTCCTTCAGCCACATGTGGGGAGAGTAGCTTTATTTTTTCCACTCTCCCCTTCTCCCTTATCTCTTCCACTGAATAAGATTTTTCTTATCTCTTTTATGAGTTATAGTCTGCCCTGTTCCATTACTTCCTTTCTCTTCCTGGAATTTTCCTCCTTCACCCCTTAATTTTTATTTTATTTTATTTGTGTGTGTGGATATCATCTCTTCTGATATAACACAACCTGTACTCTCTATCTATCTATGGGTATGTGTGTGTATGTACAATCTCTCCAACTACCCAAATATTGAGAAAAGATTCGAGTTAAAAATATTTTCTTTCCATGTAGTAATGTAAACAGTTCAGCTTTAGAGAGTGTTTTATGATTTTTCTTTTCTGTTTACCTTTTCATGCTTCTCTTGATTCTTGTCTTGGGAAGTCAAATTTTTAAATACAGATCTGGTCTTTTCCTCAACATGAAATCTTGAAAGTCAACTATATCATTGAATGACCATTTTTTCCCTTGAAGTATTATATTCAGATTTGCTGGGTTGGTGATTCTTGGTTTCAATTCCAGTTCCTTTGATTTATGAAATATCTCATTCCAAGCCCTTTGATCCCTTAATGTTGAAGCTGCCAGATCCTGTGTTATCCTGATTGTATTTCCACAATACTCAAATTGTTTCTTTCTAGCTGCTTGCAGTATTTTCTCCTTGATCTGGGAACTCTGAAATTTGGCCACAATATTCCTAGGAGTTTCTCTGTTTGGGTCTCTTTCAGGAGGAGATGGATGAATTCTTTTGATATCCATTTTGCCCTCTGATTCTATAACATCAGGGCAGTTTTCCTTGATAATTTCATGGAAGATAATGTCTATGCTCTTTTTTTGATCATGGCTTTCAGGTAGTCCCATATTTTTAAATTATTTCTCCTGGATCTATTTTCCAGGTCAGTTGTTTTTCCCATGAATTGTTTCACATTCTCTTCCATTTTTTCAAATTTTTGGTTTTGTTTACTAACTGCTTGGTTTAACTCAAAGTCATTCTTTTCCCTGAACTCAGTTCTCTCTTTCAACAAATTATTTTGCTCAGTGAGATTTTAAATCATCTTCTCCATTTGGCGAATTCTGCTTTTTAAAACCTCCTTCTCCTCATTGGCTTTTTGGACCTCCTTTTCCAATTGAGTTAGCCTCTATTTAAAGCTGTTATTTTCCTCAGCATTTTTTTGGTTCTCCTTTAGTAAGCTGCTAACTTGCTTTTTAAGGTCTTCTATTGCCTGAGCCCAGTTTAAGTTTCCTTTGGAGGCAGAGGCCTTGACTTCATCTGACAGTATGCCTTGTTCTTCCTCATCTGAAAGGATTGGGAGAGACACCTGCTCCCCTAGAAAGCAACCTTCTATGATCTTATTTTTTTCCCCTTTTTTGGGCATTTTCCCAGCCAGTTACTTGACTTCTGAGTTTCCTCTCCACAACCACCTTGCCTCCAGCTCCCCCAAGCCAGCACTTGGGGGCTGAGATGCAAATGAGCTGCTCCCAAGCCTTAGGGGTTTTCTGTAAGGGCAGGGCTGCTATTCAGTGTGAGATTAAGTTCAGCAGCTCTGGTGAGGGCAGGGACACCACTTGGGGCTCAGTTCCCTCAGGGGCTTTCTGATGAAAGCTTCATCAATGGATGCAGGCTACTGCCTGCTTTGGGAGCCCTGTCTGCTGCTGCCTCTACTGCTGCATCTACTGTTGCCTCCTGAGGATACCTGAGACATGGGGACACCCTGTTCCCCTCTTGGTCAGCTGAAAAGACCCTCTCACTGACCTTTGGTGCCTGTGTGTTGAGGGATCTGCGCTGCTGCTGGAGATTCTGTCCCTGAAGCCTGCTCAGATCTGTTCCTCTCGGTGCTGTATGGCCAAGGCAGGGCTGGACTCTGTTCTGCAACCAGTGCATAACAGACCTTTCCCATCATTCTTTCAGGTCTCTCTGGGACAGAAATCTCCTCCACTCCATTGTTCTGTGGCTTCTGCTGCTCCAGAGTTTGTTGAGAGTACTTTACAGGTATTTTATGGGCTGTGGGGTAGGAGCTAAGCATCTGTGCATCTTTCTACTCTGCTGTCTTGGCTCCTCCCCAACATTGTCTATCTTAAAAGAGCTGCCATGGTGTGCATTTTGGAGATCAGTTGATCATTTACAATAATAACAAATATAAGTTAGTAGAGAGGCAGAGTAGCCTAACAGATAGGGTTCTTGACTTCAAGATAAGAAGACTAGAGTTTGATTCTTGTCTCAGATACTTACTAGCTGTGTGACCCTGGGTAAGTCATTTAACCTTCCAATGAGGGCATTGAATTTAACAGATCTAAGGTCTCTTCTAGCTCTAGATCTTTGATCCTACAATAGAGTGCAGCTAGGTGGTACAGTGGAAAGAGTACCAGGTTTGGAGTCAGGAAGATCTGAGTTCAAATTTAGCCTCAGACACTTACTAGCTGTGAGACTCTGGGCAAGTCACTTAACCCTGTTTGCTTCAGTTTCATCATCTGCAAAATGAGCTGGAGACGGGAATGGCAAATCTCTCCAGTATCTGCCAAGAAAAACCTCAAAATGGGGTCACAAAGAGTTAAACATGACTGAACAACAACAAAGATAGAATGCTTTAAGGTTTGAAAAGAATTTTCCTCACAATAACCCTGTGAAGCAGGGAGTGCAGGTGTTATTATCCTTATCTTACAATGAAGCTTAGAGAAGTCATGGTGACAGCCAATAAATGATCAAGGCAAGAGCCAAATTCAGACCTTCTTTACTCTAAGACTAATGATCTTTCTCATCTAATCTATGCCATATTCAACATAGAGGTGTTTATAACTAGTGAAGGGAAGTCTATAAACTGACATGACTCCATTGGCTTATAGATTTAAAGGTGGAAGAGGACCAACTCCCCCTCATTTTACAGATCAGGAATCTGAAGGCTCAACAAGTTGAAAGGACTTCCCCAGAGTCACACAGCTAGCAAGTGTCTGAAGCAGGATTTTAACCCAGGTCTTTTGTACTTGAGTCTAGACCCCTTTTATTAAGGGAATTTATTCTGTGAAGTTTGGATTTAGTCAAAGGGCCACACTTGAGGACCTAGAAGGCCACATGTGACCCTGAGGCTGCAGGTGCCTCACCCCTGGAGAACTGATTCTATCCACCACACAAAAGATGTCAACTCACATCCTGGCCTACAAAACTGCCAGTGGCCTAAATCAGATTAAAATACAACTGGGAAATGTTTAACAAAATAGACAAAAATACAACCCAACATAGATAACGTTAATTTGTGGTTTTCTAAGTCATTAGGGATCCATTTCTATTTGAGTAAAACACCAGTGGCCACACCTTGCTGCTTCAGTTTGAGAAAAGGAGAGAACATCAATTTCATCTTAAGGACCATATTATGAGCGCTGCCTCTACATATGAGGCCTCTGACATTGTCAGCTTATGGAGGCAAAACCCAAGGCAGATCACCAATAATTAATGTCATCACCAAACTGCATGTAGCCCTGGGACATGCAGTTTACAGATGGTGTACATTGGCCTTGCCTTCAAGGCCTGGGGTCAGCCACCTTTCTGTTTCCATTTACTCACTTTCTGTGAGGGGAGAAATGGAGGACCACTCTGTTAAGAAGCAGAGAGAAGTGGGTCCTTTTCCAAAATTAACCATGCAGAACTTCCCTGGAGAACCTTCCATAATGTTGGCAGCTGCTGCTTAGTGGAGACGGAAGTGGAGATAGCAGGAAGCTTCCAGATGCAAATTAGGAGGAAGAAGGAGGTAGTCTTCTCTTTATCTAAATGCCAAAGGCAAAGGTCCACCCACACCTTAAGTTATTATCAGTTAATCCACAAGCATTAATCAAGAATCTCCTTCATGGGAGAAACTACCACTAAGAGCTGAGGATGCAAATGAAACTCTGATTGCCAGTTAAATCTTTTTCTAAAGTTTTTAAAGTCAATTAAATTTTATTTTCAGCTCCAAATTCTCTCTCCACCAACCAATAAGAAGTCAAGGAAAATAAAAATCATTACAAATATATATACACATGTAAATTTGCCACTCAGTTAAATCCTTAGCAAGATTTACTGGATAGCCAGCTTAGAGATCTGCATGTAAGAGGGGCCGATCAGTTAGTCGATAACATTTGTTAAGCTCCTTCTACAGACCTGGCAGCAGTGCTAAGCACTTGGCGATACAAAGAAAAAGCAAAAGAAATTTCCCTGCTCTCTAGGGGCTCACAGTTGATGGGGGAGAGAGAGGGAGGGAGGGTATGTAGCTGGACGTATGATGAACTCCTAGGGGTGGGGGCAGAGAATGAGATGTGTGTCCTGTGTATCCTCCTTAAATAGAGGATATGAGAGATGCACTTCATACTTTATCCTCCACCTCCAAACGGAGGAAGGGAGAGACTCCAGGAGCAGAGGATACTGAGGAGGGTTGTTTCAAAGTCAACGAGATCTTTTAAAAGAAATTATTTATTTAGTTTTAGTTTCCAACATTCACTTTTATAAGAGTGTGAGTTACCAATTTTTTCCCCTCCCTCTTCTCCCCCTCCCCAAGATAGCATGCAGTCTCATGTAGGCTATACATCTACACTCATATTAAATATATTTCCACATTAGTTATGTTGTGAAAAAAGAATATGAACAAAAGGAAAAACCATGAGAAAGAAAAAACAAAAAAAGAGAGGAAAATAATATGCGTCAATTTGCATTCAGGCTGTAGAGTTTTTTCTTTGGATGTGGACAGCATTTTCCATCATGAGTCTTTTGGAGTTGTCTTAGATCCTTGCATTGCTGAGAAGAGCTAAGCTATCGAAGTTGGTCATCGCACACTGTTGCTATTACTGTGTACAATGTTCCCCTGATTCAGCTCACTTCACTCAGTTCATGTACATCTTTCCAGGTTTTTCTGAAATCTGCTTGCTCATCATTTCTTGTGGAGCAATAGTATTCCATTACATTTATATGCCAGAACTTGTTCAGTCTTTCCTCAATTGATGACGTAAACATATTTGTACATGTGGGTCCTTTCCTCATCTTATGATATCTTTGGGATATAGACCTAGTAGTGGTATTACTAGATTAAAAGGTATGCACAGTTTTATAGCCCTTTGGACATAGTTCCAAATTGCTCTCCAGAATGGTTGGATCAATTCAAAACTCCACCAACAATGCATTAGTGTTCTAATTTTCCCACATCTCCTCCAATATTTATAATTTACCTGTTTTGTCATATTTACCAATCTGATAGGTATGATATGGCATCTCAGCATTGTTTTAATTTGCATTTATCTAATCAATAGTGATTTAGAGCACTTTTTCATATGACTATAGATAGCTTTAATTTCTTCATCTGAAAGCTGCCTGTTCATGACCTTTGACCATTTATCAATTTGGGAATGCAAGGTCAATTTAATCTTACAGGATGATGATGTTCCAGTAGAGCATAAGGAAGTCTGGGTGGGTGGCAAATGAAGGGGAGAGATTATAGATAGTAACCAGAGAGGGAGGTCTGAGCACCAGGAAAGGAAACACTGCAAAAGAGCATAGAAGGATGACAGAGATGAATGTCACCTGTTTCACTGTTTTGCTAAAGCCCAGAATTGACTTACCACTAATCAAGATATAAGGTATAGATGGCTAAATTCACCTATAGTCTTTGTTTTCTTTGGGAGGTGGGAGTCATTTTAAGCTTTTAGAAAAAGGATTTGATGAGAAAGTATAGTAAGAAGAACTGGTATAGAACATTGCCCCCAAACTGGGTGTACACTCTCCGCTTGCACACATGAAGTACTTGGAAAAAGTGGGCTTAACCTTAGAGTACCATGGTAGTGAGCCACACATGGACCATTATGATAGCTTCCCAACTCCACTCTTTCCCACATCCAATCTACCCTGTCAGATTCATCTTTCTCTTGCATAGTTCTGTTTCATCACTCATTGTTTAGAAGCTTTCCATGGTTCCCCAGTGTCTATGAAATAATGTTCAAACTCACTCAAGACCTGGCATTAGAGGGCCTCCACCACTCCTCCTAACCTCCATTTCCAAACTTTACTTATTCTGTTCCCCCTTCTGTGCCCTGTGCTCCACCTAAACCAGGCTACTTGTCATCTCTCAGTCATATTAAATCATCTTCCTCCTTTATATCTTTGTTCAGTGTTTCCATATACCTCAGGACCTTCTGCTATCTCCCTAATCCCTACCTGCTGAAGCTTCTTGTGTTGTAGCATGTGTGTGTGTGTATGTGTGTGTGTGCGTGTGTGTATATGTAGGATCAGAAGATCATTGATTTAGAGCTGTAATGAACCTTAGAGAATATTGAATTCAACCCCATCATTTTACAGTCAAGGAAATCGTTATGTGATTTGGCCAGTCATAGAGCTACAAAATCTCTGAGGCATCATTTGAGCCCAAATCTACCAGATCCCAAGCCTTGCACTCTGTCTTCTACAGTAAACTGACTCTATATGCCTCATATCCTAAGCCCTTACTATATGGTAAATTCCTGGAAGTTAGGGGCTGTGTTTTATACTAACTTGTGCCTCCCATGGTGATTCATTTATAGGGAAAAAAAGCCCACAATCAAAAGTGCTTTAAAGTTGACTAAGTGCTTTTTCTCAATAGCTATGTCAGGTGAACAGCACAGAGGTTATCCACATTTTTCAGATGAAGAAAGTAAGGTTCAGAAAAGTTATTTGACTTGCCCAAAGTCATTCAGCTTGTAAATGCCAGAATCCTGCTCTTCTGACTGTACCACATTCATTCCATTTGTCTGTGCTTTAATAGAAAAACTTGCTGCAAAGATTTTTCCCCCAATTAATTATTTCCCTTATAATTTTAGTTTTCATTGTTGTTATGTAGCCATGATCAACTCTTTGTGACCCCATTTGGGGTTTCCTTGGTTAAGATACTAGGGTGGTTTGCCATTCCATTCTCAAGCTCATTTTACAGATGAAGAAACTGAGGCAAATGGGGTTAAGTGATTGGGGGCAAACAGTTAGTCATTGAAGTTAGATTTGAACTCAGGTTTTCCTGACTCCAGGCCGAGTATTTTGTCTGCTGTGCCACTTAGTTGACCCATAACCTTAACTACCTTGGATTTTTTGTGAAAAAACACTTTTAAATTTATATAATCAAAATTATCCTTCTTGTCTTCTGTGATTCTGTCTATTTCTTGTTTGGCCACAAGCTTTTCTCCTATCCAAAGACCTAATAGGGTCTCCCCACCCCCTGACATGTTTCTCTAATTTGTGATGTAACTTTTTATGTGTAGGTCAGTTACCCATTTATAGCTTATCTTGGCATAAGGTATGAGCTGTTAGTCTAAACTTAATTTCTTCCATACTTCTTTCCAATTTTCCAGAAATTTTTGACAAATATTGAGCCTTCATGCCATTAACTAGAATTTTAGTTTTATCAGACCCTAGGATATTAGATACAAGTAATGCATATGTATAGGATGCATTGTAGAATAAGAACATAAAGCGAGACTTGATATCACAGATGCAGGAAAAGGATATAGGGTATTATATATCTAGAGGGAGATCAGGGTTGTCTTGTCAAATACTCAAAAATACTTTGTTAACAAAGTTTACTGATTTTGCCCTATTTGTACAAGAAAATGCTTGGTATTTGTCAGGTATCACCACTAACACTACAGTACAGCAGGAAAGGGCATTTTACTTTGGATCAAGAGTCTTGGGTTCAAATCCTGCTTGTAACATTTACTAGCTTTGTCAGTTTACTTCTCTAGGCCTCAGTTTCCTCATCTGCAACATAGGGATAATAAATCTTTTACTACCTACCTGTCAAGGCTATTGCAAGGTAAGTGCTTTAAAAACCTGAAGGAACTACAAAAATGTGAGCTGTTTCAAAAATGGCTACTCAACAAATTTTGTCCAGCAATTTCAGTTTTAAGGCCATGATCAAAAGTCTGATCCAATGATAGAGATTGGGCAAAAATTAAGAAATTCACAGGAAGGAAGAAGGGAAGGAAGGGAGGGTGGGAGGAAGAAAGAAGACAGGCATTTTTGAAGCACTTAACTATATGCCATGCATTGTGCTAAATACTTTATAAATATTATTCCATTTGATCCTTAACCATCACCCTGGGAGATATGAGCTCATATCTTACAGTCCTATTCCAGTTGAGGAAACTGAGGCAGATGGAGATTTAAGTGATTTGCCCAGGATCTCACAGCTAAAATTCCCAGTGGCATTTTAACTCAAGTCCTCCTGACTCCAGGCTCAGCATTTGATCCACTTCAGTTGTCCCTACATAAGGGGCAAAGTTACTGTGATCTTGAATACCCAAAGACAGAGTTAGCATGAAATCCACCTGAGATCTATCATGATATTTGCTGCTACAAAGATCCGAGAGTGAAGGTATGTACATATGTATAGAAGACATGGAAGTGATTTGGGCTGGGTGGGGCTGAACAGAGTTCTAAACAGACATCTGGAGGAAAGGTTCTCAGTTGAGCTCAATCCCTTAAGGCACTTGAGGAGTTCATGCTGGAGCAAAGATGATAATTCTTAGAAAGAAGCTCTGATTTGGAGAGGCTGCTGAGCATGAACTCTGTGTCCAAGGTTATCTCCTTGTCCCCTCCTACCACAAAATGACCATTCCAAGCCGTATCCCTGGGATCAACTCCAGCCAGTCTTTTTCCTGCTCTTTGCTCTTACTGCTCAGAGGACTTTTCCAACTATCTAAATGTTCCTGCTATGTTTTAAGTGCATTTCCAGTTATCACTATTCACATGACAGCTTATAGAGACACAAGGTTTAAGCTCCTAATATTTTAATAGTAATTAAAAAAATAAGATTTCTGTGCTATATACAGGGTATCTGTGGGGTCAAGTTAATGGAACTAGGGGGAAATTGTCTAATGGGACCAAGGGCAATACATGGCAGGCTAGTTCAGGTCTGCAGAGAGCAAGAGCAGAAGGAGGAAAAACCAAACCATTCTGCCTAGGGTCTTTAACTCATAGACAGAGAGAGCTGGCATTGAATGCTAAAATTGGAGCCAAGAATGCCTGGGTTCAAATCCTACTTCTGGAATTGCCTGACCATGGATAAGTCACTTAGCCTCAGTCACTAAACTTCAGTTTCCTCATCTATAAAATGTGGAGAACTTTACACCTACCTCCTCAGGGCATGCTGGGAACCTCAACTGAGATTAAGCCACTGTAAAAACATCAAGAATTATTATTATGATCCCCTTAAGGGAACAAAAAGTCAGTCCTTAGCCATTAACAGTACAATGAGAGATGCTGAAATTTTTTTGTCGGCTCCAATATTAAAGAGTGAATTGAGATCTTGAAAATTTTGTAGTCTGAGTTGAATGAATCACAGATCCACTAGACCAAGATGATAAATGAAAAATGATGTTTTCAAGAGTTTTCCTCTTGTTTGGTATAGTGATATAAATTAGAGAAAGAAGGGATACAGCTTCATATAACTGGAAGGGACCTTAGAGAAGGTCTAGTTCAATCCTTTTGTTTAACAGATGGAAGAAGTAAGGTCCAAACCCAGTCGTGGCAAAGCAAGACTTAAATCAATATCTCTTGAGTCTTGCCCAATACTCTTCCTTAAATACCACACTGACTCTCATAAACAAACACACATTGATCTGCACTCAGATCTTGGGGTTGTAGATATCTCTTTTTTTTACAAACTAGGCAACTGAGTCCTAGAGAGTTTAAATGATACCCACGGTCACACAGGGAGTAAGTAACAGAGCTGGTATTTGAACTTAGGTCCCATGAATCTAAGTTTAGTGGAACAATTCAAGACTCTTTCCATTTGTCTTATGAATTTTTCAGGAACATCAGTTGTCCAAAGAAAAAGCAATAGCATGGAATGCCTTTGTTGTTGGAGTTCTTGGAAGAGTCATACTATGGCAAATTGAGTGGGATGGACAACATTCTCGGCATGATGACTATCCCTATAACCTTCAGTGGGACATTCTTTAATTGGATGTGACTGGCAGGAGTTGAACCCCGTGATACTTTTAACATCTAATGGGAAGTTCAGCATCCCACCCTATTACATATGGTATGTGTTTAAAACAATGATGAATGGCAGATTTTTATTAAATTTATTTAATAAATTAAAATTTATTAAATGAATTAAAAATGAATTTATTAAATGATAAGTGGAAATCCTAAGAGCTATTTCCCTCTCCCTCAAATCTTAACCCTATTTGCCTCAGTTTCCTCATCTGTAAAATGAACTGGAGAAGGAAATGGCAAACTACTGCAATATTTTTGCCAAGAAATCTGAAATGAGATCCCAAAGAGTTAGACACTACTGAAATGATCCAATAATAACAACAACATCTGTGTGACCTCAGACAAGCCACTGAACTCCTCTGGGTCTCAGTTTTCTTAGTTATAAGATGAAAGGTTGGAATGAGGGGAACTCTAAGGTCCTTTTTAGCTCCACATCTATGAACTTTCATCACATTTTTTGAGTCTTCATCTTCCCGGGTCAACTTTGAGGAGATAAATGCTGCCTTTGAATCATCCAGTTTCTCACCTTTCCCTTAGAATAGGGCAAGACAGCTGTCCTCAGATCTCCAGCAGTTGCTTCTGCCATAGCCCAGTTACATGCCTCACAGAAGTACTCTGGGGGGAGATTTACAGCCAAATCCTAGCTGGGATACAAGTGATCTCAGTTTACCATGCTTAGGGCAAGACTCTTGATTCCTGCCCACTTTCAGCCAACCTAGGGTCTCCTCCCTCTCACTACTGAGAGACTTTAGCTGAGTATGAGGCCTTACATTTAACCCAACAGGCCAGCTAACATCTGGCAGCAGGCTGCTTTCCAGATACTGTGTGAAGGATGTGGATACTTTCAAATCCATTCAATAATGGGGAGTTCTCTTCTTTATGTCAAGAAGGCCTCATGTTCATTTGATTTACACCTTCTCTCATGCTGGAAGAATTGTTCAACATTCCCCTGGATTAGACTACAATCCTCCAGAGACACATTTCTCAGCTTGGCCTGAGTTGACAACACAGGCTCAGACTTCCTTCTCTTCCCCAGGAGGGGCATAACCATAATGCCCTTGCGTTTGTTTCAAAGGATCACCAGCTTCCAAAAACTCAAAGAGGATTTAGAGGCACGATTGTGCTGAGAATCAGGTAAGGAATGTTATCAGATTGGGTATTACCCAGGTGTCTCACAGAAAGAGGTTCAGCTAAGCCCAGGCCTTTGGGAGCTCAGGAGGTGTGAGCAGCTGAATTCCAGGAGCTGCCTATGAGACCACATAGCCTTCCAGAGCTGCTGCATGCTGTGAACACCCACACTCAGTGCCCTCAGGTTCTTGGTGGCATATGTCTCCCTCTCCCCACAAAAAAACTTAAGGCAAGATATCTGGCTGGACACCCCAAAGAAAGAAGCATACAGTTGTCTGGAATGGTAAGGTGAGTGGAGAGGGCAGATCCTCAAAATATCACCTTTCCTTTTTTTCCTTGTCTGGCACTTAAATGGTTGTTGACTGATTAACTGATTAACTTTCATCTACATTGGTGAACATATAGTTAAGTTGGAGCAGAAAATTATTATTCTCCACAGATGGGTCTCAAGATTTCCAATGGGACATAGAGGGGACTTGGGAGTAAGAGGTAATTCCTGTTTGCTTCGAAGGAAACCACAGAATTATACTGCCAGGTATGGCTCTGGAATACAGGAGAACCAAAGCATCTTATTTCGACATTCCATTAGATATCTTATACGGGGCTGTGACTATAAACCTTGACCTAGAGTAAGTACAATATTATTGTCCTGTTTGACTGTGGCTAATCTATTTTTTAAAAAATTTAATAAAAAGACTTATTGAACACTTTGTTGTGAATATGTGATAAACACTGTGGCAGAATCTAAGAAGTTTAAGACATGAGTCTTGACCTCTAGGAGTTTATAATCTAGTAGAGGTGAAGAGATGAACATTTGAAAAGTTATAACAATAAAATATCAAAATAATTTGTAATAGTAAAAGTGGCAGCTCAAAGACATATATTATAAATTCCAAGTGAATTGTACTGATAATAATTTGCTATAAGAGCAGAGTAGGGAAAGATTACTTTAGCAGAATCATCAATCCAGTGCTGTAATACTTTGAATTCTTGATCTCTTCCCTTCTCCCTTCACTTCCCCCTACTGCGCTGTGAAGCTCAGACACCATGGCACCCCCACCCCCTGCCTAAAGGCTCTCTTCTGGACCCTCCTGGTTTAAGACTGATTATCAATAATAACTGTTGCTGTTTCCCTCCTAGCCTCATGTCTTTTTTTCTCTGCCTCATTAAAGGGGCCTTCCCCTGGCTACTTACTTCTTACACTGAATGGGCATTGCCTCACCCTAAGTGAGTTCCTGAATAGACCTTGGCCTACAGGGGCCAAGGTCTCCCAATACACTCTAGGTCATCTCCAGTCATCCTGATGAATATCTGGTCACTGCATTCAGATGGCTGTGGAGGAAAAGTGAGGCTGGTGACCTGCACAGCCCTCCCTCACTCAAAACAGTCAAGTGCAAGTCAAGTCTTTATTTCTCTGATGGCATCATCTTCTTAGGCAACAAAAGATGAACACAACAAGCCTTTCCTATGATGAATTTCCAATTGATATACCTGAGTAAGTTTAGGATAGTGGAGAAAGGAGTGATTTCAGAATTAAGAAGATCAAAGATCAAGTCTAGACCCATCGTTGGTCACATGGCTGTGTGAAAATGGGCAAAACACTTAACTTTAATAATCCAGCCAACTCTTTAAGACCATAACTTACAGTAATTGTTAATCTGCATTGGTCCTTGGAGTTGCCTATGCCAATAAAATCTTGGGCTGTCATGCTTTCAATTTACTGTGGAGAAATATGCTACTATGATAAGTCTCTCTGGCTCATGCAGTGATAAGGCATGTTGCAGATCATACTGCATTAATTATTTGGTGGGTTTTTTTTTTTAACTTTCAAAACATGCTTTTATTTCAGTGTCACTTTGACTTCCAATTCAACTACAAGTGCTTCTTCCATACCCCACCTTTAGCCACCTCAAATGAATTAGCTTCACAGAAAAACCATAGCTGTTTTGTGGACTTTTAGTATAGTTTTTATTAATAAACTTTCTTGTTTTTCACAAATATAACATATTTAACTTATTTTACATAGTAAAATGTTAGAAATTATAATTTAAACTCTTTATTTTCCCTAGATTATTTAATACATTTTCAATGATCATGCATTAATTTTTTTTGCTCTTCTGCCCTCCTCCACCCCCTAGTAAGAAAACAAAACCCTTTTATGAAATATACATAATCAAGCAAAACAAATCTATATGTTGACTAGGTCCAAAATAAATGTCTCATTCGGCACATTTAGTCCATTATTTCTCCATTAGGAGGTGGGTAACATTCTTCAGCATCAACTATTTGGAATTATGATTCCTCACAGCATTGATCAGAATTCTTAATTTTTTCAAAATTACTTGTTTTAACTATATAGATGTCATAGTGTAAATTATTCTCCTTGTTCTTTTCATTTCACCACATTACTTCATATGTCTTCCAATGTTTCTGTGAAACTCTCAGAATTTCTTATAGCATGATAGTATTCTATTATATTCATATGCCATATTTTGTACATTCATTCTCCAATTGATGGATACTGCACACTCTTAGTTTCTAATTTTTTGATACCACAAAAAGTGTTGCTATAATATTTTTTGCATATTTGAGTCCTTTTCTCCTTTCTTTGATCTCTTTTGGGGTATAAACCTAGCAGAGGCATTGCTGGGTTAAAGGGTATTCAAAGTTTAATAAATTTTGAGGCATGGTTCTAAATTAAATTTTAGAATGGCTTGACTACTTCACAGATCCATACTGTATCAGTGTGGCTATTTTCCCTAAGTTCCTTCAAACATTTGTTATTTTCCTTTTTTGGTCAACAATTTTCAATTCTATGAATGTGAGGTGAAACTTCAGAATTGCTTTAATTTGTATTTCTTTAGTCATTAGTTATTTGGGGTCATTTTTTTTGTATCTCTATAGATACTTTGGATTTCTTCCTTAGATCATTTATCAGTTGGGGAATAGCTGTTATCCTTGTACATTTTATATAGTTCCTTATCAGAGAAATTTGCTTCACATAGTTTTTCTTCCTTAACTATTTTCCTTACAATCTTAGCTGCATTAGATTTAAGTAAAAATTTTAAATTTTAACTTCTCTGATAATCTCTGTCTTCAGTTTGGTCATGAACTCTTTCAAAATCCAGAGTTCTGAAGGTTAATTTCTTCCACATTCCTCTAATTGATTTAAGATATGACCTTTTATATCCCTTGGAGCCAATCTTCATATATGTTGTAAGGAGTTGGCCTAAACCTATTTTCTGCCAAGTGACTATCTAGTTTTCTTAGCAGTTTTTGTCAAACAACAAGTTCTTGCTGCAGGAGCTTGGGTCTTGAGGTTAATTGCATACTAGGTGAGCAGGTTCGTTTGCTTTCTTTCTTTTAAAGCTCATCTTGGATCTTTGTTCAAGTATTTTTGGCTATGATTGAGCTGCTTTGCTTTCTCCTACCTTGCCATCTTGGCTGGTCTTCCCTACTACACAGGTTATTACTAGTTTTCCTTAAGTGAACTCCATCCTTTGCCAAGAATCTGCCATTCTTATATTTTAAGTGATAATCAAGTAATCCAGATTCTATTTTCATCTTAGTCAACCACCTCCTTTCTCAAAACTATCATTCATTTTTGAAACCCCAATCTTCCATCAATAGTAATGAAAACACCACTCTTGCCCCTAAGGACTTTGGAGTTTCATGCTCAGAAGAGCATAATCTTTAACAAAACTTTCTAACTTTCTACTTGTTGGGTTATTTGTTCCCACATGAATCATTAGGAAGAGGTAAAAGGCATCAATTTTGACAGTGCTTGGGAAGCTGACACATCCCAGATATAGCCTCCCAGAAGACAGAAGATCTTTCTATTGGTTGCCTGTTTCACATTTATAAATGGCTGCCTTGTTATTCTTCAACGGGATGTCACAAATTGTGGCTACTTGTCTGTGGTCATAGTTAATGGCAAAGACAGTTCTAGAAGCCATGTGGAAACCTACGTATAGTTAAAATAATTCAGAGTAAGTTTGACTGAGTCAGGTTTATAAGAAACCATTAGAGAACACTGTTCTCTCTTAAGAGAGAGGCATCTTTGGTCCCCCATGCCCTTATAGAGATTAAGAATGTTAGGTGACCCCTGGAATAGGATGTCATGCAACATCCCTCAGAGACTAGGGATGGAGGAGGGAGCAGTCATGATGGGTAGGTGCAGGCAAGGAAGGACATAAAGGTTTTTAGTAACCATGAAGAAATGAGGTGTGCCCTCCTTAAGAGAAAGGACACTTTTGCATGTTGGCACTCTGGGGCAAAGTCTCAGCATTTCTGTCTCAGTTAGTGCTCTGCCTCTTAGTGAATTATGACCCAAGGTACGAGTTAGCATCAAAAGGTTCGTTCTTAGGAGGCCAAGCACTTCTAAGCGGAGAGAGGAACTCCTTTGGGTCTTGATTGTCCCTTGCCACTAGCTAACACTACCACACAAATTTTGGCACTCATTCCCAGAACGCATTGGGGTGACACAAAAGATAAGTACTACAAGAGATAAGCAAATAGGGATTTGTTATGTTGTTTGGTTGTAGGCTAGATTCATTGCAAGGTTAGAGTCTCTTTGTAACTACCTCATTGCCCTAGACAGCAACCTCAGAATTATCAGGATAAACCCTCCCAGAAATTCAATTCAGTTCAATTCAACAAACATCTCAATACGCAACTACTTGGTTCAAGGTACTAGGGAATATAAAATCACAAATGAAATCATTCTGGAGGGATACAAGCTACCCAGTGACTTTTGGGGCACTTTGTATAACACAAAGAAAGCTGAGGTAGGAAGAAAGAACCCATAGCTGGGGGCAAGCAGGGTGCAATCAGGAAAGGCTTCATGGAAGAGATAGCACTTGAAGCTGAACACTGGAAGAAGAAAAGGATTCTGAGAAGTGGCGGTGAGGAAGGAGCACATCCCAGTTTTAGGGGATGGTTTGTGCAAATATACAGAATTCAGGGTACAGACAGTAACCCAATTTGGCTCAAACTGCAGGACAGTAAGATGAACACTAAGTGTAGTGTTTAGTGGAGGAAAGCAGAATAGAACAAGGCTAAAAAGATATGAGATGAGCCCAGTTTGGGGGCCATTAGGGGGTGCAGTGGATGGAGTACTGAGCCTGGAGGGAGGAAGACTCATCTTCCTGAGTTCAAATCTGGCTTCAGACACTTACTAGCTATGTGACCCTGGGCAAGTCACTAAATGCCTCAGTTTCGTCATTTGTAAAATGAGCTGAAGAAGGAAATGGCAAACCACTCCAGTATCTAAGAAAACCCCAAAAGGGGTTATGAAGAGTCAGACATGACTGAATACAGCAAAAATTTAGGTGAGGAGTCATATTGTAAAAAGTCTTAATTTCAGACTTGATAAGTAATGTGCTCCATGTTCTTCAAATTTTCTTGTAATAGCTCCCTTTATATCTCTATCATGTATCTATTTTGATCTTATCTTGGTAAATGGTGCAAGATATTGGTCTACACCTGATTTCTGTCAGACTACTTTCCAGATTTCCTAACAATTTTTACCAAATAATGAATTTCTTATCCCCAAAACTTAAGTTGTTACACTTGTCAAATGTAGTTACTATATTTATTTTCTGCTATAAATTATATGTCTATTCTGTTCAACTGCTCTACCTTTCAAGCTTTTAGCCAGAACCAGATAGTTTTTATAATCATTGCTTTTTAATATAGCTTACAGTCTGGTGCTACTAAATCTCCTTCCTTTACATTTTTTTAAATCAGTTCCTTTTATATTCTTCACTTTTGTCCTGCCAAATGAATTTAGCTGCCATTTTTTTCTAGCTCAGTAAAGTAATTTTTGGTTAGACTTATGGACCGGTGAATAATTTATGAATAAACAAGAGATATTGAGCAGCGTGAGGTATGAAATGGCTAATTTTGATTACATCAAATTTTAAAAGTTTTTCTACAAATAAAACAAATGTAACCAAGATCAGAAGGAAAGCAGAAAATTGAGGAAAAAACTTATAGACCTTAGGTAAAGGTTCCATTTCTAAAATATGTAAAAAATTTTGTTGAATTTATAAGAAAATGAGTCATTCTCCAATTGATAAATGGTCAAAGATATGAACTGATTGTTTTCTGATAAAGAAATCAAAACGGTTTATAGTCATATGAAGAAATGTTGTAAGTTATTATTGCTTAGAGAAATGCAAATTAAAACAACCTTGAGATATGATTTTATACCTACCAGTTTGGCTAAAATGATAGAAGGGGAAAGCAGCAAATATTGGAAGGGATGTGGAAAAACTGTTGGTGGAATTGTGAACTGATCCAGACATTTTGCAGAACAATCTGAAATTATGCCCAAAGAGTTATTTAACTGCCTATACCCTTTGACCCAGTCATACCACTCCTACATCTGTTTCTAAAGATGATTAGGGAAAAAGAAAAATAACTTATATTTTCTAAAAATATTTATAGCAGCTCTCTTTGTGGTGACAAATAACTAGAAATTGTGGGAATGCCTGTCAATTCAAGAATGGATGAACAAGTTGTGATATATGATTGCTATACTACTATGCTATTACAAATTATGAACTTGATCTTAGAAAAACATGAGTAGACTTGCATAAAATAATGAAGAGTGAAATGAGCAATATACTTTTAAAAGCAACTTTGAGTAACTAAGTCATTTTAACTAACATAAAAATAGCCAAAGTAGTTACTAGGACAAAAGTCCAATGAAGGAAGATGTTATCTACATCCAGAGAAAGCACTTATAAATAGAAGTATATGCAGAATAGTTTTGCATATTTGTGTATGTGGATATATATACATATTTGTGTCTAATGGTAGCCATAAGTAGGATGTGGGGAAGAAGGGAAGAAAAAAGAGAAAAAAAAATTTTACATGATGTATATTTAAATATATATTTATCATACATCATATCATATCAAATATGTATAAATATATATTAAATATATTTACATGATATATATTATATATTTAAAAGGAACAAGTTGTACATAATGGATTTGTAGGGTTTTTTTTTCTATTCTACTGTGCCATGGAAATGTTTGTTTCATTTCTTAAGTTCAAAATAAAACAAACAAATTTTTTAAAAAATTAAAATTAAAAAATTTGGGCTTGTATGAAGTTTACATTTTATCCTTTGTCAATGGGGAGCCACTTTAAGGTTCTTGAGTAGGATGATGACACAATATAAAATGGTACTTAGGAAGTTTATTTTGGCAGCTGCAATGAAGTGGGAAGGGATGAGGATGGAAGAAGAGAGACCAATTAGGCAGCCATTACAGTAGCAAAGACAGAGGTGATGAGAACTTGAACTTGGATGGTGGTTGTGTGAGTGGAGAGAAGGGGACAAGAGAAGAGATGTTGTTTGAGTATATTTGACAAGAATTTGAAACTGCTTTTATTCTGTGGATGAGGGAGAAGGAAGAGCAAAGGATGGTTCTGAGATGAGAAGCCTGGTTGAGCAGGATGATGGTGGTACCCTCAATAGAATTAAAGAAATTTGAAGTGGGAGTGAGTTTAGGGATGAAGCTCATGAGTTCACAAAACACTCTGTCACAAAAACAAATATGAAGCAGGTAACTCAGGTCTTATCACCACTATTTTCCAGATGAGAAGACTGAGGATCAGAGAGGTCAAGGAACTGATTTCTTAACTCTTAAGACTCAAGGATCTTTCTGGTATCTAAGCTTATGAGAAAACTTCTTAAATAATACATTTAGGCAAAATTATTGAAGAGTGATTGAGATACTTTCTTGTCACAGAGACTATAGCTATGAAGATAGTTTTGAAAAAAATTAATCCTTTGGCACTCAGTGAATATGTTAATAGGGACTACTTTCTCCCAAAGCATCAGGGCAGGATGGATAGAAGGTTGGTGTCTGGGTTAGAAAGACCCATATTCAAATCCCACATCTACGGCCTCAGTCACTTGACACTTACTAGCTGTGTGACCCTGGGCAAGTCACTTAACCCCCATTGTCTCACAAAACAAACAAAAACAATAAATCCCACATCTGGTATATATAGGCAGCATCGCCCAGGTCAAGTCATCCAATCTCTCAGTGTTACAGGAGATTCAAGTTTGCAGAAGATCTGTTAATCTACACTGGTAATCAATGAATAAACTAATCAATTAACAATTGAGCAACCAATCAAACAAGTTTACTGTTTCCAATGTGTGGGGGCAGGGCAGGGGAATACAGAGACAAAAAATAAAATAGTCTGTGCCATGAAAGAGCTTATATTCTGTTGGAGAAGACAACACATGGGCATGTAGTTTATAAGAAAAAGTGCAAAATAATTTGTGGGAAGAGAGTCCTAGGAAGTAGAGGATCAGGAAGGGTCTCATGGAGAAGGTGGGGCTTGAATTGAATTTTGAAAGAAATAAGGGATTCTAATAAATGGAGATGAAAAGTGAGTATGTTTTAGGAGTGGAGGACAAACAGTGCAAAGGTATGGAAATGTGAGATGATAGTATTAATAATAATGAGCATTTATAGAACATTTAAAGGTTTGCAAATCATTTTATAAATGTCTCATTTTATCTTCTCAACAATCACGAGGGCAAAGTGCTGTTTTTGTCCCCATTTTACAGATGGAGAAACTGAGGCAGACAGTGGAATGTTCTATGTGAGAATCAGCAACAAAGTTAGTTTACCTTTACCATGAAGTACAGGAAGGGAATAAGTGTATAATAAATCTGGAAAGTTTGGTTGGGGCCAGACTGTGAAGGGCTTTAAATGTCAAACAGTTTATATTTGATCCTGAAGGCAATAGAAAGATCGTAACAAAATCTACTTATTAATGGAAATTTTTACCTGTCAGATCTAGAGATAAGGGAAGCAGTTTTGACCAAACAAAGACAGGGAGGATTATGAAATGTAAAGTGGACAATTTTGATTACATCAAGTTAAAAAGGTTTTGCACAAGCAAAAACAATGCAACCAAGAAAGAAAGAAATAAAAACATACTTAGGGAAAAAACAAATCTGCTCATTAATAAAAGCTGATTATTCCACTAAGAGAGGAGACATCAAGGATCCACATGTCACAGACAGAAAATAAGCACCCCATCACAACCCTCTCAGCACTGGTACATGAGAGGAAATTTGTGGCAACAGAGAGGTTATGTCTCTGTATATTTATAGCTAGAACTCAGAGACCTGGGTTCAAACTCCAGACAAATGAAATGGTTTCCTGTCTGTTGTATGGAAAAGCAGTTCCTTGTGCCCTAGCCAACACAGCTAAATAGTAAGGTTAAAAATGGGCCCTTCCTTTACTGAAATTAGATTGTATGTGCAGGCCTAGATGTGGAAGGGGAAATAAATGCAGGCAGAGGTAAGAGGTATATTGTGGTGATTTTACCGGAGCTGCTGCAAGCAAGAAAAAACCTCGGCACATTATGTACTTGGATTTCTGCCTTCTTGGCCAAGACTCTTCTAGAGAAATTGCAATGGCAATTACTCTAGAGAGTTTAGAGAGAATGTTTAAACCCCAAATGATCTGGATTGATGATGTCTGAGTTTTCTTTGTATCAGGTGCTCTGGCTAAACTGCCTGTTCACTTGGAGTATGTATAGAGTCCAGGATCACCTTAGGGAAAGACGGAATTCTTCCCTACCTGATGTTTTGAAAAACTGTTTTTCTGCTTTGCTGAATTCTATCCATTATGACTGGATTTTTTTGGGGGGACAGAATTTAGAAGAGGAGAGGAAGAGAGAGAAGAGAGGACCAAAATATCCATTTTATAAATTGAGGCTGGTGGTCAACCATTTAATTTTCAATTCAGTCATTTTTTTATTTGTGTCTGATTCTTCATGATCCCATTTCAGGTTTTCTTGGCAAAGATACTAGAGTGATTTGCCATTTCTTTTTGCAGCTCATTTTGCAGATGAGGAAATTGAGGGTGACACACCTAGTAAGTGCCTAAGGCTGAATTTGAACTCAGGAAGATGAGTTTTCCTGATGGCAGGCCCAGTGCTCTATATACCATGCTACCCACCTAGCTGCACCATTTGATGCTGAGTAGGAAAAAATGGCAGACATTTTTGTTGAAGAGGGAAGAAGGAGGAGATATCATTTCTGAACCTTGTTGGAAAGGCCAGAGACCCAGCATTGTCTCAATGTGAAAGCAAGAGGAGCAGGTGACCATAGTACAGGAGACCTTACATTAAATGAAGCTGAGTGGTGGAGCTGGAGATCATGTATTGTGACAGTAGAAATGGGTTTAGATTTAAGGTGTTTTAGGAAGTCTGGATTAAATCCTAGTTCTACCTAGTATCTCTGAGACTTTGGGTAAAATTTCCCATAACCCTTTTTCCGTATTATTACAGAAGATTTTATCTGTAAAAAAAGAAAAAGAATGCCGATTGTAATTCCTGTACTCCAATAATGTAAAATGGAAAGAGAACTAAATTGGAATTAGAAGACCTGCGTTCAAATTCTGACCCTATTACCTGTATGGCCTTGGTTAAATCTCAGTTTCCAGGGAAGAAAAGGAATTAGATCAAAGTTTCTTAACCTTTTTTGTGTGTTATGGGTCCCTTTGGCAGTAAGGTGAAGCCCATGGGGTTGATGGACCTCTTGCAGAAGAATGCTTTTAATTTAAGAAAATGGTGAATTTCAATTGTTGATTGTAAAGATAAAGATGTAAATTTTTTCCATACAAATTCGCTACCTGAATTTTATCCATTGACCCCTAGAGTAGACCACTTCTAAAGTCCCTTACAAATCTAAATCATACCATCCTATGTTCCACCTCAAAGGCAGGTTTAAATGAGTTGTAAGGGGTCACAGAAAATTTAAGAGACAGTCCCTTGACTCAGCTTCAGGACTCCTGACTCTTCAACTCCTGCCTTTTCTACTCTACCATACCACCTACAAAAAGTGTTTTTTTACAAAGTTGTACGATGTTATCCTTAGAAATATTTGGTCTTTGATGGTAGGGGAGAAATTTGAAGGGCTAAATAACAGTTTATGTCCCCTCCAGACTACAATCACAAAGGCTCAAAACTGGGAAGTTAGTGCTAATTTTTTCCTCTTTTATTTCTTACATACAAAAGCGTCCTGTCAAACATTTTTAAACTTCTCTCCTTTCTATTTTTTCCTCTCCAATCCCAAATCCAATTGCTATTCTGGTGCAAATACCTTGTCATCCTTAATGACTGTAAGAATTCCTAATTGCCTCTAGTCTCTCCTCCATCTAGTTCACTGAGGCTTAAATTAATCTTTCTAAAATACCACTTTTGAGGTCACTTCCCACTGAAAATCAGAAACCTTCAATGGTTCCTTATTACCCACAGGCTAAAGTCCAAATTCCTCAATAAAATATTCAAAGCTTTTCATATTCTGGTTCCAAGCTAACTATCCCACTTCATCTCCATGGTTCCAGACACAAACCCTTCAACATAGCCAGATAGGTCTCCTCACTGTCCTCTGAATGCCCCATGTGCATTCCTAACTAAACCTTTGCTCATCTGCCAGAAATATCCTTTCTCCTCCCTAACCATGCAAATTCTGTTCATCCTTCAAGAATCAGTTCATATTCCATGTCCTCCATGAAGTCATCCTTAACTATCCCAAGTCTCACAATCTTCCTTATTCTGTAACTTCCCAGAACCCTTAGCTATCTGCACTAAATTATTTCTTGTTCCATGAATTTGTGCCATAGATGTCATTCATTCAATCTAGGGCTTGGAAGGGAGCTCAAGCTTCATCTAGACCAGTGGTGCTTTGACTTTTCTGTGCCATGGACCTCTTGGAAAGTCTGGGGTAGCTGATAGGCCTGTCTAAGAAGATTGTTTCATATACTCATATTTAAGGTAAATTCTAAAATTCAACGAAAGATTATTGAAAATGAAGATGCTATTTTTTTTACCCTCCAAGTTCACAGACCTTCCTGAAATCTATTTATGTTAAGATCCTGATCTAGTTGAATGCTTTTATTATTTTTAGGACCCCCTATTCCTAGCAGACCCCAAATTAAGAGACCCAATCTAGTTCAATGTTTTGTTCTTTATTTTAGGCCTCCCCCCTCCTACTAGGTTTAGTGACATTCTAGACAACTGTGTTGAAATGGACCTGATATTGGACATGCATGATGGACCCTACCCTCCAACGTAAATGTACAGGTGCGCGCACGCACACACACACACACACACACACACACACACACACACACACACATACACACACACCTCCAGAAGTCAAAGAGTTGTCCTAATACTTTGAGACCAACTGGAAGAAGAAACCTGATGATCAGGGATTGTCTCTTTAGTATACCAGTAGATCTCTGACTCTCCGCAGTCAATTAAAAGTGTTATTATGACCAATAGAATATAGAGACTATCTGAACCTGCTAAGATTTGCTTTTTCTCTACTGTGCCATAGTTATAAGCTCATAGTCTCCCAGGAAAACTTGTGTCAGAGATAAGTCTTCTTTGGCCTCAAGAGTTCTTGAAAGGCAGCTTGTATCTTCCCTTTCCTGGAACCTTGCCAGCAAAGTATAAGACACTCAAATACTTAGAACAGGACCTATGTTTCATTATTCCCAATTCAGTACTTGTGAATGAATCACAATATTTTACCTTTCTGACTTGGGCATAAACTTCTTGAGGTCAGAGATTGTCATATTTTCTTATAGTCCATCCCTCCCCTACTTTAACTCAAATAACATTACCTTATAAATAGCAGGTAATTAACAAATATTTGTTAAAAGGGCAAATGAATTAATGAAATTCTAACAGTAGTCTTCCATACTATATGTCAACCCTGATGATGGAAAATATAACCCACCTCCTGACAGAGCTGACAGATTCATGGTGCAGAATGAGGCATACGTTTTTTAGATGTGGCCAACTTGAGAATTTGCTTTGCATGACTGTGCATAATTGTTATAGAGGTTTTCTTTTTTCTTTTTCCAAGGTGGAGATGGACGAGAGTGAGAGAATTGATCTTTGTTTATTTAAAAAAATAAAATTTAATTTAAAAATACTGTATGCCAAAGGAATGACTGACTCATAGTGGGATGTTAGACACTGCAGCTGGTCACTAGGGGAGATAATTTTGGTTTGGAGGAAGGAGAGGCTGCAATGCCTCTCAAATCACACCATATATGCAGATATCTATCCTGTCTGCAGTTAATATCAGTCCTTCACTGCACTTACGCAAGATTATACAATGTATATGTCTTAGAAAACAGCTTGCTAGAAATAATTTGACTGCCAGCATTTTAGGAATGGGAATGCTCATAATTTGGTATAAAAGTTAAAGGCAGGGATTGAATTAGGGAAAGGGATGAAGCTTGATTTTCTATTTTTTTGTCAGTAGCCTGCTACCATATTATAGACATACCTAAAAGAATTATATTTGTGGGGGCGGAGCCAAGATGGCGGAGTAGAAAGACGCACATACACATAGCTCTGAACCCACAATCCATAGAACATGTGTAAACAGCAACTCACTACGAATTCTGCAGGACCAGAGGCCACAGAACATTGTAGCGAAGGAGATTTCTGTTCCAGAGGGACCTGCAAACCTCTCACAAAAGGTCCTTTGCGCCGCAGACTGGGCGCCACGGACTGGGAGCCAAGTACAGCCCTGCCGCGGCCATGGCACTGAGATGAGCAGATCCAAGCAGGCTTCAGGGACGGGATCTCCACCGGCCACGCGGGTCCCTCCACCCACAGGTGATGGGGGTCGGTGAGAGGGTCTCTTTGGTGGGTCAAGAGGGGAGTGGGGTGCCCCCATAACTCAGGCCCCCTCGGGAGGCAGAAGTGGAGGTGGGAGCAGACAGGGGCTCCCAAAGCAGGCAGGAGCCTGGATCCATTGTTGAAGGTCTCTGCATAAACCCCCTGAAGGAACTGAGCCTGGGAGGCAGCCCTGCCCTGACCTGAGCACGTGAACTTAATCTCACACTGAGTAGCAGCCCTGCCCCCGCCAAAAGCCCTGAGGCTGGAAAGCAGCATCTGAATCTCAGACCCCAAGCGCTGGCTGGGAGGATCCGGAAGTGAAGTGGGTATGAAGAGAATATTCAGAAGGCAAGTCACTGGCTGGGAAAATGCCCAGAAAAAGGAAAAGAAATAAGACTATACAAGGTTACTTTCTTGGTGAACAGGCATTTCCTCCCTTCCTTTCTGATGAGGAAGAACAATGCTTACCATCAGGCAAAGACACAGAAGTCAAGGCTTCTGTATCCCAGCCCACTCAATGGGCTCAGGCCATGGAAGAGCTCAAAAAGGATTTCGAAAATCAAGTTAGAGAGGTGGAGGAAAAGCTGGGAAGAGAAATGAGAGATATGCAGTCAAAGCATGAATAGCAGGTCAGCACCCTGCTAAAGGAGACCCAAAAAAATGCTGAAGAAAATAACACCGTGAAAAGTAGGCTAACTCAATTGGCAAAAGAGTTTCAAAAAGCCAATGAGGAGAAGAATGCTTTCAAAAGCAGAATTAGCCAAATGGAAAAGGAGATTCAAAAGCTCACTGAAGAAAATAGTTCTTTCAAAATTAGAATGGAACAGATGGAGGCTAATGACTTTATGAGAAACCAAGAAATCACAAAACAAAACCAAAAGAATGAAAAAATGGAAAATAATGTGAAATATCTCATTGGAAAAACAACTGACCTGGAAAATAGATCCAGGAGAGACAATTTAAAAATTATGGGACTACCTGAAAGCCATGATCAAAAAAAGAGCCTAGACATCATCTTTCATGAAATTATCAAGGAAAACTGCCCTGAGATTCTAGAACCAGAGGGCAAAATAAGTATTCAAGGAATCCACAGAACACCGCCTGAAAGAGATCCAAAAAGAGAAACTCCTAGGAACACTGTGGCCAAATTCCAGAGTTCCCAGGTCAAGGAGAAAATATTGCAAGCAGCTAGAAAGAAACAATTCAAGTATCCTGGAAATACAATCAGGATAACACAAGATCTAGCAGCTTCTACATTAAGGGATCGAAGGGCATGGAATAGGATATTCCAGAAGTCAAAGGAACTAGGACTAAAACCAAGAATCACCTACCCAGCAAAACTGAGTGTAATACTTCAAGGGAAAAATTGGTCTTTCAGTGAAATAGAGGACCTTCAAGCATTCTTGATGAAAAGACCAGAGCTGAAAAGAAAATTTGACTTTCAAACACAAGAATGAAGAGAAGCATGAAAAGGTGAACAGCAAAGAAAAGTCATAAGGGACTTACTAAAGTTGAACTGTTTACATTCCTACATGGAAAGACAATATTTGTAACTCTTGAAACTTTTCAGTATATGGGTACTGGGTGGGATTACACACACATACATGCACACATGCACACACACATAGAGACAGAGTGCACAGAGTAAATTGAAGAGGATGGGATCATATCTTAAAAAAATGAAATCAAGCAGTGAGAGAGAAATATATTGGGAGGAAAAAGGGAGAAATGGAATGGGGCAAATTCTCTCTCATAAAAGAGGCAAGCAAAAGACTTAATTAGTGGAGGGATAAAGAGAGAAGGTAAGAGAAAAACATGAAGCTTACTCTCATCACATTCCACTAAAGGAAGGAATAAAATGCACACTCATTTTGGTATGAAAACCTATCTTACAATACAGGAAAGTGGGGGATAAGGGGATAAGCAGGGTGGGGGGGATGATGGAAGGGAGGACATGGGGAGGAGGGAGCAATTTGAGGTTGACACTCATGGGGAGGGACAGGATCAAAAGAGAATAGAAGTAATGGAGGACAGGATAGGATGGAGGGAAATATAGTTAGTCTTATACAACACAACTATTATGGAAGTCATTTGCAAAACTACACAGATTTGGCCTATATTGAATTGTTTGCCCTCCAAAGGGAAGGGGTGGGGAGGGAGGGAGGTAAAGAAGTTGGAACTCAAAGTGTTAGGAACAACTGTTGAGTAATGTTCTTGTCACTAGGAAATAAGAAATACAGGTAAAGGGGTATAGAAAGTTATCTGGCCCTACAGGACAAAAGAGAAGATGGAGACAAGGGCAGAGAGGGATGATAGAAGAGAGAGCAGATTAGTCATAGGGGCAATTAGAATGCTCAGTGTTTGGGGGGGGAGGGGATAAAAGGGGAGAAAATTTGTAACCCAAAATTTTGTGAAAATGAATGTTAAAATTTAAATAAATAAATTAAGAAAAAAAAAAGAATTATATTTGTGGTCAATCCATCAGCACTGTGTAGTGGAAAGAGCACTGGCCTTGTGAATTGGGGAACTCCAGACTAGCTACGTAGCCTTGGCTAGGTTCCTTAACTTCTCTAGGGGGTCAGTTTCCTCTTATCCTAAATGAAGGAGTTGATTTAGGAGATCATTGTCATCCTTTCCAGCTTTAATATTCTCTGATTACATATTTCAGCATCTGAAATGTTAATAAACCATCTCACTTTCCCTTTTCTCTCATTTCCAATCCAGAATTAAGTGGAATGGCTATCCTCTGGCTGTCTCTTCCTTCTGAAGTGTGGAGAGGAGGACCAAAGAAGCTAAGCAGGTTAGATTTCCAAAGGGTGAATCTTTATGCTGAGAAAGAATCAGAGGTTCATATTCACAATAGCACCAAAGGACTAGAATTAGGTAAGACATGATTGCACATCCAAAACCTGTATCAACTTGCTTGCCACCTTAGGGAGGGTGTTGTGAGAGATGGGTGGGAAATAATTTGGAACTCAGAATTTTTAAAATGAATATTAAAATTGATTTTAATATAATTTGAATAAATACTATTTAAAAATAGAAATAGGTAGGATCCTTATTAAGATTCTTCAGGACATGCAGTGAAGACTGTCCTTTGAAAATTGACTTGGCAGGGAATCCAGATATATGAATCTATTCAAGTTAACAAACATTTATTAAATACCAACTACGTGCCAGAATGGGCTTTCAAGCAGCCAGCTGCCATGTGACTTGACTTCTCATGGTTTTTCTTGTGAACCATTTAAAAAACTCTAGGACTTTGAAGAAATCTAGTACTACCTGCTTCCCAGCTTTGTTGAGCTGAAAATATATAATCACCCTCTCTATTAATGACAATGATAGTATGTGTTCGTACTTCGTTGCTGAAGAAGACCATGCCATCAGAGAAATGATGACATGACTTGCACTTCACTTTGTTTTTGAGTGAAGGAGGGCTGTGCAGGTCACCAGCCTCACTTCTCCTCCAGAGCCATCTGAATCCAGTGACCAGATATTCATCAGGATGACTGGAGATGACCCAGCATGAGGCAATTGGGATTAAGTGACTTGCCCAAGGTCACACAGCTAGTGAGTGTCAAGGGTCTGAGGTGAGATTTGAACTCAGGCCCTCCTGACTCCTGCACTGGTGCTCTATCCACTGCACCACCTAGCTGCCCCAACAATGATAGTGATAATATAATGTCTGGGCTATAAGGTTTGCAAAGCACTTTACAGAAATGATCATATTTTATCTTCATAGCAACCCTAGCAGAGAGGTCATGTTATTATTCCCACTTTACAGATGGGGAAACTGAGGCTGGGAGCAGTTAAAAGGTTGCTGTCACCAGGGTGACAGTCACGTGGCTTTAAAAAAAACTCAACAATCTGTACAATGTTGTTCCAAAGTAACAATTTTCTTGGTTTTTTAACTCCTCCAGTATTTGTCAGCAGAGTCTTACTCATTTCTGTTTGCCAAGATCATGTCTCTCATTTATGTGATAGATAATCTCTTCTGAGCATATTCCAAGGGACTCCTCACTACCTCAGAGGGACCTAAATGTACACCAGCTGTTCAAGGTGGCATGATGCCAGATAGAAAGGGCTAGATTATTGGTTTTTGCCAATTTATGTTAGGAAAGAATTTCTGAGCAGGCATGTCTCTGGTTGGTTGAATTAGTGAACAGTCTTGGATATTTATAAATTAAATTCAATACTTATTAAGTGCTTATTATGTGCCAACTACAAGAGATACCAAAGTTACATCTAGGAGCAACCCCCAATGTTCAGGGCTGGTCCCCAACATACGGCTATTCTGAGTTCAAATTACACTGTAGTTCCATATCCACCAAAACCATAGTTCATGAGCCCCCACCAAAGTGTTCACCTTCAATGGTCAGTCAGAGATACAATGTTCAAAGACATTTAATCATAAAGTAATTATACAATATCTTTTCAGCTTTATATAATGAAATAGCATGGTAATAAAAGTAGCAAGAAAACATTTCCCCATAAACATGGGACTTAACTCTATCACAAATACATACAGTATCAATGGAAAAAATAGATGCATGTAAAGGAACATACATAGAGAGGCATACATTTGTAAAATGTAATTGTTTTAGTAAAATTTGTGTAAAATTGTGGATTAGACCAGGTATTTTCCTTAGTTCTAACATTCTAAGAGATTATAACTTAAACTATTATTTTAAAATGAGGAAGTTTGTCACAGCTCCCTTTTTTCTTCCCTTCAGCAACCTCTTTCCATGTCCCTCTTCCTCATTTGCTCCATTATGGTTGTCATGCTGGTCCCCACTATATTTTCCCTATCCCCAAGCTAGGAGTTGTTCCAATCAACATAACATTCTTGATCCCTAATCTCCCTTGGAAATTTTCCCATCTTGGCTCTCATTCCTTCAGCTTGGTAAATGGCTGGGAAATCTGATAAGTGTGTTGACTCTCAGGTAGTAGAGGTCAATAATGGTTTGATGTGTTTGCATTTTGGCTATGTTGGAAGAAATTCCTGTATACCTCCTAATTGGTCATATGGAAATTGCAGGCATAGGCAGGGCAGGTGGAGGAGACTTTGAGGATGGATAGAGCCTTCTGGCAACCTTCCAAATGCGTTACTGATGACACATTACTAATGTGTCCTAGAGTAAGACAACTCTAATTGGACCATTCATTGCTTTGTAAATCTTCAAGCTGAACTCTTCCCCTCCAAAGAAGGAACATGAGAACTCAGTTCAAAGGATTGGCTTTTGCTGGACATTTTAAAAGAAATTAAAATAGAAATAGAATCAAGAAGCCATGCTAATGATAGTATATAGTGGTTTTCCTCAGTATGAGCCTAGGAGAAAGACAATACAAGCATTATTTTCCTCATTTTTCAGTTTAAAGAAATTGAGTTTCAGAGTTTAAGTACCATGGCAGTAGTCCCACAGCAAGGCACTGACAGAGCAGGTCACTGGACTCAGGTCTCTTAATTCCAGGTCTGGTGCTCTTTCCAATAAACCATGCTACTTTTTCTTACAGCAGCTAAATGGTGTCGTGGCTAGAGTGCCAAGCCTAGAGTTAAGAAGATCTATCTTCATGAGTTCAAATCTAGCTTCAGATACTTACTGACTGTGAGCCTGTGCAAGTCACTTATCCCTAGTTCCCTCAATTTCTTTATCGGGAAATGAGCTGGAGAAGGAAATGACAAACCACTCCAGTATCTTTAATTAAGAAAATCCCAAATGAGATCATGAAGAATAGGTGACACCTGAAACAACTACACAACTGCAACAGATATTATTTTCTCACACTTTCTTACATTCACTTCCTTCCTCAAACACTGACCTGGAAACTCATTGCTATGACCATGAAATAATGTGTGATAGGAGAAAGAGAATTTCTACCGAGGTTCAGGAGACCCAGTTCTTGTCCCAGTTCTTCTAATTAACTGTGTGACCTCCAGGGTACTTCAGCTCTCTAAATCTCAGTCATCCCCCAATAAAATGAGAGTTCAATAAGATGAATGATATCATGACATTCTCAGACTAAAACATGAATAAATAAATTTATTAAGCATTTATTATATACAAATTACTGTACTTTAATATTTCAAAATCTCATAAATGAAAATGCAACGATGATATTGCCCAATTTATTGACTTGGAAACAGTTATTTTAAATCTGGGGAAAAAACCCACAAAAATAACATTTAACCAGAGTTAACTTGTTTTCTTTCTTCTTAACTTGTTATGGCCTTGTAAAATGGAAGAAAAACCTACTTTTGAAAGCTTCGGAACAGTTGGTAGGAGATTATGATTCTTCTCTTAGAAAGATTAATAGGAAACAAACTCTAAGGAAGAAAATTCAAAGGCTCATTCTGTGCTTCCTGTCTTCTGGATCTTCTAACATGTAAATGGACCGTTACAAAGAGGATTAACTATGAGAATTGTCTGCCTGAAGGCTAATATTCAGGCCTTTCTTTATCCCCAGCCAGAAAGTCCCAGGTGCCCAGCATCCTAATGTGCCTTCTTTCAGCTCTTGAGAGTATGATCTGCATGCTAACCACCCGGCCCCATGGTTTCCCAGCTTTAAACCAGGGGCCCTAACAACTGCTGATTTTCTCGCTAATTGTGTTTTAAATGATTAGGACAAAGCTCAGTCGCCACTGGAACGCCAACCACCCTCTTCAGGAACTACATCTATTTAACGACGTGAGAAAGGTGCTTTTTATTACATTCTACAGATTTCCCATTGGTTTCTTCCTTATTTGTTGATGTTACATCTTTGTTTCTTAATTTCCTAAAAGCTTACATTTTTTTTTCTGCTGGGAAAATGTGTCCAGATACTTTACATTTCATGACTGCTAAAATTCCTCTTTGCACCTCCCTCGATACCCAACATACTTTGTCCCCTTCTCTTAATACATCTCATTTAGCTGAAGGTCATTTATCTAGTCCTTTATCAACTATTCAGAACAAAACCACAAAACAGAAAGAATTAAAAAGGTCAGTGGGATGGTTTGAATAAATACCACAAAAGCTCATGGATACTACTAACAAATTTTTAGTGTGGCATTCAAAGCTTATATTCTTACCTTAAATACAATTATGAGAGGCTTGGTTATTTGGATTTCAAGTTCATGGGAGATTAGAAAAAGATTTAGAATCTAGAGTACCTTCTCACCTTTCAGCTCTTAGAAATGCTATGCCAGGTTTAGGGAATTCTGTGTATTAACACCCCACCAATGTGTTTAGTTTTACCAACCAGTCAGAGGAAACATTAGTTTAAAATAAAAGAAAGTGATATGAAAAGGTCCTTTTGCTAACATAAGAGTCATTATATCTCCCACGGGTTATCAAAGAACCAAGGCCATAGGATCAAGGAGCATGCTTTAATTATTTCCTGTTTATCCTGTATATAGCTGGCTCTGTATACACACACACACACACACGCACACACACACATACATTTATTTGCATATTGTCTCTCCCATCAGTTTGTAACCTCCTTGAGGGCAAGGATTATCTTTTGCCTCTTTTTATATGCCCAGAGCTTGGTGCTTAGCACATAGTAGGTGTTTAATAAACATTTATTGAATGAATAAATATTTAAAAGGGCAAATATTAGGAAACCCTATTGCTGAGATACATGTGAAGAACTTGCTTGTTAATCACCTGCTGACTAGGAAACCTACATAGAACATGTGCAGAGGGACATGTGTGGCCAGGGTGTATACTTGGCCAGAGTAACTGATACCTCTGAAGCTACATTTATTAAATGAGAAGCTTCTGGTATTGCTCTAAGGATATCATCATGCTTCTCTATGTTGGATGTTGTGTTGTAATGATAAACATTTCCAATGTGGTTGTGGTCTCTGAGCTAATCTCTGCTAACATCTGTGGGGCCTCAGCTCTTCAAGACCATCAGCTACTCTCCACTTCCAACCACTGGGGTACATTGGCAAGAAAGTCTTTTCCTACTTAGCTCTTCTCAGCAATACAATGATCCAAGAAATCCCAAAGGACTCATGATGGGGTATGCTATCTGCCTCCAGAGAAAGAGCTGATATTGTCTGAATATAGACTGAAGCATTCTGTTTTTCCTTTTCTCTTTCATTCTTTTTTTTGTTCAAATCTTATTGTACAAAAATGACCGATGTGGAAATGTTTTACATGATTATAGATATATAACCTATATTGAATCTATATCAGGGAGAGGAGAGGGGAGTGAGAGAGGGAAGGAATTTGGAACTCAAAATTTGAGTGACAAAACAAATTGTTTTAACATGTAATGGGGGGAGTTATATATATGTATATGAAGAAAGTCTTTTCTTAATAAGATCAGGCTGGTTATCTTTTAGTACATAGCCTTGATCTGAGTCTATGAGTCATCACACCAGGATAGGAGATCAACAAAAGCCAGCAGAGTTCCAGATTAAGACTATTTTTTCGAAAGATCAATTTGATAGGAGAGCAGAGGAAGTATTAGAATGAGGAGAGACTTGAGACACTGAAGCCAACCAGAAGATTATTGTAATAATCCTGGCAGGAAGTGATGGGGGTGGCAATATTGGAAGAGAGCAGGTAGAATGGATAGAGCTTGGTAGATGTGTGTGTGTGGAATGAAAGGGAGTAAGGAGTTGAGGATAATACCTAAGTTTTGAACCTTGGTGACTGATAGGATACCGGTGCCTTTGATTGTAATAGGAAAGTTAAGAAGAAAAGAAGGATCAAGGGAGAAGATGATGAGTTCAATTCTAGACATGTTGAGTTTAAGATGCCTATGGGATATCTAGCTCAGAATTTCCACTAGGCAGTTGGAGATACGAAACTGGAGTTCAGGAGAGAATTTAGGGCTGGATAAATAGACCTATGAATTATCTACACTGAGAAGATAATTTAATCCATTGGAGTTGATGAGATCACCAACCAAAACAGTAGAGAGAGAGAGAAGAGAGGAGAGCCTAGAACAGAGCCTTGGTGGATTATTATGCACTATTATGCAACATGACATAGATAAAGACACAGCAAAGGAAACACAGAAATGTTCAGAAAAGTAGAAGGAGAATCAAGAGAGAGCAATATCACAGAAACCTAGAGTAACAAGAAGAGGGTGACTGACTTTCCAAGACTACAGCAAGGTCAAGAAGGATGAGAACTGAGAAAGACCATTAGATCTGACAATTAAGAAACCACTGGTAACTTTGGAGAGGGCAGTTTGAGTTGAATGATCCTGTGGAAACCTGACTGCAGACAATTAAAGAGAGTGAGAGGAAAGAAAGTAGAGAAATCAGCTGAAGATGGCCTTCTTAAGCAGTTCAGCTACAAAAGGGAGAATATAGGATGCTAGCTAGTCAAAAGCAAGTAAGGATCTTTGAGGATGGGGCAGGCATAGCATTTTCCATGGTAGGGAAGCAACCAATTAACAGAGAGAGAAAAAAGAGAAAATTAAAATCTTAATTGTGAGAGAAGAGAATGGAAAGAAGGGAAAAAAGCATTTATCTAGCACCTTTAGCATGTCAGGGGCAGCTAGGTGGTGCAGTGGATGGAGCACCAGTGGAGGAGTCAGGAGGACCTGAGTTCAAATCTCACCTCAGATCCTTGACACTCATTAGCTGTGTGATCTTGGGCAAGTCACTTAACCCCAATTGCCTTATCCTGGGTCATGTCCAGTCATCCTGATGAAAATCTGGTCACTGGATTCAGATGGCTCTGGAAGAGAGGTGAGGCTGGTGACCTGCACAGCCCTCCCTCACTCAAAAAAACAAAGTCAAGTGCAAGTCATGTCATTATTTCTTTGATGGCACCGTCTTCTTTGGCAATGAAGGCATTATGCTAAACACTTTACAAATACTGTCTCATTTGATCCTTATAACAACTCTGGGAGACAGATACTGAGAAAAGTGAAACTGAGAAAACTGAAGCAGACAGAAGTTTAAGCAACTTGCCCAGGTTTGCATAGCTTATTAAGTGTCTGGGGCTAAATTTGAACTTAGGTCTTCCTGACTCTAGACCAAGGGCTTTTTCCATTTACCACCTACCTGTTTGAAAGAAACCAGAAAAACCCAGACAAGCAAACAAAAAAGTCATACAGGAAAATCTCAAAAAGCATAGCAGGATGCAACCTCAAAAACCTTTTCATGGAATTTTGATTACATTAAATTAATAAGCTTTTGCACAATCAAAACCAATGCAACCAAAATGGTACAGAAAGCAGAAAGCTGGGGGGAAATTTTTTTGTAATAAGTTTCTCTGATAAAGGCCTCATTTCTAAAATGTATAGAGAAGTGAGTCAAATTTATAAGAATACAAGCCATTCTGCAATTGATAAATGGTCAAAGAATATGAACAGTTTTCAGACAAAGAAATCAAAGCTATCTAGTCATATTAAAAATGCTCTAAATCACTATTGATTAGAGAGATGCAAATTAAAACAACTCTGATGTAGCACATTATACTTATCAGATTAACTAATATAATGAAAAAGGAAAATGTTGGACATTGGAGGGGATATGGGAAAATTGGGATTCTAATGCACTGTTGGTAGAGTTGTGAACTGATAACAACCACTCTGGAGAGCCATTTGGAACTATGCCTAAAGGACAACCAAACTGTGCATACTCTTTAATCCAGCAATACCACTACTAGGTCTGTATCCCAAAGAGATCATAAAAAGGGAAAATATTTGTAGCAGTCCTTTTTGTGGTGACAAAATATTGGAAATTCAGAGTATGCCCATCAATTGGTTAACTGCTGAACAAGCTGTGGCATATTAATGTAATGGAATACTATTGTGTAATAAGGAATGATGAGGAGAGAAATTTCAGAAAAACCTGGAAAAACATGTCTGAACTGATGGAAAGTGAAATGAGCAGAACCAGGAAAACGTTGTACATGATATCAGCAACATTGTGTGATGATCAACTATGAATGACTTAGCTTTTTCAGCTACACAATAATCCAAGAAAAGAGCAAAGTACTCATGATGGAAAATGCTATCCACATTCAGATAAAGACCTGATGGAATGTAAATGCAGATTAAAGTATACTTTTCTCACTTTATTTTATGTTTTCTTCTTTTGATCAGTTGTCTCTTTCATGACAGTGACTAATACAGAAAAATATACATAAATGCACATATATCACCTATATCAAAATGCCTACCATTTTAGAAAGAGGGGGAGGGGAGAAAGGGAAGGAGAAAAACTTGGAACCCAAAATCTTGTAAAAACAAATGCAACAAATGCTAAAAATTGTTTTGATATATAATTGAGAAAAAATAAAATACTATTTTAAAAAACCCTTTGTGCATCACTGTGTAACAACATAGGATAGTAATTGGTGTTCATCATAATGACGGCCTTGATTCATCAAGAGAAGTTTGCTACATTGGTCTGAATATAAGCAATCCTCAAACAAAATCCTCAAAATAAATCCTAGAATGACCAATACGTTTGTATTGCATATATATGTATATATGTACGTACATATATATGTATGCATATATGTACGTACATATATATGTATATACATATATAAAACACATATACATACATAATTAAAATTAATATACATAATGACTTTAGAGGCATAGCAATCATCCTGCTTCAAAAATAGAAGGTTTAATCATGTTTGGGGTACTATGTTTAAGAAGATAGGCACATATGGAATCTATGTTTGGAAGTCTGTCATCAAAATAGTTAAGATTTAAAAAAGAATTCCATGTTTATTGAGGTAAACTTCAGTTATCTGGAAAATTCACTTAAATGGAACATTTTGTTTATCACTTTTTAATGTCATTTAAGGCCAGAGAGGCAGCATGGAATGGTAGGCTTGTAGCTACAAAGGCTTGAGTTCAAGTTTCTCAGGCTGTGTGATCCTGGATAAGTCACTTAACTTCTAACCTGCTCTAAGCAACTCTGAGATTCTGAGTTGCAGAGTCTCTTGATTTACGGTTCCCTACATTATAGAAATTACAGGTCCAGTCCCTATCCCTACCCCAAATATCAGATTGATTAGGCCTCTCTGTAGATTTCTGGTTGACCTAAAGGTGACATCACTGAGGTGACTCAGAGGTATAAAGCAGGTCTTGGGAAGGAATAACACTAGGAAATGGGAGAATCTGAACTTGTGGCCCCTCAGTGGACCTCTTTGTGAAGCAAGTTTAAAGATTCTCTGTTTGGTGCCCATAAGGATTGGTGTGGGTTAGAAATAAACATTTCAAAGGAAAACTATTCTTCAGAATTCAGGCCCTTTGGGGCCTTTATAAAAAAAAAACAAAACAACAACAACAACTGCCAACAGGCAAAGGAGAAGCAGAATGTTAAAGGCCAGAGACCAAAATTCTTTTCCTGATTTTGCTATTAGTTAAGTCTTTGATCTTGGAAATATCCTCTAACTTTCCTGGACCTCAGTTACATGTATATATGTAAAATAAGGGAGGTTGGCCTAGGTGAGACCTAAAGTCTTTCTTAGATGTCATGTTTTCTGGCTTCATGATATGGAGTAAATAGGGTCAAGCTTAGAGTTATCATGTGTTTGTCTAAGGTGATTTGGGGGCATTGGACGGTAGTCTGACTCAAATTCTTCCCCATCTCCATTAGCTATTTCAAATTCCCCGTCATTAGCTATTACTCCTTGAGTAGTAACTTTTAACAAACAAGTCTTCTTAGCTGAATGATCCTTGAGTCTATTGTACCTTCCAGCCCTTCCCAAGAACATCCTTTGGTTGTTGACTTGAGGAATGCAGTGACCTCCCAGGAACAGCATGGGAGCAGCTTCACAAGGACCAGTTAGATTTAACTCTAGGGCAATTTGGGATAGTAGAGATAAGACTAAATTAGGAAATCTGAAGTCTAGAATTGGTTCTTTCAGCAACAATCATGAGGTAAACGGTTAGGAACATGAGATCTAAATTCAAAAGGTCAGGGTCCAGAGCCTGAATTTGCTCCTGGGGTCAACGTTTTACAGCCTCAGTTTCCATATACATAAAATGAGTGGATTAGATTAGATGATCTCAAAAGTTCCTTCTAGTTCTCATTCTGTGATTTTACAATGCACCACCCTGATCACATTGTATTTTTCACTCCAGTTATTAATTATACAGTTATACAATATATACAATTATATTGTATATGTTTCATGTTGTTCTGTATGTCATGTCATGTCGTCTCTCTGCATCTATATCATAAGCTCCATGAAACTGAGGACCAAGTCTTAATTATCTTTGTTTCTCCCCTAGTGCCTAACACAGTGTTTGGTTTATAGTAAATTATTAAGTAGTTGCTGAATGAATGCATGAATGCAGTTGTATAACCTTGGACAAGATGCTTCTCCTTCTATGTTTCCTAGGTTCCCTTCTGGCTCCAATGTTCTCTGATTCTATGACCATTTGGGAAAAGCAATGGATGAATTGCAAAAGGAAACTGGAATGGGAATAGAAATTTCCAGAACAAAGGGGTCGAACCTTCATCTCCAAGAAGAATCCAACTTTCTTGGCTGTACCTCTGGCAGATGGCCAGACTCATTTATCTGAGAAGTTCATGACGAGACAAGAAGCTGCCAAGAAGCTGTCTGAAAAACTGCCAAGAGTATTCCTGGTGTCACGCTACACGAACCCCATCTAGGCCCCTCCTGGAGCAGAAAAGTCTCCCAATTTTTCTCCCTTCTTCCCAGACTACCTCTCTCCCACCAGGCTGTGCTTGTTTAGAAAGTTTCAAATACCAACCCTATGGTTTCAGAGCATGGCTTCTTCCAAAGACAGTGCCCTGGAACGGGGCTACCCAACAAACCAGTCAGGATGAAAGTGAGTGGTGTACCTGGAAATTTTTTTTTAAGTATAACCGCAGGTGAGAGTTTTCCCCTTGACCTTTATTTAGACTCATCAAACCTGGAAGTCAAAAGGTTAAATGTGACCATGAGATTAATTAGGATTCGAGATTGTTATAGTTAGTCCCTAGTTGAATGAATGAATGAAAAATCATGTTTTAAATGTTTATTATGTGCCAAGCACTGTGCTATACACACTGAGGGTACACATAGAAGAAGAAAGATAGTCCTTGCTCATACGGAGTTCCCATTGTAATTAAGGGAGACAATACATAAAAGTTTATCTGCAAGGGAGATGATTTGGGTCATCTAGGTCTGAGAGTCTGAGGGTTATAAGTAGGTCATCTAAAAATACCAGAGGTTTGAAGAGCCCAGAGTCAGGGCAAATGGCAAAGTCTGGAGGACATTAGGTGGGACTTACCAAAGCTAAGGAGCATGAGGTTATAATTTTGTTGATCAATCATTTCTAGTCCTGTGTGACACTTCATGACCCTATTTGGGGTTTTCTTGGCAAAGGTACTGGATTCGAAAAAAATAAACTGAGTCCTGAGAAGCTCTTAATCTCCAAATATTCTGTTATTGGTCTTTCGAAATTCAACTTTGTCACATGACCAGGTGCTAGCACAGCTTTAGAATGCAAACGTTTTTTTCATTGATATTTAGGATGAAAATCAATTGCATTAGAATCCCATTTTTTGTTCATCTGTAGTTTACCTCCTAAGTTTGCTAAAGCTGCTCCAATGCTCTGCTTGAGTTGAAGTTAAGATGTGATAGAATGTAAGGCCATTGGGAAGTGGGATGGCTTCATTCACTGTACTTGTATCTCCAGTGCTTAGAACAGTGCCTGGTTAATAGGAGATTTTTAATAAATATTTGTTGATTAACTAAAAATGGGAGGAAACAGGGTGAGGTAGAATAATCCCTGATCTAGGCATCAACAAGCCTAGGTCTCAGGGATGATTCTGCCCCCTGTGTGAACTTGGGCAAACCAGTTGTTGTTTTCCAGTTGTGTCTGACTCTCCACAACCCCATTTGAGGTCTTCTTGGCAAAGATACTAGAGTGGTTTGCCATTTCCTTCTCCAGCTCATTTTACAGAGGAGGAAACTGAGGCAAACAAGGTTAATGACTTACCCAGGATCACACAGCTCATGTGTCTCAAGCTGGATTTGAACTCAGGATTGAACTTCCTGATTCCAGACCTAGTGCTTAAACACTGGGTCATCTAGCTGCCACTGGACAGATCATATTATCCCTGTAATCTTCAGTTTCTTTACCTGAAAAAAAATAAGCATATTTAAGTAAAGAGGTTATCTTCTATAAACTTCTGCCTTCTGTGACCATGTCTTGAGTACATTGAAATGGGCCTTGGGAAAGTAACTAGCTAAAATAACTTGGAAGTAAAATGTATCCTGGTCTTGGACTGGGAAGCTTTCTTTAAGTTCATACTTCTAATAACTTTTCTTTCATGTATGATTTCTGAATTAGCATATTCTCCCTTATAAATTAAATCCTCAAAAAAAAAATACTCATGATCTGGAGTGAAATGGAGCTAGAAGGCAGGAGCTAGAAAGAAGAAAATGAACTAGATGATTGTGCCAAGGTTCCTTTCAGCTCTGAGTTCTCATGATTAAGTGAAAAAGATTTTAGAACAGGGCATAAAATTACAGAAACAATGGCAGAAGTAAATCAAGACACAAGTACTTAGCCAAGGTGCTAAGCAAGTTCAGGCAGGAAGGTCCAGGAGGCTCCATATCGCTAGCTGAGATGTAGAAAGAAGAACAGGTTTAGAAGACAAGGAAAGGAAAATTCTGGGGCCAAAGGTCAAAGTCCCCTGGATACTTCCAGAGGACCTGGGTTCAAATACCAACTCTGGTACATGTGACCTTAATGTCTCTTGGGTTCATTTTCCTCAGCTGTAAAATGGGAGGGGGTTGAACTAGATGGCCATCTGCCTTTAGATTGATGAGCTTTGACATGAGGGAATATCCTTGTTTTTCTTCCTGGCTGGGGGAGCGAGGTGTATCCCACAGTTCCTGGCCCCCTGTTGGTGCTTCATAAATTCTTGTTGCATTAAAATTAGTTGCATCCAATCAGTGGAGCTGGTGTTCCCTTGTGGGGCTATTGTGAGAACTAAAGGAGTTCATATCTGAAGAAACACTTGGTAGCTATACAAGTATAAGATGTCATTATTTATTGGGGTAACCTGTGCCTAAGTTGTGCAATCTTGTCTCTTTTGAAATATTATCTACCTCAGGGCCTGGGATGATGTTCATTTGGGAAGAAAGAGAATCAAGGATCTCACCACTATAGTCCTTCTCCAGAAAACATGGGGAGCATATCCTTTTAATAAGAAGACACGTGGTCCGGTCCCTAGCATCCAGGATTGGATGTATCTTGTTTCCTTCCATTTGTTTTGAAATATGAACTTCCTGGGGAAGATGAGGGACACAGGTAATGAATGAGCCCCAACAGGATTTGGACTAGGTATTGGAGACTGGGACTATCAGATGACAGGCTGCCCCAGCTTAAGACTCTGCTTGCTAGAGACGAGAGGTGAAAGTTCTAAGGCTAGAATCAGCATTTCCTTGACTCTGTAGCACCTAGAGATTGAGATTAAGAAGTCAGAACTGGCAAGTATTGAGATTTCTATCTGCCTCTTGTAGGTTCCTCCTCATTGGAGACCTTCAAAGAGAAACTTGATGACTACCTATCTGATATGTACCCTGACGTGTTCCCTTCCTGTTGGATTATATGGCCATTAGGGTCCCTTCCAAAGCTCATATGCTATGATTCTATAGAAGTGAAAATATTTTTTCCTGCATTGTACTTTCCCTTTGGTATAGTGCCTCACTATGAAAGAGTCCCAGACATGCAACCCCATCCTTTAGTCCTTTCCATCACCTGTGAGTATAAAAGTGTTTGCAGAAATGATTCAAAGCAGATGGTTCCATGTGTTAATGCTGAACCCTTTTCCTTTCATTTTTCCTATATTCAATAAGCTTTGTGGCCCCAATATACTTGAGTACCTTTGTTCTCTGAATATAAGCATGGGGAGAGAAGGGAGGAGAGATTTAGGAATTGGAGATTAGAATTATGTATTTCAATTTTTTGTTATATCAAGTAATATTCTATTTTATTCCTTAGCTAAATTCCAAACCCAGACAGCATGAGTTTTAGCACCACTGCTTGAAGTTGGATGCTGTGATAGCAAGGAATAGGGTTGGGGAGAGCAACAGCATTGATGTTTTGAGGAAATTTCCTCTGTGACAACCTCTCATGCATAGGCCAGAGAGACTCTGACAAGACCACTTGTTTGGTGTCTTGAATAAGTGCTTCCTGGTGGACAACTCAGATATTACACATCTACAGAAAATAATTAATCAATAAACCTTTATTAAGCACCTGCTGTGGTATGGTAGACAGGCAGAGTGCTAAGTGCTGGACATTGGTCTTCTAGAAACTTAAAAAAGGAAACATGAGAAGATATGAACTACTTTGCTAGTACTATACATGGTATACACGCGAATTGTCAAATGTGTTTCTTTATCCCAAATCTTTTCAATAGCTCTCTATTGCCTACCAAATGAAGATTTAACTCCTTAGTCAGTATTCATTTACATATAACAACAGTAACATGGTTGCATACTGCTTTCTGAATTGTAAAATACAATGGACAATGATTTTGAAGCGAAAGGACTTGGGTTCAGCGATGTTTCTGCTACTTCATTGTCTTCAATACCTCACCTGTGTGGACCTCATTTTCTCATCTGTAAAAGGGAGGGGTTGGATTAGATGGCCCATGACTTCCTTCCAGATGTGATCCTTACAACAATCACACAAGGCAGGCAGCACAAATATTACTATATTCATTTTTTAAAAGATTGGAAAAATGAGACTCAGAGAACCTCAATCATTTCATCAAGATTCCATAGCTAGTAAGAATTTGAACCTAGTTTTTCTGGTTTTAAGCCCAGAATACTATGCTCTTCAAGACCCTCAGGAACCTGGTACCATCCTGTCTTTCTAGGTTTAGTTCAAACTACTTCCCATAATGTACCCAGAATTCAACCAAACTAGTTTACTCATAGTATCATAAACTCTCAGGTTTGGAAGTGACCTCTAAGATCATCTCAGCCGTCTGTGCCCACAAAAAGAATATAGCTTAGATTGGGATAGACAGAAGGTTATTCAGCCTCTGTAGATATCCAGTGATGGAGAACTCACTACCCACTCAACACAGCCCATTGCTTTTATGGACAGCTATAATTTTAGAAAGATTTTTTTCCTTAAGTTGAACTAATATTTTCCTCCTTGAAACTCCCATCTATGGATCCTAATTTTGTCCTTTCTTTCTCTTTCTCTGCCTACTACTTGCAATGGAATAAAGAGAAGGTTAATTCATTCTGACCCCTCCCTCTTCAATCTAACAACTTTGTTTCTACCAATCTCTGCCTGCTTCCCCTTTCCCCTTTCTTGGCCCCAGCTTATATTCTACTCCCTTCTTGGCTCCAGATGCTTTGGGAATATTTCTCCCCACCAGGACACAGACATGCCTTGACAGATCTGTGATACTGGCTCCTTGTCAAGCATGCCTAGAGCACTGAAGAATTAGGAGTTTGGTCAGATGGGTTGTGAATGCGAGCTGGGGGGCTCCAAGTCAACAGCCCAAAGTTTTCACTCACCAGGGATGATCCAGCATGAAAATTTCAAGCTCCAGGCAGTCCTAGTTCTTTCTTTAAGACATGAAAGCCAAGATCATTCTATCTACCTGAGTGCTTCTTGCAATAGGGTCACACCCAAGTGTTTTAGCTCAATTCAAGGTGAAAAGATGAGCTTCTGTGAACTTCTCTAAGGCTAGAAAAGCATACCTGAAAGACAAAAGTCTATAACAAATAAATGACTCTGATTTTTCCTCCGAAATACCTCCATGTCTCAACTTTAAAGCAAATCTAGAGGCAGGCAGTTTATACAACTGGGATCTTGAGTTGAAACATCTTTCCCTCCAAGTTTTATTCAAAAAAAAATGAGAGAAAGAGACAGAGAGAGAGAAAGAGAGAGAGAGACAGAGACAGAGAGACAGAGAGAGAGATAGAATATAATGTAACCAAGAGAGCAGTTAGAGGTACAGTAAACTTTCCTATCACTTGTTGCCTGTGTATAAATGCTGCCTTCTTAGTTTGATTTAGTTCTTTCAAAAGACAGGTCTTCCAGGGAGTCTCACTATAACTTATTTAGTGAGATAATACCAGAGGAGTCTGGTTAATTAAGTTTAACATACCATCTTCTCTGAGATATTTCTCTGAATTTCTTCTCTGCATACCTATGGTCTTCTTCGGCAATGAAGGAAGAACACAAAATATTTATAATCTTATAGTTGATAGAAATTAAGTGGCACAGTAGTTGAAGCACTGGGCTTGGAGTCAAGAAGACCTGAATTCAAATCTGACCTCAGACACTAACCTTGTGATCCTGGATAAATCACTTAACTGCTTCAGTTTCCTCTGTAAAATAAGCATAATAATGGCACCTACATCCCAGAGTTGTTGCAAGGATAAAATGAGATAAACACAAAGCACTTTACCAGTCTTAAATGCTACAAAAATACTAGCTATTGCCATTACTATGCATAATGGTTACAGAGTGGTACCATAGACAGAAAAGAGGGTCTGAAGTTAGGATGGACATGCTGAACAGCTGAACAACAGTCTTGTAAACTTCTTTCCCAACTATGTTGGTAGACTCATTGAGGGCAGGAACCATGTCCTACATTTCTTCATCTTTCCCCGTGCTTAGATACATAGTCCACAGTTAAAAGAACTTTGTTAGCATCATCAAGGAGATAACCAAATCAACCCAGAAGGGTTGAGGCCAAAGGAAGCACTATTCTTCTGCTTGAGGGAGAACACCTGCACCAATGGGGTATAAGTAATTGATTCATTTAAGCCAAGGTGGAGCAGCAAGCCTGTGGAGTTTCTAAACTAGCCCCATCATGCTACAATGGCAAGGTATACAAGTAAGAGAGGAATTGGAGAAAAAATAGAGGGAAAGAGAGGGAATAAACATTTCTACAGTGCCTATTATGGACCAGGCACTGTGCTAAGCACTTTTTACAAATATTATCTACCCCATATTTACAAATAGTATTTGACACTCAAAATAATAATAATAGCTAACGTTTAATAGCACTTACTGGCTGTTAGACATTATGCTAAACACCTTGAAATTATTATGTCGCTAGATCCTCATGACAACTCTTGGAGCTAGGTGCTATTATTATTTCCCTTTTATAGTGGAGGAAACAATAACTAAGGCCAACAGCACTTGAGTGACTTGCTCAGATTCATAAAACTAGGAAGTGTCTGGGGTCACGTTGGAACTCAAGTCTTCCAGACTCCACGCCCAGTGTTCTTTCCACTGCACTATTGCTTCGGAAGACACTGATGCTTCAAGCCAGAATGGCCGTGGGCCTGAGAGCAAGTTTTTAAAAAGAGACTAGCAAAACCAGCATGAGAGCCTAGGGAGGGAAGACAGAAAGTAGGAGGGGGAGATATGTAGCCTGTGTAATCTACAAAGGCCCCACATCTGGAAGTAGTGGGAGCAGAGGGCTCCCTGAAAAAGCCCCAAGGGAATCAGAAAACTTCCAGGCAGTCAGATGTTCCTCAGGGCTGCTTCCTCTGGAATTTTTTTTTTTTTTTCCATTCTAGGTCACCACTCAGTTGGAGGAGACATGACTTGTATGGATTTCCTTAATTGAATCTCTTCTATATAGTTTGTTCTTGTTCAGTCATTTTAGTTGTGTTTGACTTTGTGACCCTATTTGGGGTTTTCTTGGCAGAATGCCATTTCCTTCTCTAGGTCATTTTACAGATGAGGAAACTGAAGCATTTTTTGTGTCTACTTTACCAAGATATTGACTCTTTTTTTTAATGATCTCTTGGATCATTCTCATTTCTCTTTCCAATTGTTCTTCTGTCTCTCTTACTTGAATTAAAATAAAAATTTTGAGTTCTTCCTGAGATCAATTCATATTTTTCTTTGATGCTTTGAGTTTGGCAGTTTTGACTTTGATGTCTTCTTCTGAATGTGTGTTTTGAGATTCCTTGTCACTATAGTAATTTTCTGTAGTCAGAATTTTTTCTCTTTGTTCCTTTTTCCAGCATATTTCTTGACTTTTAACTCTATGTCAAAGTGAGACTCTGATTCCATGGTGAAAAGTGCACTTTCCCAAGTATCAGGGATTTTGTGCAGCTGTTTTCAGAACTAGTTCTAGGGGTCTATAGGCTTTCAGTTATTCCAAGGTGGAATGGTCTAAGGAGAGTTGTGCTTACTCCTCTTCTGGCCTGTGCTCTGGTCTGTGAATGAACACAAGCACTCTTTTCCAAGCTGGAACTGTGACCAGGGTGTCTGCTCCCCTGTAGCCACAAGCTCTTCTGTGCTAGTGCTTATTCCTTCCTTAGGATTGGCACCCAGGTTGGTGATCCATATCTGAGTATGGCCAATGCAACAGAGTCTTGCCCTGAGTGCCAGCAAAGGGACCTCTATAATCTCCTTCTGAGCTATTGCCTGACCCCCTTACCAACTGTGGGCTGAAAACTCTGGAAGCAGCTGCTGGTACTGCTGATTCAGCTGCCCCCAAGGCTTGCCCATGGTTTGCTGGACCCCACTGGCACAGTCTGCTCTAGACTGGATTCCATTCCCACCTCTGTGTGACAGACTTTTCCTGCTAATCTTCTAAATTGTCTTGGGCTAGAAAAATGTTTCACTACATGCTTTTGTGGACTCTGCTGCTCCAGAATTTTTTTTTTTTGAGGCGTTATTTAAAGTTGTTCAGAGGTGTTTTGCAAAGAGCTCAGGTGCGTACCTGCCTTTTGTCTACCATTTTGGCTCCACCCTCCCTGCTCAGATCAATCCAGATATGGTGTTACTTTTTGAGCATGTGCTTGAAAAGGATCATTGACAAACCAGAGAGTGTTCAGGAAGAATGGGAAGAATCTAGGAAATCATATCATAGGAAAAATGACTCATAAAGTCTTAAAATCTTAGAGTGGGAATGGGAGTTAAAGACCATCTTGTCCAACCTGAGAAGGTCACAAGGCATCCTACTGCCCATTTAGACAGCTCTAAAATTGAGCAGTTAGGTGGTGCAGTGGATAGAGTGACAGGCCTGGAGCCAGAAAGACTCATGTTCTTGAGTTCAAATTTGGTTTCAAACACTTACTAGTTATGTGACCCTGAGTAAGTCACTTAACCTTGTTTGTCTCCATTTCCTCATCTGAACATGAGCTGGAAAAGGAATCAGCCCACTCTCATATCTTTGGAAAAAAAAAAATGGAATCACAAAGAGTTGAGCATGACTCTAAACAAACCAGACAAAAAATCCTTAGAAAATGTTTTCCTCTTATTTGTTGCAGTTTTTTTTTTATGGTGGCAAAGGATTGGAAATCAAGGGGATGCCCCTCAATTGGGAAATGGCTGAACAAGTTGTGGTATATGATTGTGATGGAATATTATTGTGCTATAAAAATGACAAGCAGTATGATGTCAGAACAATCTAGAAAGATTTACATGAACTGATGCAAAGTACAGTAAGCAGAACCAAGAGAACATTGTACACAATAATAGCAACATTGTACGATGAAGAATTATGAATGGCTTAGCTACTCAACCATACAATGATCCAAGACAATCATAATGAACTCATAATGAAATGTAATATCCACCTCCAGAGAAAAATCTGTTATTGTCTGAATACAGACTAAGGCATTCTATTTTCATTTCCTTCCTTCCTTTTTCCTTGTTTTCTTCCTTTCCTTTCTTTTTCCTTCTTTCCTTTTTCTTTCTTTTTTCCTTTCTTCCTTTCTTTCTATCTTTTTATGAGTCTTCTGGTACAAAATAACTAATATGAAAATGTTTTACATATGATGGCACATGTATAACCTATATCAGATTGCTTACCATCTCAGGAAAGAGGGAGGGAAGGTGAGGAGAGAAAGAGGAGTAGAATTTGAAATTCAAAACTTAAAAAAAAATGTCAAAAATTGTTTTAACATGTAATTGAGGGGAAAATAAAATATTATTTAAAAAATATAAAAGTAAATCTTTTCCTCATATGAGAAGATACCCCCAACCTACCTCTTCACAGAGGTGGGATGTTGATAGGTGTTATGCATTGCATATGTTTTTGAACTTCTCCCAAAGTATTTATGAGTTGTAGCTGATACTTTTTCCTCTAAAAAGTGCTAGTTGTCACATGGAATGGCTCTCTGGAAGGGGATCGAATATTTGGAATAACAAAAGAAACAAAATATGATTTAAAACTTATTTTTAAAAAGATTTTTCTTATCTTGAGTTGAAATATAATTTCTGCCTTCTCATGACTGTCTAATTCCTCTTTCATGTACAACCTTTTAAGTGCCCTCATTTTCCCACCCCCTTGCTCCCACTCCGCATGTCCTTTTCTCCATGCCAAACATCCCTAAAGGTCTTAAATCAATCCTCCAGATTGGCTTGGCCTCCACAGGCTCAGCATCCTAGTCCCTGTCCTCTGACTAGACCTAGCTTATCAGTGTCCTCCCTGAAGTATCTTTCTCTGTTGAACCCAGCATTCCAGATTTGGTCTAAACAGTACAAAATACAGCAAGACCACCCCCACTTCCCTGTTGCTGAACATTAGACTTCTCTTAATGTAGTCTAGAGAGCAGTTGTTGGGGACTGGAGAGGTAACTGGGGAAATGTTACTTGAGTCCTGAAACCATGGGAACAGATGATGAGATAGTGAGAATGTACTTTTTTGTTTGGTTGCTAGTCTGGCATTAGAATCACTCTGTGGACCATCAAGAAGCAAATGGACTCCTCCCATTTGAAATACTAAACTAAATGGTGACTTCGAAAGTGCAATGCCCTGGAGGTCTATGTCATGAATCATAAGCTTTCTTAGCAACTACTTATGTCAACATGCTTCAGTTTTATGTAAGTAAGCTTGAAAGAGCATTGTATTTGGAGCACAAGTAACCAAGTTCTAATTCTGACTTGGTCATTTATTATCAAACTATGGGCAACTAGGTGGCACAGTAGGTAGAGTGCCAGGTCTGAAGTCAGGAAGTCTCATCTTTCTGAGTTCAAATCTGGCCTCAGAAATTTACTAGCTGTGTGACTTTGGGCAAGTCACTTAACCCCATTTGCCTCAGTTTCCTCATCCGTAAAATGACCTGGGAAAGGAAGTGGCAAAGCACTGTAGTATCTTTGTCAATAAAACCCTAAATGAGCTTCTGAAAAGTTAACTGAAAAACAACTCAACAGCAACAACAAAATTGGGCTCAGGTCAGTTCTCTGGACCTCAATATTTTTCACCTGTAAAATAAGAAGACTGGACTATATATCCTTTAAGGTCCTTTTCATTTCTAAGTCTAGGATTCTGTGAATAAAGGTTTGAAGGAATGTCCAGCAAGTTGCCTAATTTTCTGTGGATTTACATACACATACAGTAATGCTCACACCCACATACATACACACACAATTTGGTTGCACATTAATCTTTAAGGGTCTTCTTAGATTCTACAAAGTCCTTTATTCTCTTTCAATTGTCTATAAAAGAGCAAAGTTTTAAGGTTGCTCATATTTGTATGTAGTCTCCTCAATTCAATTATGAGATACTTGTGCATTTCTTTCTATCCCCAGCCCTAAGCACAATGTCTGGTACCTCTTAGGTGGATAATAAATGCTTAATAAATGACTGACTGACTGACATGTGGGTCAGTCATTGTATAATAGATATGTATCTACCCATATTACAACTAGATAATCTCTAAAGGCTTTTGATATTTCCTGTTATACATGAAGAGGAAGTTTCATGTTCTCTCTTCTTCAGATTTCTTCATCTAAGTCCATGGTTTAAGGAGGTGGGAGCAACAAGTTTGGGAGAGAAAATTAATTTCACCAAGTGAAAAATAATTTCTTCACTAAGAAGAGAACAGTCTCACCAGGAAAGTGCACGCTTAGCAGACTCTAGAGCTCTTGTAATCTCTGAAGAAAGGCCCTGTCATGGAGGTGAAATGGAGTAGGGTTAGGCATTCTGCAAAAGGGGTACTTTGAGCTGAATCTTGAAGGAATCCAAGGAAACTAGTACGTAAAAGTGAGGAGACTGAGCTTCCACTGGTATGAGGGACAGTCAATTAAAGGGTATTGAGTTGGAAGATAGAGTAAGCAAGGAAAAAATTAAGTAGATCCTAGTGTATGCAGAAAGAATTAATGTATAAAAAGACTAGAAGGAGTTAGATTGTGAAGGGTTTTAAATGCCAAACAGATGATTTAGTTTTTTTTCCCCTGGAGGTAATAGGGAGTCATTGGGGTATATTTAGTGAGAATGAGGTGGAAGTGACATGGTCAGAATTACATTTTAAGAAAACTGTGTTGGCAGATGAATGGAGGCTTAAGATTAGGAGTTGGGGTAGACTTGAAGCAGGGAGATCAAACAGAAGGCTATTGCAATAGTTCAAGCATGAGGCAATGGAGGACCAGGATGATGGCCATATGTGTGGAGAGAAGGGGGTATATGAGAGATGTTGTGAAGGTAGAAACAGCAAGACTTGGCAACAGACTGGATATGTGAGGCCAATGGGAGTCAAAAGTCAAGGATGTGAGCATAGGTGGTGCCCTTGACAGTAACAGAAAAGTTCAGGAAGAGAGGAAGGCTTGTGGGGAAAGATAATGGGTTCTATTTTGAACATATTAAGTTTGAGATGCATAAGGAACACCAGGTGGAAGTAACCAGCAACAGTTGATATTATGGGACTAGAGATCAACTTTAACATCAGCCGAATGTTTAACATGCAGCTGAATATGAGGAAGGGGTGGATGCAGCTTACCTCAGGGATATGTTTCCAGAAGAAAGTACCCTACCCCATGAAGGGTACAGGATGTGTCAGTGTTTCAACTTACAGAATGTAAAATAACTAAAGCTATTTCTACAACTCTAATCTACAATTTTCTCTCTGTCTATAATAGTGTCAAATATTGCAGAAAGGTTAAGAAAGAGGAATACTAAGAAATGGTCATTAGATTTTGCAATGAGATCATGGTATCAAAAGTCACTTAAAAATACTCTAAACCACTACTTATTAGAGAAATGCAAATTAAAATAACTCTGAGATAAAATCTCACACCTATCAGATTGGCTAGTGTGACAGAAATGGAAAGTGACAAATCCTAGAGGGGATGTGGAAAAAATGGGACACTAATGCACTATCAGTGCCCTGGTAACCTCTCCCACTTCCCAAAGAACTATAAAACTATGCATGCCCTTTGTCCAAGAAATATCACTATTAGGTCTATATTCTGAAAAGATCAAAGAAAAGGGGAAAGGATTTATTTGAACAAAAATATTTATAGCAACCCTTCTTGTGGCAGTGAAGAATTGGAACTTGAGGGGATGCTCATCAGCCAGGGAATGGATGAACAAACTGTAGCATATGACTGTGATAGAATGCTACTGTGCTATAAGAAATGATGAACAGGATGCTTTTAGAAAAACCTGGGAAGACTTATATGAGCTAATGCAAAGTGAAGTGAGAAGAAGCAGGAAAACATTACAGACAGTAAAAAGGCAATATTGAAAGGATGATGCACTGTGAAAGACTTAGCTCCTCTGACCAAGACAATGATCCCAAAGAATTCCAAAAGGCTAATGATGAAAAATGTAATGAATCTTCAGAGAGAGAACTGATGAAGTCTGAAAGCAGATTGAAACATACTTTTAAAAAACTCTTTGTTTTTCTTGGGATTTTTTTGTCTTTTTCTTTTGCAACATGGCTAATATGCACCTATGTTTTGCTCAGTTTCACATGTATAGACAATATAAAATTTCTTATTTTCTCAAGGAGGAGAAAGGGGAAGGAGAGAGAATTTGGAACTTAAATTTTAAAAATAGATTGTCGGGGAGGGGAGCCAAGATGGTGAAGTAGAAAGATGCACATACACATAGCTCCTAACCCACAACCCATAGAACATCTGTATAAAGTAACTCACGGCGAATTCTGGAGCAGTGAGGCCACAGAACAGTGGAGCGAAGGAGATTTCTGTTCCAGAGGGACCTGCAAACCTCTCGCAAAAGGTCCGTCGCACTGCGGACGCGGAGCCCAGCCCAGCCCTGCCACAGCAGCGGCACTGAGAGGAAGAGATCCGAGCAGGCTTCAGGGATGGGATCTCCAGAGGCCATGCAGGTCCCTCCACCCACAGGTGATGGGGGTTGGTGAGAGGGTCTCTTTGGAGGGTCGAGAGGGGAGTGGGGTGCCCCCATAACTCAGGCTCCCTCGGGAGGCAGAAGTGGAGGTGGGAGCAGACAGGGGCTCCCAAAGCAGGCAGGAGCCTGGATCCATTGTTGAAGGTCTCTGCATAAACCCCCTGAGGGAACTGAGCCTGAGAGGTGGCCCTGCCCCAACCTGAGCACCTGAACTTAATCTCACACTGAATAGCAGCCCTGGCCCTGCCGAAGCCCTGAGGCTGGGGAGCAGCATTTGAATCTTAGACCCCAAACGCTGGCTGGGAGGATCAGGAGGCGAGGTGGGTGTGAGGAGAATATTCAGAGGTCAAGTCACTGGCTGGGAAAATGCCCAGAAAAAGGAAAAGAAATAAGACTATACAAGGTTACTTTCTTGGTGAACAGGCATTTCCTCCCTTCCTTTCTGATGAGGAAGAACAATGCTAACCATCAGGCAAAGACACAGAAGTCAAGGCTTCTGTGTCCCAGACCACCCAATGGGCTCAGGCCATGGAAGAGCTCAAAAAGAATTTTGAAAATCAGGTTAGAAAGGTGGAGGAAAAGCTGGGAAGAGAAATGAGAGACAGGAAGTCAAAGCATGAACAGCAGGTCAGCACCCTGCTAAAGGAGACCCCAAAAAATGCTGAAGAAAATAACACCGTGAAAAATAGGCTAACTCAATTGACAAAAGAGGTTCAAAAAGCCAATGAGGAGAAGAATGCTTTCAAAAGCAGAATTAGCCAAATGGAAAAGGAGATTCAAAAGCTCACTGAAGAAAATAGTTCTTTCAAAATTAGAATGGAACAGATGGAGGCTAGACTTCATGAGAAACCAAGAAATCACAAAACAAAACCAATAGAATGAAAAAATGGAAGATAATGTGAAATACCTCATTGGAAAAACAACTGACCTGGAAAATAGATCCAGGAGAGACAATTTAAAAATTATGGGACTACCTGAAAGCCATGATCAAAAAAAGAGCCTAGACATCATCTTTCATGAAATTATCAAGGAAAACTGCCCTGAGATTCTAGAACCAGAGGGCAAAATAAATATTCAAGGAATCCACAGAACACCGCCTGAAAGAGATCCAAAAAGAGAAACTCCTAGGAACATTGTGGCCAAATTCCAGAGTTCCCAGGTCAAGGAGAAAATATTGCAAGCAGCTAGAAAGAAACAATTCAAGTATCATGGAAATACAATCAGGATAACACAAGATCTAGCAGCTTCTACATTAAGGGATCGAAGGGCATGGAATAGGATATTCCAGAAGTCAAAGGAACTAGGACTAAAACCAAGAATCACCTACCCAGCAAAACTAAGTATAATACTTCAGGGGAAAAATTGGTCTTTCAATGAAATAGAGGATTTTCAAGCATTCTTGATGAAAAGACCAGAGCTGAAAAGAAAATTTGACTTTCAAACACAAGAATGAAGAGAAGCATGAAAAGGTGAACAGCAAAGAGAAGTCATAAGGGACTTACTAAAGTTGAACTGTTTACATTCCTACATGGAAAGACAATATTTGTAACTCTTGAAACTTTTCAGTATATGGGTACTGGGTGGGATTACACACACACACATGCACACATGCACACACACATAGAGACAGAGTGCACAGAGTAAATTGAAGAGGATGGGATCATATCTTAAAAAAATGAAATCAAGCAGTGAGAGAGAAATATATTGGGAGGAGAAAAGGAGAAAAGGAATAGGGCAAATTATCTCTCATAAAAGAGGCAAGCAAAAGACTTGTTAGTGGAGGGATAAAGAGGGGAGGTGAGAGAAAAACATGAAGCCTACTCTCATCACATTCCACTAAGGGAAAGAATAAAATGCATACTCATTTTGGTATGAAAACCTATCTTACAATACAGGAAAGTGGGGGATAAGGGGACAAGCAGGGTGGGGAGGATGATGGAAGGGAGGACATGGGGAGGAGGGAGCAATTTGAGGTCGACACTCATGGGGAGGGATAGGATCAAAAGAGAATAGAAGTAATGGGGGACAGGATAGGATGGAGGGAAATATAGTTAGTCTTATACAACACAACTATTATGGAAGTCATTTGCAAAACTACACAGATTTGGCCTATATTGAATTGCTTGCCCTCCAAAGGGAAGGGGTGGGGAGGGAGGGAGGTAAAGAAGTTGGAACTCAAAGTGTTAGGAACAACTGTTGAGTAATGTTCTTGCCACTAGGAAATAAGAAATACAGGTAAAGGGGTATAGAAAGTTATCTGGCCCTACAGGGCAAAAGAGAAGATGGAGACAAAGGCAGAGAGGGATGATAGAAGAGAGAGCAGATTGGGCATAGGGGCAATTAGAATGCTTGGTGTTTGGGGGGGAGGGGATAAAAGGGGAGAAAATTTGTAACCCAAAATTTTGTTAAAATGAATGTTAAAAGTTAAATAAATAAATAATAAATAATAGATTGTCAAAACATTTTAATATGTATCTGGGAAATATTTAATAAAATAAATATTTTTTTAAAAAAGAGAGAACATGGTAACTTTGGAGAGAGAAGTTTCAGTTGAAGAATGATATTAGAAGTCAGATTGCAGAAGGTTTACAAGTGAGTCAAGAAAGTGATCATACTATTTGAAAGTAGACCTCCATCAAGTTTCTAAAATATCAAACTATTTGACTCAGAGATCCCAGTGCTAAACAACTCAAGAAAGAAAAATCATATATATTCCAAAATATTCATAGCAACACATTTGTGGTAACAAAGAATTAGAAACAAAGTGGGTGCCCTTCTGTGGAGGAATGGCTAAAGAAACTGTGGCATATGAATACAGAGGAATATTATTGCAAGAAAGAACTTTTAAAAATCAGAAAACTTGTATAAATTTATTCAGAATACAGTAAACAGAACCAGAATAATAACTGCAGTGATGTAAATAGAAAGCACAATAAACCGAAGCTGAAAACTGCAATTATAATTATCATGATCAATCTTTGCCCTGCGAAAATTGTACAATCACAGAATTTAAGTAGGTAAGGAAAACGCCTGCTTCCATTCTCTGGAATGGTGTGGCACTATAGACAGAGAACAGTGCATATGCGGGCAGATTTAGTCAGGGTACGTTGTTTTGCTTAATTGTTCAAAAAATTTTTTTATAAGAGGGAGGCTGACTGGTTTGAGGCAGGGGCATATCTGGAAATGCCTTTAATTTTAAAAGGATAAGCATCAATAAGAACAAACAAACAAATAAAAATGAAACAAGAGAACCTGAGCTGGGACATGTAGAGGGAAGAAAAGAATTTAAAAAGAAAATAGGATTGTCAATGAATTAACAACAAGTAAGAAAAACCTCAACTGGGGAGGATTGATTATGAAGGGGAAAAACAATGTGTATCGTTGTGTCCCAGTGACAGAGACCCAGTGCTAATTTCATTCCCCTCCCTCTACAATTTCTTTTTCTTTTAAAATAATGGTGTGGGGGAGGACAAAGAGAGAAGACATAATAATGGAGAACAATCATAACTGTGAATGTGAATGGGATAAACTGGCCAGGAGGATAAAACAGAGGAGGGTGACAAAATGGGTCAGAAGGCAACCTCCCCTCCCTCCCCCCCCATAGGGTTTTGTTGCTGTTGCAGGAAACATACTTAAAATACAAAGATTTGTATATATCTAGCACTTAGTTGGGAGCTGAAATACAGTTGGCACTTAATAAATGCTTGTTGTTGATGATGATCAGGGTCTGAAATACTATCTATTAAGCCACAGCTGAATCCAAAAAAATGAAATGTATCAGATCAGCTGTGTGATTCCTCCAGGGTCTTTAGACCAGGGCTCAAAAAATAGATGCTGTTCTGCAGTGTCTGCTGCCGCCCTGGGGTCAGGCATGAGTCTGGACCAGCCTCCCTTCTCACTCAGGTGAAAGAGCTTTCTCACTGATGTTTGAAGCTGTCTTTGGTGTTTGTAGGTTAAGAAATCTGGGAACCACTGCTGATGCCCATGATTCCGCACCCTGCAGCCTGCTCCAGTCCTGTCCATGCAATGCCATGCCAAGGCTGGGCTGCACTCTATGGGCTGTGCTCCCCTCCAAGCTCAGTGCGATAGACCCTTTCTGTCAGCCTTCCAGGCTGCCGTAGGCTGGAAATCTCTTTCACTCTGTCGTTTTGTGGCTTCTTCTGCTCTAGAATTTGTTTAGAGACATTCTTTACAGGTATTTTATGGGCTATGGGGGGAGAACTAGGGCAGGTCTGTCCTGCTTCTCCACCATCTTGGCTCTGCCCTCTCATGGCACTTTAAAGAAAATCATTCATATAATTAGTTATAAAGAACTCAAAAACAAGTGCTAAAAGGAAGAAATATGAAAGACATTCTTTATAGCCTGGGGTACAATAAAAATTATTACCAACATGGGAAATTTAATGAAAGCCTTAATACTTAATGGAGACTAAATAACTTAATTATATAGGGTAAACGGATAAAAGAATAAATCACAATCTCCACACTCTCGGGCTTCCCAGGACCTTTGGACTTTTTGTAACTCACCAGATCGCCACTAGTTTTGGACACAGCCTACATGGTCTATGGCTGTTTGACTAAGATCAGGAAAAGACAGGTTCAAAAGAGGCAGAGGCAGAGGCAGAGGCAGTCATGTGTTCACAGCCACATCGAGTCTGGGTGAGAGCAAAGGAAATTGCCCTTCCTAATACTTGACTCTACTCTCAGGATTCAGCTACAAAGAAGAAATGAGGTGGAAATGCCTAAAGTTCTTTTCTTTACATCTACTAAATCATGACCTTTTCTGACTTGGCAGACCATTAGGGCACTCTTCTTCAAGTCCCATTGCAAACCCCGGAGTCACTTATGGCACATGATCAAATAGAAATAAGCAGAGAGTATCTGCATATTGCTCTGTGCAACCTACATGACATAGGCAAACACAAAATAGCTATAAAATGGAAAGAAAGATGATGGAGGTAGAGTGCATTGACTGATGAGCATAATAGAAAAGGCTTCATGAAGTATGCCTGACCTCTTTCTTGAAGGAAACTAGGGATGTCACAGGTAAAAGTGTGGAGGGGGTGCATTCCAAGTCATGGAACATAACGAATGGAAAATTTCAGAGCTGGGAAATGAAGTATGGTATATGAGGAAGCATAAGAAGGCCATTTTGACTCAGCAACAGCCTGCATGAAAGGGAGTAATATGTGATTACCTTGGAAAGGCAGATTAGGATCAGGTTTGTGAAAGTCCTTAACTTCCAAATACAGGAGCATGTATCTGAGCCTAGAGGTGCAAAGGGGTCACTGAACTTAATTAAGAGTGTGACATAGTCATACCTACAATTAAGGACAATCACTATGCCACCTGTGGGAAAGATAAATGGGAGAGATCTGAAGCAGGAAGACAAATAGGAGAGACTATTAAAATAGCCCGAGAGAGGTGATGACAGTCTGAAGTAGGATTGGTGTCTCCACAGGTAGAGAGAACAGGACAGATTAGGGAGATGTTATAGAGGCAGAAATGACAAGCTTTGGTATCTGACTAGGTATGTGGTGTGAGTGAGAGTGATGAATCAAAGACAATACCAAGTTCAGGAACCTGTGTGACTATTCTTTCTCTTCGAAAGAATATCCTTGAAAGAAATAGGGAGATTCAAAAGAAGGGTAGAGTTTGGGGAAAAGATAATGAGTTCTGTTTACTCCCTATGTGACCACAGGCACATCACTCAACTTCTGTCTGCCTCAGTTCCTTTATCTGGAAAATTGGCATAATAAGAGCATGTACCACCCAGAGTTGTTATAAGGGTAAAATGAGGCAATATTTGTTAAGTGCTTTACAAACCTTCACATGGCATATAAATGCTACCTACTATTATTTTGGATATGGTGAGTTTGAGATCCTGTTATAATATATTTTTAGTCCAACTACTTGCATGACAGCTTAGATCTCCTTTCCTTTTCTTGTGGATACCTAGACATGAATCAAATTCTGATGTTCCTAGGCAAATTCCTGGGATGGGGAATAAACTGAAACATTTGTGGGAGACTTCCAAGGACTGAATTTGATCTGTGTAAATCCAGAGCTTCAGTTATGGGCCATAGGCTACAGAAACTCTGAATGAGTGTGTCCGCAAGCTAGTATTTCACTCCCTAACTCTAGAAAGATCATTGGTTTGGGGTAAGAGGGAAAGAGGAAAAGAAAGGAGGGACTGAGTGGGATTAGACATGAGTGAGAATCTAATTCCTATTATGAATGGGAATGGTAAAAAAAAAATGACAGGGATGGCATTTCAAAAATCCTTAGATTGTTCCAAAATTTTCTTTAAAACCTGAAACTGGGTGTAATCATTACATAGGAGCCTCACATGACCCAGTTCGGCACAAAACTCAGTCTAACACAGGCCTGTCTTGGACCCCACCCAAAGGAATCAAATGACCAGAAATAAGCGGAAGGGCTACCTCAGAATTAACTCACTTAAAACAGGAGCCTGTATCTCAAGGAAAGAAAAGAAAGCAAAGAAAATGTTCCTTCTCTCCTTAAGCTTACACATCAAACAGGGACCTTCAAGTTCCTCCAGTACAGGAACAGTTTTCATTTTGTCTTTAGAGCTTTGTCACCTAATAAATTACCTTTCACCCAGTAGGCACTTAATTAGGTTGGATCTAATGGAATAAAATGTAATCCAAAAAACATTTATTTCTTACCATGTACCAGGTACTGAGTTAAGTGTTGGACATATAACTAATAAAAAGACAGTCCCTGGTTTCCAGAATCTTACAATCTAATGAGAAAGGCGAACCCACAAAAGGGTGAGGAGGCAGGGGGAAACTGGCACAGGGGTATTTTGTTCCATGGGCAGCAGATATTAAGTGGCCTGAGCTAAATTCGATTTCTATCTTTTATAAAGGAAGACTATGAGAGACGATTGGTACTCTATCCTCCAGTCTTCCAGTCAGAGGAGAGATGAGACTGAGGGAGATGGTGTCTATTAAGTTTTGAGTTAGATCCATAGTGATGAGTTTGGTAGTGATGAATTTTTCCTGGGAGGGGAATTTTGTTACAGGGAGTTGAAACTATGTATATAACACCAGTTTCATCACTGCCCTCCATGTCGCATCTCTGTATCCCCATACCTGGGAATGCTTTTCCTCTTTCCTTCTGTCTCGTAGCTTTCCTGGTTTCCTTAAAGACTCAGTTCAAACTCCATCTTGTCCAGTAAGCCTTTCACAGTCCTCTCCCCAGACCCCTACTGATCCCTTCCTCTCTCGCATTTTTTTCAGCTACTATGTATATACGTATCACTAGTCACTTATGTATTGTTTCCTCCGTTAGAATGTGAGTTCCTTGCAAGCAGGTAGGGACTGTTTTTTTCTTCTTTTTTTTTTGCATCCCCATTGAGTAACACAATGCCTGGGACATAGTTAGCCGTTAATAAATACTCCTTGATGAGTTCCCTTTCTATATGTGACAACAGAGTACAAAAATGTGTGCACAAGAGAGAGGTAAGAGGATATGACTGCCTAGAGCCAAAAAAGAGATTTTAAACATTATCATTTCCCTTTAAAATAGGATGGTTAAGAGAAATAAAATGATTATTGGCCAGTCTTCTGAGGTCAAGTAAGTGTGTATGTGTGTGTGTGTGTGTGTGTGTGTGTGTGTGTAAAAGTGTGTAAACGGACACTAGTAGGCAGAAATGTTTGCTGCCCGCCCCACGTGGCAAGGACTCTCTCCTTACGACTCCCTCCTTCTCTACCCCTCTACCCCTTCCTCCAGCTCCTTTCCCGTTCTCCCCTTCTCCTCTCGTCCATGATTATTCCGCTCCCGTCAATCCCCTCTCTTATCTGGAGAGAGGGATTGTAGCCTCGTGGCCCAGGAAAGCCTCTGAACCCATTCGATCCGATCCTGCAGCTTCTGGGGGTCGGTGCTTTCGCCCTGGGCTCCTCACAGCCTTTTATGAGCCTTGACTTCATCTGCGGAGCCTGTTCCAAATCCCGGACTTGAGTTGAATTCCCAGCTGTGTAAAGTGAGAATTCCTGCTGCCCACAACACTGCCAGCCTGCATCATTTCTGGCTTAGACTAGGCGGCTGGCCAAAGACATCGTGACCAGCGCTCCGAAGCTGCCCGGAGAAGCCTGGCTGGAATCAGATTCCCCGGGGATCCAATTCACATCTCACCTCCTACGCTATTTCTGCTCAGCATTAGGAAATGAGAAATGGAAATGGCTGCTGGGCAAAAGCTGGTGAGGGCCAAGGCCAGAAGGAGGTTTCTATCCTATCTGTGCGGCTTCTTAGCTGAGGGCTGCGGGGATGGGAGCGGAGGAGGGGGACAGTGTATGAGTCCCTTCATTTCTCCGGGTCTTGATTTCCTCATCTGTGAAACGAAGTGGATGAAGGAGATGGCTCCTGAGGCCCTTTCCAACCCTAAACCCAGGATATTAGGATTACTGATTTTCCCGTCCTAAAAGGCTTAAAGAAAAACGGATCATTCATATGTGAATGGGGAAGTAGGAGACAGGCATAGAAAAAAAAAGCTCGCTATTTTTGTAGATAGCTTGAAATTATGGTGTGACTGAAAAGGGCACTAGACCCCAAGAGACATGCTTTTGAGTCCTGCCTCAAATGTTTAACTACCTGCAAAATCCTGTGGTCCAAGTTTAAGATAAGAATACTTAATAATAATAGCTAGCGTTTATATAGCACCTCTTTAAGGTTTGCAAAAATGCTTTGCAAATATTTTCTCATCTGATCCTTACAACAATCCCGAGAGGTAGATACTATTATTATCCCCATTTTACAAATGAGGAAACTGAGGTTATTGACTTTCTCAGAATAACACTGCTATTAAAGTATCTGAAGCAAGATTTGAACTCTGGTCTTCTGAGTTCAGGGACAGCACTCTATCCATCTAGATGCCTTAGTATGATTGTAGCTCTTGAGTGGGATGGGATCCTCAGAGGCCAACTTGTGAAAAATTTTAGGAGAGAAAGCTGAGTCCTACGGAGATTTAATAACCTTCCCAAAGTCACATTGGTGGTAAATGTGAAAGGCAGGATTTTTCTCTAAGGACAGGATTCTTTCTACTATACCACACTGCCCCTTACCCTAACTAAGCTTCAGTTTCATCTATAAAATGTAGACGCCAATAGCCATAGTACCTACTTCTCAGGATTTCTGGGAGTTTAAAATAAGACAGTGTGTAAAGCTCTCTATGAATCTTAAAACCTCCTCTATACACCAACTCTTTCTATTTCCCTTAGTTCCACTTTTCCACTTCATGTCTGTCTGTCTAGTGCAGGATCTTTTACAAGGTAGACATCTAATAAATATAAGTTGATTAACTGGCCTGGCTTTGATTTTGAATTATTTGAGGATAGGGACCATCTTCCTTTGGTTTTGCCAAGTGTCACCACCATTTTGGTAGTTGAGAAACACCTGTAACTGGGAGACTGCTTGTGCTAATGATGACAAGGTCATAGGTTTAAAACAAGAAAGAGCAAGCTTCTTCTGCACAGGGAAAAACTATTGAGTATTACTAAGACCCCTCCTCACTCTCTCAGTTCTAGGCTACAGCCCTAGCCCAGAGAGGGGACTGAAGGTGAGAATGCAGATGGATTATGTGAAATACATCAACAGAGAAAAAAATCCTTAAATATGACAAAATGACTTTTTCCCTTAATGTTGGTAGAAATTATCAGTATTTTTCCTGTATGTGAAAACATTTTTTTCTATGAATAGAATTTTGGGATACCACCCCCTAGAATGGCATGTGAAAGATATGTTATCAGACCACCTAGGTAACAGTATAGAGCTGGTAATCTGAGACTGGAAAGTTAGGATCTTTCGTTAGGCATCCTACAATTACAAGAGTTGGGAGAATCAGAGGCTTCCATTCGACCAGGACCAGGCCAGAAACTTGGAAAGGGCCACCTTATGGGGAGGGGAATGGGAAGGAAAATGATGGTGAGGAAAAGGGAGAAGGGTAGGTCAGGGAATGAGGAGAGTTTTGAGACAGTTGTAGAAAATCATGTCCTTTGAAGGGAGCATATCATATGCAATACATATAATATACAACCTCCTGCTAACTTTTGGAGAGAGAAATAGGCTTTAGGAATGATGGTATTGATTACTGATACACATGGCCTCTAAAGGGACTAGGTGCAGATGTTAGCCTAGATCCTTAAGTGAAGAAATTGAACTTCATACATGAGTAGAACCAACTTGAGCCACCAATGAGAGAACCTGCTTTAAGAAATCATGAAAGAAATTGTCAAGAGTTCTTAAAAGTAGAGGGTAAAGTGAAAAACAGAGGGAAAATCATCATTCCACCTCTTGAAGGAAATCCTAAAATGAAAACTCCCAGGAACATTAAAGCCCAAATCTGCAGTTTTGTGATCAGACAAAATACAAGTGGACAGGAAGAAGGAATTCAAGTACTGAGGAGCCACAGCCAGAGTCACTCAAGATTCAGAAGCTACCACCATAGAAGAGCAGAAAGCATGTAGCAGAATAATCTAGAAAGTAGAATATGTAGTCTTACAAACAAGAATAATTTGCCCAGAAAAACTAATTTATCCTAGAGGGAAGTAGGAGGAGGTCGAATGAATTTTTAATAAAATAGACTTCCATGTAAGTGTTCCTGATGAAAAGAGCCAAGTTGAATAGAAATTTTGGTTACTAAAGGAGGTGTTAAGAGAAACATAAAAAAAGCAAATATGAGTGTGCAGTTACGAGAGACCACGTAGGAATGAACTGTTTACATCAAAATTTGGAGAGATTATATATCCCTTCATAACTTGACCATCATCAGGGATCATAAAAGAAATGTAACTGGACAGAAGACCTGAAAATTTTGTTATATTTTATCATCTTAAAGTGAAAGAAATCACAGGGGGAAAGAAATGCAGTTGAGGGGAAAGGGAAAATTTTCTCACAAAATTGTGATGCTCAAATAAAAGACTACAAACAAGGAGGGAGAATGGGCAACATTTGACCATCACTTTCATTTAAATTAGTCAAAAGCAAGGAAGAATACAGACACACAGGGAGGACAGAAATATATTTCACTCAACAGAGAAGTGGGGGGAAAGGAAAAGAAAAGAGGGGAAGAAAGAGAGAAGGCAGATCAAGGGGGGCATGTCTTGAAAAAATAAACTCTAACCACAGAGGCTGGTTCACAGAAAGGGGCTTAAAAGAAATTGATAAAAACTTTTGTTTGGTCTCTGGGCAAAGGAAAGAGAAGAGGGAAAAAGGGACGAGAAACCAATTACATCAAACCTAGAGTACCACTGCTGAGCGCATTAACTTCAACAATCCTTTAGGGAAAATTTCTATCTCTAAACACTTTCATTAGTTAAAGAGAAAAGACCAACAAATTGGGCATGCAACCAAAAGAACTACAGAACCAAAGAATTAAAAATGAATTCCTGAAATGTAAATAACAGATTAAAAAACTTTAAAACAAAAAAAAATGGGTTAATAAAACTAGATTTAAATAAACTCTTAGCTAATTTAATTTTTTAAAAGAAAGGCATTTTAACAGTATCAAAAGTGAAAAAGGCAAATTCACAAAAAATGAAAAATAAAAGAAATAAGTAGAACTATTTTGCCCAATTACATGAAAATATATATGACAATCTAAATGAATTAAAGAAATATTTACAAAAATATAAAATGTCTAGATTAACCAAACAAGAAGTAGAGAACTTAAGTAACCCGCTCTCAGGAGGAAAAATTGAACAAAGCCACAAATGAGCTTCCAAAGAAAAAAAAACCTTGGGACTTGATGGATTTATGAGAAAATTCTATCAAACATTTTCAATATTACAAAAAAATTTAAACAAAATAGGAAAAGAAGGGGTTCTACCAAATTTCATCTATAACATAAACATGAGATTATTAACCAGACAAGAATTTAGGCATAGTGTTGTTTTACAACGTTTTGAAGACCAAAAAACTTTTAAAAACTTAGGAACTCTGAATAATGCAATGGCCAATCACAGTACTAGAGGAGCCATAACAGAATGAAGAAATAAAACTATAGCCCAACATTCCTTTTGATTACTGCTGAAAAAACATTAAATACAGTATTAGGAAGGAGACAGCAGCAACATATCACAAAGATCGTAAACTGTGGTAAGTTTATACTAGGAATTCAGGATAGTTCAGTGTTAGGAAAACCATCAATATGATAGCTCATATTAATAAAAAGAAAAGTGATAAAAATCATGATTATGTTGATAGATGCAGAAGAAACTTTTGGCAGAATACAACACTTATTCCTCCTTAAAATACACACTCGAAAGTATAGGAATTAATGGAACTTTCCTTAATATAATAAGTAATATCTATCTAAAACCAAGAGCTATGATAAACTAGAGGTCTTTCCAGTAAGGTCAGGTGAAAGGCAAATATGTCCAAAATATCAGTGATAAAGCAAATTATTTGATTTACTGCTAAAAATGTTACCTATAGCAATAAGACAAGAAAAGGAAATTGAGGCAAAAAAGAAACAAAATGATCATTTTTACAGATGATGTGACATAGAGAGTCAACTAAAGAATTAATTGAAACAAACAACAACTTCAGCAGCATTTCAGAATATAAAATAAAACCATTTAAATTTTAAGCATTTCTGTACATTACCAACAAAACCTGGCAGGGAGAGATATAAAGAGAAATTACATTTTAAATCAACACAGAAAATATAAAATATTAAGGAATTTACCTAACAAGTCATACACAAGAATTATACAAATACGACTATAAATTTTTTTTTATAGAAATGAAGACATAACCAAAAACAACTGGAAAAGTATTCATTGCTTATTGGTATATTGAATCAATATAACAAAAAGCACAATACTACCTAAATTAATTTACGTATTCAGCTCAATACTACCAAACTGCGAAAGAATTATTAAATACTAAGAAAAATGATGACAAAATTCATCTGGAAGAACAAAAAGTCAAGATTTTAAAAGAAATAATTTTTAAAAGTGGGAAAGAAGTGTACAGGAAGGAAGTACTATATCTCAATCTATACTACAAGGCAGTGATCATCAAAATGATTTGTTTCTGGCTAAGAAATAGAGAGGTCAATCAGAGGAACAGATCATGCATATAACATAAGGGAGCAAACAAACATAGTAACTTAATGTTTGATAAACCTAAAGATCCCATATATTGGCATAAGAACTCACCATTTGACCAAAATAAAACAAAAAAATTGCTGGGAAAACTGAAAAGCTGTCTGAAAAGCAGAAACTAGTTATAAACCACCATCTCAAGCTCCAAATGAGTATCCTACTGACTTAGACACGAAGGGTGATGAGAGAGAGAGAGAGAGACAGACAGACAGACAGACAGAGAGACAGAGACAGACAGAGACAGAGACAGAGACAGAGAGACAGAGACAGACAGAGATAGAGACAGAGATAGAAAAAGACAGAGACAGAGAATCAAGGAAGAAATTACTTTTTGGATTTATAAATAAGAAAGAGTTCACAACCAAATTAGGAATAAAAAAGATCATGGAAGGTAAGATGGAAAATATAAAATAAAAATATTTTTTGCATAAACAAAACTAGTTCAGCAAAGATTTAAAAAGAAGCAAGTAAATGGGGAGGGAGGGGGAAGAATTTGAATCAAGTTTCCCTTATAAAAGTTTCAATTCTAAAGCACATAGGAAACTGCTTCAAATATATAAGAATAAGAATCATTTACAATTTGATGAGTGGTTAAAAGACATGAACAAGCAATGTTCAGAGGAAGAAATCAATAGTTATATAAAAAAATTATCCAAATCACTGATTAGAGAAATGCAAAATAAAGCAACTCTGAGGTGCTACTTCAAACCAAATTGACAGAGTTGACAAGACAAATGACAGATTTTGATAGGGCTGTGGGAAAACCAGTACACTGTGCAAGGCTGGTAGTGCTGTGAACTGTCCCAGCTTCTGGCAAGCAATTTAGAACTATCCCCTCCAAGTTATTAAATTGTGTCTGTCATTTGACCCAATACCACTGCTAGACCTATACCCAAAAGAAATCGAAGAAAGAGGAAAATGACTCATACTCACATAAATATTTATAACAACTCTTTTTCTAGTGACAAAGAACTAGAAAATGACGTGGGGGGGGGGGGGAACACCATCCATCAAGGAATGGCTGAACAAACTATGATATATGTATGTGATAGAATACTATCATGTTATAAGAAATTATGAAGGGCAAGATTTCAGAGAAACCTTAGAAGACTTGTATGAACTGCTACAGAGTGAAATGAGTCAAAACAGAACAATTTATATCATAACATTGTAAAGGCATAACATTTTGAAAAACTTATGATCTCTGAACAATACAATGATCAACAGTGATTCCAAAAGACCAGTGATAAAGAGTGCTAGTTGCCTTCTGACCAAGAAGTACAGATTGAAACACGTGTGTGTATGTGTTAGTGTGTGTGTGTGTATGTCCATGTCACGTGAAAGGTGAAATGACTGAAGAAACTAAGGTTCAATATTCTGAGTGTATGGATTTATTAAGCAATGCATGGCAGTTGTCTAACAAATTGGGACCAGACTTCCTCAGCTTAGTCCTGGGGGACTAAAACAGGGGGAGATAGACTTTTATACATTAAAAGCAATTAACCAAATAAACCAATTAATTAAATTGAAACAATACATTACGTAATCTGATTTCTAATTAGATGAAAGAATAGGGACTTTTCAAGTTGGGAGGGGGAGAGTAAACAGGCACAATTTCCTGAATTCAGAAAAGGAGGTATCCCATTTCCCTTAAGTATCTGTAAACCATCGACAGAACTTGGAAACAATCACTGATTGATCAGTATTGGGACGGTTTTAAAATACAACCTATGAATTGCTTGAGATGTACAATTGTGAGAAAACTCCTTGCATCAAAGTCTGATTGAGTTTCTGGTCAGCATAACTTAGGTCCTGAGTTGAGGATTTCTAAGTGGCAGGGAGAGGTGTCTAATTTTCCAGCCATGCAGGGCTAGGTTCACACAATGTAGTAAGGTTTTCTCCCAATTTCCACAACTGAATAAAGTTTTCTCACAAGACAGAAGTTGTACTAGGCCCATAACTGAATCAAAAATGAAGTAAGCTAGCTCCAGAATTGAGTCACAAGCTGGAGTCAGTGTGGTTCACTCAGTTCCCACAGTTAACCACTTGCTGTCCTAATCCTCTCCCCTCCCTCTCTCTGTATATATGTATATATACACACACATACTTTTTCATACATACATGTGTATGTAGGTGTGTATGTATATTCATATATATAATGACTGATGTGAGAGGATTTTGTTTTTCTTACTTTTCAATAAAAGGAAATACGTAAATTTTGGGAGGGAAAGGAGAAAGAAGGAGGAGGAGAAGGAGGAGGAGAAGCTCCCTGTGAGAAGCCAGTCCAGTCCAACAGCAGAGTGGCCCATCTGCTACCAAAACCATATTTCACAGTGAAGTTTGTAAACACTCAATAATGCTTATTTTCAGAGTTTTGAGTTCTGTATTTTTTCCACATGTGTTTCCTACTTATGTGCCTCATTACTGTTCCACTTTAGGTTTATGCCCACTCTCCTCACCACAGACTGTGCATTTGCTTTGTAAAGGAATGCCTTTACTAAGAACTAATTTAGTCTACTGGCTGATTATTAAAGGGATGTACATGAGTATAGATTGTGAACTGTAGTGTTAGGAGTCGTTACTCACAGGGTTATCCAGAGAACTCACCTAAGGTGAGTTCACCTAAGGTGACTGGTCCTAAGGACCCAACCTGACAGTGCAAGTGAAAGTTTGTGGGTGGATCCCAGAAAGGGTGCTTAATGTCTATTAGATGCTTGACAAACATCAACAAATATGACCATTTCAATGCACAAAGAAGAGTAGTAAAAGAGGATTGTATAAGAGACTACCCAGTTCTTGTCAGTGAGTGGCAAGCTGCCCCAGCCCTCTCCTCTGCCTGGGCTGGTTGGTTCACTTCTCCATTCCAATTAAAGACAGAGCTCACTGGGCAATCTTTCTGGGCTTCTCAGGGATTGTTTTCTGACCACTTCCTGTTCCCATGGCCATGTGCCATCTCCCAGGGCAGGGCTGGCTGGTAGCTTTCTCTTCCCATGGCCCCATGTGCTTTCAGCCCAGCAGCTCCCTCTGATGGTGCATATGATCACAGGCCATTTGGATTCAGGAAAGCTATGGAGTTTCTTTAACAACCTATTTTGGAACTACCAAGAATAGAAAATCTTAACTCTTAATCTTAACTGCCTAAGACCTATATGTTTCTGTTAGAGTCAAAACAGCCAACAGTTCTTTGTTTAAATAAAATAGGTCACCCCACATGCCAAGCCTGGGGCCAGAAAACCCCTTAAGCAAACTGACTGACTGGAAAGTTCCCCAGCCAAATTAGCCTTCTCATTATTTTCTGGATGCCAGTTTAACTTTGCACTACCTCTATCCAAAGGGAGAGTATGTTCCATCAAAGACTAACCATAACCCTGGGGGCCAGACTTTTTCCACCACTTATTTTCAGCACTCATTTCTCCTACTCACAGAGGTCTAGCATGATTGCAATCTAGTCAATTCAAGAACACAGCCAACCTTCACTACAGTGTGAGGGTATAGAGGAACATGCACTCTTTACAACAGAGGTAAAAATCATAATGACCAAAGATTGGAGAAGATTGAAGGCCATGGAACTCATGGAGAATAGGACCATTTAGTTAAAAAACAAACAACAAGAACAAGCAACCAAAAGTCCTAAGGTTTTGTGATCAAAGAAGCTATGAGACAGAAGGTGTGTCTGAAATCTATTGGGAAGAGGTACAAAGTGACTAATAATCATATTTCTTCCATTTTTATTAATGCGATGCGAATTTTTATTAATATTCCAGAGAATTGATGAAGAGCATATTTTTTTAAAATCTGAATACCAATTCATGTGGCAACTCAATATAGTGTAAAAACATAGCATGCATATGATGCACATGTATAAATATGTGGAAATGTGCACCTTGTTTATTAGAGCACAACTCAAGGAAAAGTAGTTATAAATATACATGCATACATATATACATATGTGTGCAAATATATACATATTCATTATATAATTATTATATATTATCACATTATAATAACATATAATACAATTATATATTATATTCAGGAATATAAAATAGAATATTATATATCATGTGTGTGTCATATAATTAGCTTTCCACCTAAGACCCTATTGTAGAGTATATCTAAGGGAAGCTTCTTTCTGTTTTCATTAGGATAACAGATTAAGAATTAAAAGAATCCTTGAGAGACCCTCCTAGTTTCATAGATGATAAATTGAAGCCTGGACAAACTGGGTTGCTGGCCCAAAGTAGTGAGTAAATGGTGGAACCCGCAGCTTCTCACTCCACATTAAATGCTCTTTTCCTTTGACTTGGCAGGAATCTGTTAACTACCAAACAATATAAGGGCATGTAACCCACTGCGTGCAAAGTCCCTTTCAGGACCCCTCAGGTGACTGAGTCTCCTCTGAGGCAAATGCATGAGACTATTTGTCATGAGAACAACCGAAAGAAGCAAAAGAGGATGGAGGCTATCATTATCCAGAGGCCAAAGTTAAAATAGCTGGAAGAACCTCTCCATATAGCCAGATTATCAGTCATGAAGACTCCCTTGAAGGAAGAGAAGTATTTCAAAGGAAAGGAAAGAAAACAAACAAACAAAAACAGAAAAGGCTGACAAGAGTTCTAGTTTGGGTCGGAAGGTTAGAGGTTTGAAGGAAAGAAGGACCAATAAACTTTTAGGACAATGTAAGAAATATTAAGCTCTTCTTGAAGATGGTGGAATGGGATTCTCTGTGTAGGATGCATCTTTTTGAGCTCCAATGATGTTGTTTTTTTTAAAAGTCTATTTTATTTTTATTTTCAGGTTCAAATTTTCTCTTTCCCTCTACTTTGTCTCCTACTCACCAAGGAGAGGCCATCATCAGTTGTCTTGACCTATGTCTGGTCACTGGATTCCAGTGACTCTAGAGGAGAGAGTGAGTCTGATGATTCTGCATAGTTCTGCCTCCCTTAAATCTTATTCGCTTCCAAATCAAGTCATCACCCCCTTGATGTCACTGGTTCTCTTCATGAATGAAGGATGAACAACATTACCCACCACAATGACAAAAAAATAGTACTCATTATACACATAAAGTCCAACAAAACATATTTTTGTATTTGTTATGTTAAGAAAGTTAAAAAGTTAAGAAAAGAAGAAGAAATATATTTCAATCTGCACCAAGGGACGATGTTGTAGAGCTACAATGAGAGATGAACCAGCAATGGTTAGAAGTTGAAGAATTAAAGAATGTTGGTGACTCCCTACTGGCCTGGCTTAGACAATAGAGAAACCTGCTGTCTTCCCAGGCATCTGCTGGCTGGCACTCTCCTTAGACAAATGCATTGTAGCTGATAAAATATTGTCTCACCTTTGAGGTCATTTCATTCTTCAAAAGCAAGAGGAAGTAATGAGAATTGCCATTCAGGACCTGATTCTAAACCAAACAAAGTAAATGGTTGCTGTATTAGTCATGTGAATCTTGGGATAGAGGGACCATTTGTAACAGCAAGCACCCTAGCATACCCAGGATGACCTGTTAGTACAAGCTCTTGGATCTTCTTTTCTTAAAGGAAAGCGACTTTTAAGGTGTCAACAATCACTTTAATTAAACACACACACACGCACACATGCGCACACACACACACATATAATTCACTTAGTTCAGGGGAAAAGTCAGTACCTTGAACTTCATAGAAAATACAGATAGAAATTACAAACAGAGAAAATAGCACAGATCAACAGACCGATCCAACTGTCTGACCATTACATACATACATAGTTACCAGAGAGAGAAGCACCAACATCTGGTTTTCAAAGCCCAGAGTCTCATATGGCCAAATCACAGGAAGACACTTCCAATGAATGAGCCTCAAAGCAAAATGCTAACCTCAGAATATACATAGAGCCAGAAGGCATCACAACCCATGTGCTTCAGTGCCTAATTACCAAAAGGTGTAAAAACCTTCAAGCAAGCAAACCTCCCCTAAGCAAGCTTCCCTTAATGGGCTCCACATGAGGCCTATTAATGGGTGGGGAAGATCTTTAACTCCCATTAACTTTACATTTGGTCCCAAGATCTTTCACATCCATCACATTGGCAACTTGTATTTGAATAACCATTATCATTTCTTAAGTTAATACAATATAATTTCTACAAAATTAACATGCTGACAGCTCTCTACTACTGCTGTGTTGATATGCAGGCAGTTATCCATTCATGCTCCATGGTTCCATTCCAAGCTCCATGGCTACTGTCTAGGCCTGCATATAATACAATCTCAGGGTATTCATCCCTCTAGCAAAGTCCAGAGTTGGACTAATCCACTAGAGCCCTGGCTCTGGTCATTCCCACCTCTTACAGGCTTTTCTTCCCACAGTCCATGCTTCAGCCTGTCTCCTTTCTAGCTAGTGGGATAGGGAGGCAGAAGGAGAGGTTATCTCCTAGGGGATCTGCTCTGGGCAAACCTCTTCTGTCACTACTACTCACCTGTTTCCCCTCAGGCCACTATAGCTCCTGGGGCTCCACAGAACCATAGTCACCACAACTGGGAAATAATGAACAGTCATCCCAGTCCCCATACTTTCCTTTTCGTTTATGCAGATCCTGTCAATTACACCATGTAGTGTGGGGTCGAATGTAATGTTAGTGGGAGTTGAAAACCTTCCCCGCCCATTAATAGGTCTCATGTGGAGCCCATTAAGGGAAGCTTACTTAGGGGAGGTTTGCTTGCTTGAAGGCTTTTATACCTTTCAGTAATTAGACATTGAAGCACCTGGGTTGTGATGCCTTCTGGCTCTATATATATTCTGAGGTTAGCATTTTGCCTTGGGGCTCATCCATTGGAAGTGTCTTCCTGTGATTTGGCCATATGAGACTCTGGGTAGCTGTTAAGGAGTTCCCTGGCTTTGAAAAGCAATTGGTGCTTCTCTCTCTGGTAACTACATATGTATGTAATGGTCAGACAGTTAGATCTGTCTGTTGATCTGTGCTAATGTTTCAGACAGTTAGAAACCCTTTCTGTTGATCTGCGCTATTTTCTCTGCTTATAATTTCTGTTCGTATTTTCTGTGAAGTTCAAGGTGCTGACTTTTCCCCTGAACTAAGTTAATTATATATATATGTATATGTATATGTATATGTATATGTATATGTATATGTATGTATGTATATGTATGTATGTATATACACATACATATATATGAATATATGTATACATGTATATGTATGTTTGATTAAAGTGATTGTTGACTCCTTTAAAACTTGCTTTCCTTTTAAGAAATGCAGATCCAAGGACCTGTTCTAGCGAACCATCCTGGGTATGCTACGGTTCCTGCCATTACACCGTTTCTTCTTCAAATGTGTTATACAGGAGAGGGGGAAAGCTGGGCACAGTTTGATGTGAATGTGAGAGCTGAGGAGTGCAAAGAGTTGACACAACACAAAGGCAGAATCTCATGGCTGAAAATTCTAACAGGAAGTCTGCCATAAGGGCTCTCAAGAATGAAATTCTAATAACACAAAAGGAAGCAATCTAAATTAAAGAGACCAAGTTAAATTTGAAAAGATAAATCTAGATCGGATAGCAACAAGAGCAAATGATGGAGGATCAAGACAGAAGAGTGTCATTGTCCCATAAATACTGAGGCAGGAGTGCCAAAATTCTAGTACACTGAGGAAGTGATGGGGATTAAGAACAGTATAAAAGCTTTCTATATTTTAAATTTTAATTGAATCAAATGAATTTAATTTTAATTTAATTTTTTAAGATATGTTGGGAGTAAGGAGATGATCAAGGAAGGGAGAAGATTACTTATTAAGTTTCCAGTAGAATATTAATTCCTTGAAGATATCAACTGTTTCATGTCAATATTTATATCACCAGCAAACACTTAAAAATGTGACCCTAGTCAAGTTAACCAACCTCTCTGAACCTTAGTTTTCTCATCTGTGAAATGGAGATAATAGCAGTGACTTCATAGAGTGGTTCTGAGAATCAAGTGCAATGTTATATGTAAAGTGCTTTGCAATATCTTAAAGTACTGTATAAAAGCTAGCTATAATTATTGTTAGCTGCAATAGTAGGTATCGTATTGTCTAGCGCAATATTTTGGATATAACAATTATTTACTAAGTGCTTGTTGAACTGAATTGTTTGCACAGTGATAATGTACAACCCAAGAAGAGGCAGAATGACTCAATTATTTTGCTTGTTTTTTCTCATAAGGTCAATGATATTTAGAATGGGAAGCTATAATAAAAATGGTTGGTAAGGAGGGAGCGGAGACTCAGGATAAGTAGTAAGATAATGCCAAGCCTTTGATGAGTTCAAATTATCAGACCTGGGCAAACTACAGGATATCTAAGGATACTGAAAGAACTGACCAGTGAAGTTGAGAAAAAATGCCTAGGGCTGATACAACACTATAGGATTGAGAGAGGCAAAATTATAAAAATATGTATATTATTACAGATCCTTAGAACCTCATAGTCATCTAGTCCTAAAGGAATCCACATTATCTAGCTTCTACTTAAAAATCTCCAAAGTAGGGGATAATAATAATGATAGCATTTACATAACTGCATAAGCTTTGCAAAGCACTTTACAAATATTTCACTTTATCTTAGGTATAATTAATATCCCCATTTTACAGTCAAGGCGAACAGAAGTTAATTGACTTGCCTAGGGTCACACATCTAGTAAGTGAGGCTGGATTTTAAGTCAGGTCTTTCTGACTCCAAGTCTAGCGCTCTATCCACTGCATCACTTAGTTTCCTCTCCAGGTTAATACATTTTTGTATAGCTCTAATCATTTTTCCCAACTGGGAAACTTTGCCTTTTTTCAATTTCCATCCCTTCCTTCTGTTCTTTCTTCTGATAACAAATAAAACAAAGAAATCCCTTTTTCACTGATAACTCTTCAAACATTTAAAGACAGCTACTGTGCTCTCCTCCCAACCCACTCTTATTTCCTGGCTAATTAATACTGATTCCTTCAGCCATCCCTTATATAACATGGATTCAAGGTTGTTCGCAGTACTTGCTGTCCTCCTCTGTATACCCTCCACCTTCTTAACTGGTCAGAATACTCTAGGTGCTGTCTTACTGTATTCTTGAAAGCCAAGCCTGATTTAGTGCACACCAAGATCATAGCAGCTTTTTTGGCTCTTGGTTCATTGCTGAGTCCTGTTGTTCCATAGTCTTCTAATATCCCTAGGTCTTTAAAGAAATGGCTTGTGAACACTTAGAAAAGGAAGCAGATACTATTAAGAAGTTTTTTCAAGAGCAACTCTTGCCACATTAGCATAATGCTCTTTTTTTTTGACAGGACACCTGCTTAATTGTTGATCTTGTTCAATTGTGTCTGACTCTCTGTGACTCCGTTTGGAGTTTCTTGGCAAAACTGAAGAGGTTTGTCATTTCCTTCTCCAGCTCATTTTACAGATGAGAAAACTGAGAAAAACAGGGTTAAGTGATTAGCCCAATGTCACCCAGCTAGTAAGTTTCTGAGGCTGGATTTGAACTCAAGAAGAGGAGTCTTCCTAACATCAGGTCCATCACTTTGTCCATCATGGTGCCACCTAGCTGCCCTGATAGATTATAGAAGTTCTGTTGTCATTAACAGTCTCTCCTGCTATCTTGATGGGTGGGCAAGATGACAGTTTAGTTAAGTAGAATTCAGAATTGTTTCTTACCAACAGACCCAAAAGGAGACATTAATGGCTGGATTACATGACACATGAGTTCATCAATCATTGGACCAACTAAGCTTTCACCTCACTATACTTCAGGCACTGTGCTGGGCACTGGAGAGATAAATAAAAGTCTGTCCTCTATGGGCTTTTATTCTATAGGGAAGATGAGATGTGTACATATAATATATGAAATAAACACTAGGCCCTTTGGGGAGGGAGGGTAGTAGTAGTAGTAAGCGAGATCAGGAAGCAACTGTAGCCATCAGAATCTAAATCCAGACTCCTATGAACTTCAATTCATCAGATATTTATTAACTATCTGTCCTTTGCAAAGCGTTGTGCTAGGTATATGGAATGTGAAGACAAAATTAAAACAGTCCCTTCCCTCAAGGTGCCTCCATTTTACTGTGAAATTTAGCATGTTACAAAGACAAGTAAATACAAAGTAATTTGAGAAGGAAGAGACCACTAACAGCTGACAAGATGAGAGAAGACTTCATAGAGAAGACTCAGAGCTGAGCCTCCAAGAAAGACAAAAATTCTGAGAAGCAAGAAAGGGAAAGGAGGGCATTCCAGGCTGGGGTATGGCTAGGAAATGCACAGAACTGGGAGGAGGCAATAGTTCAGGGACCAGCTAGTAGAACAGTCTGACTAGAACATAGAGTACATCAAGGGGAGTAATATGAAATAAGTCTGGGAAGGTAGGGTGGAGCCAGTCTTGGAGTGAAATCTCAATTGCAATGCCCCAGGAGCTGTCCTTGGCTTTCTGCCATGGCAGGCTTATCAACTTTAGAGATTTCACAAAGCTGGGAGGGAAAGCTAATACATTGGATGACAATCAGGATCCAAAAAGATCTCAAAGCCTCGAATGTTGGGCTGAATCTAGAGAGATGTAATGGAATGTACTCCATTCGAATTTATCCTCCATTCAGCTGTCAAAGTGATTTTCCTAAAGTACAAGTGTGACCATGTTACCCCTCTACTCAATAAACTCCAGTGACTCCCTATTATCTCCAGGATCAAATGCAAATGCTCTGTTTGGCATACAAAGTCCTTCCTAACCTACCCCCCTTCTATCTTTCCATTGTTCTTATACCTTACTCCCTGCTCTATACTCTTTATTCCAGTGACCCTGGCTTCCTTGGTATTCCATGAACAAGACATTCCCAGCTCCCACCATTTTCTCTGGCAACTCCCCATGCCTGGGACTCTCCCTCTCCTCAGCTCGACCTAATGACTTCCCTGGTTTCTTTAAGTTTCAACTAAAATTTTATCTTTTTAGGAAGCTTTCCCAGCCCCTCTTAATTCTAGTGCTTATTTATCCTATATGTATCTTGCTTTCATATATTTGTTTACAATGTCTCCACCATTAGATTGTGGGCTCTTTGAGGGAAGGAACTGCTTTTTGTCTGTGTTTTGTATCCCCAGGGCTTAACATAGTTCCTATCATAAAGTAGATGTTCAAATACGTGTTTGTTGATTGATTAACAGGGATAAATGTAACATCCTACTCTTGAGTTAGAAAAATTCAACTTTGGCTAGACATACTGGCAAATTTCTATAATCCAACCAATTGGAAAAACTGAGGCTGGTAGATCTCTGAACTCCAGAGTTCTGAGCTTTCGTGGGCTAAGTTGAATGGGCATCCATAAAAAATTTGTCATCAAAATAATGAACCCTCAGGACTGGGGGGTGGAGCAGAGAGGGAGAAGGGAATCAGAGGGTCTGGGTTCAGATCTCTGCTCTACTATTTATTATCTATGTGACTTCTCTCCGTTAAAAGACTTAAGTAGTCTCTATTTGCATTTTTAACACATAAACTTCCATCCCTTCATCTGGGGTGGCCACTTAATGCCCAGTGTTTTGGGAGAAACATCTTTTGTAACAGGTTCTAGACTCTTAGCTACTTGGGAATAGATTGAATTTTAGTCACTTTGGTCATAGGACCATAGCCTTAGAGCTAGAAGAGATCTCACAAGCCATTTAGTTTGAAACTTCATTTTTTTACAAATAAGGATACTGAGGTCCAAAGTGATTAAAGGATTTGTCTAAGATCATACAGGTAGTATAAGAGGTGAGATTTGAAACCAAGTTCTCAGAGTCCAGGGCTCTTTCCACTGTGTCACACTGCTTCTTGATGGGGTTTTTCAAGATCACTAAATGGTAAATGGGAATTTTAGACCAAGCATGACTTGAGGCTGAGGTGAGCAGATCTCTTGAGCTCAAGATACTTCAGAAATTCGGAGGGGAAATGCATAAAGGTTAACCATGAAACTCTCTGAAGGCTTAGAGAAACTTAAGACAAAATATGATCCCTTTTACTAAGAAAGAGTGTTGAGGAGATATTAGCCTCAGTTAGCATCAGTTCTGTCTAAGACTTCAAAGATTCCCCTGAGTTATATTCCTTGGAGATAACAATTGTAAAGCACTTAGCATAAATTTTAGCTGTTATTACTATTTCAGCAAATATATTCCATGTCTTCATCCCATTAGCAGGATTATGTCCTCCCTCTCCCTCTTTTAAATTCTAACAGTCTGGTGTGATGGAATAGGTCTGTGTGAGCAAATGCAATAAATCTCATTCAGTAAGTCACTGGTAATATCTCTGTGTCTTCTGGGACCCCTTCAAGGTGTCATTTTTCCAGAATACTTCCCCAAGGAGAGGGACCTTTTCACAAAAGTTCCCTTAGCATTTTATACCACCCTGAAGCCTCTTGACCAACTGCATTTGTTTACAAATACTATGGCAACCTTGGGAGCTTCGGCAACTATTAATAAACTTCCATTGACTAAAGAACTAGGGAAGAATACAAAAACCCTTCAACGAGTCTGACTGACAAAGCACCCCAGCTTCCCCCCTCAGTGGGCCCATTTCTAAGAAGTCATCTGTTTCACGTTGATGTTGAAGTTTCTTACCATGATTTAGAGGGAAACTTGCCAAAAATCCATCCACTGTTCTTGTCTGTAGCCTCATTATGATTTATCTCAAATGCCTTGTGTAATGAGGACAATCCCATGGAGCTGTTACAAGCAGTTTTGCACTATTCCCCAGGTTTTCTTGTGATATTCTTATCTTTTTCCTATTTTAAAAAGAGAGTATTTTCTTTTTTACAAGCATAGTTGAAATAAACAAGTACGTCCTCCCCCTTCTCAGTGATCATTAATGGAACGCTGCCTGTGGTTCTTGTACAGTATACTAATATTACTTTTCCTTATCTTACTTTCCCATGCCTTGCCTTCTTTGCTTCCTTCTTTCCTTCTTTCCCTTCCCTTCCCTTCCCCTCTGTTATTTTCCCTTCCTTTCTTTTCCTTTCCCTGCCCTTTTCTTCTCTTACCTTGTCTCACCGTCCCTTTGCGTATTTGCCCCTTTATAGTCAAAAGTGTAATTGCAGACGAATTGAGAGACTCCATTATAAATAGGAGGATTGGGTCTAAGCTATACTCATTTTTCTTTTTATAAAGAGTATTTTGGTTTTAATCTTCTTATCTCTTTTTATTATCTTATGATTTAAACCACCTTCATTTCTCAATATATCCCACTCTTCTCCCCTGCCTGGCAACTCATCCCTTGTGACAAAGGTTAAAAAGGAAAAGGAAAAAGAAAGGTAGTTCAGCAAAGCCAACCAACACATTAAATCTGTCTGATAGTACATGCAATGGGCCATACACATAGAAATCACTGTCTTTAAAGAAGGAAGGAAAGTACATTTTCTTGATTTTTCTCTAAAGCTAAGCTCATTCTACTATAACTGTACACTGTTCAGTTTCAATTGTTTGTACTTTCTATTTAAATTTTTGTAGACATTATGTATATTATTTGGGGTCTGCTTTTTTTTAGTCTGCATCAATTCATTTATGTCTTTCCATGTTTCCCTGAATTCATGTTCATCATCCCCTATAGTGTAGTCATACTTCATTGTGTTCAGGCACTACAATTTGCTTAATTGCTTCCCCCATTTGTAAGTATCTACTTTCTTTCCAGTTATTTGTTACCACAAAAAGTAATAGTTGTTTTTCCCCAATCTCATATAACCTCAGAAGGGGCCAAGACCAAGAGTCCAATTAATAATCCCTGTGGGAACTCTGAACAAGTCTATTCCCTCCAAAGAGAGTCATAGACTTTTGGAAATATTAACGCACTTCAAGTATTCAAAGACAACTATTATGATTTGTCTAAGACTTCTTTGCTCCAGGCTAAACCTCTTCAGTGTTACAGATTGTCTTCTCAGGTGATCACTTCTATTTATGATGATAGCAAGACATAAAACCAAGACATGTATGATCACTAACAGTGCGAACCACTGTCATGGAAGAGGTCCAATGCAGAACCCAGGTCAAAGAGGAATTCTCTATAGATTGTGAGGTCTTCTATACATTCTTGTTTTCAGTTGACAGTGTCAGAACAGTGCAGAGCCTATTGAATATCACGAAGAGTTTATCTAAATGAAACTAAAGAAAAAACCAAATAGATGAAGAATGCCTGTTATACAGACTCTGATATTCAGCTAACCAGATAACCTATGGAGTTGAACTATCAATATATTTATCTTGGATATGTTGTTGTTGTCTGTCCTTCGTTCTCAAAGAGGACCATGACATCAGGAAGATGATGCCATGACCTACAAGTGATTTGGATTTAAGTGAGGCAGGGTTATGCAAAGTTACCAGTCTCACTTTCTCCTCCACAGACATCTGGGTCCGGTGGTAAGATATAGATCAGGATGACTGGAGATGGCCCCCATCTTGGACATGCACTTCAAAGGGACAATGAATGAGCCCATATTTGAACAAGAGAAGAAAAATGGACTTGATTGACTTTGGGGAATTGTCAAATTCTTTGGTCCCAAATTTCTTCCTGAAACAAAGTCCCACCAATGTTCTTTTGGTGGTATTCTATAGTTATAGAACATGATGATCTCTGGATAATTGAAACTAAGCACCGTTCAAGGGTCAGTGGAGAGGAACATGGTGAATTTGAGCAGAATGTAATATTAACAAAGGAGCATAAAGGATGTGATCAAAGAAATGTGAGTGAAAAAGATCTGCCAGTCACATGATGAAAGTAAGAAACAACTGATGGATAGTTAGTGTAATCTCACTATGTCAATAAAATTAGGAGGGCTGCCAGAAAATTGAGTGCACCCTTGTGGTAAACTTTATGGGAAGCCATGGATGAGGGTGCACAGGATGAACAGTCATGGATAATTGCCTGCATAATTGGAAGGAACATTCACGCTGGTGAGGCCATAGCTCCATTATGTCCTGTAGCAAAGAGATGTGTAGTAAATACATGAAATTTGGTGCTGAGTACAGGAACAGCAGTAAATGCATGAAGTTCTACTCAATGTACAGGAATATGAGACAAGTAAATCATGGCTCGGTTGCCAATGATGGAGAGCTATCAAAAGTGTTAGGAAACCAGAAAACTACTTTCATTGCCCATTGTATCCTCAGGCAATGGGTAGGACAAAAAGTAAATGAAATCTACTTTCTTTACTCCTTGCCTGACATAAACGATTGCTGCCTTAAAAGAAGCAGCAAAACAGCGAGCCAGAAAGTTACACCATCCTGTTCCTAGTACCATTCTGGGAGCTTGCTAACAAGTCTTCCTTAAACAAGACTGATCCCCTAAAGGCATTTGCTAGTACCTTGCTATTCACATAGCTAAATAAAGTAACCAAACAGCAAATGGCTAGAATCTATGGCTTAAAGCATACTGTGGAGTTATGATCAATCAGTTCCCAAGTTTGAAGCATAATACTTCACTTCAAGTCAATGGCAATTTATTACAGTGTTATTTCCTTCCACCTTGTGTTTGATTAAACTGTCCTAGAAGCAGTAATGTGCTGGAAGGAAAGGAAATAAGTATTTATTTTTGTTGTTTTGTTGAGTCGTTTATTTTATTCTTGTTCAACTCCTCATGGCCCCATTTGGGGTTTTCTTGGCAAAGATATTGGAGTAGTTTGCCATTTCCATTTCCAGCTCATTTTACAGTGAGAAAACTGAGGCAAGTAAGATTAAGTAACTTGTCCAGTGTCACACAGCTACTCAGTGTCTGAGATCAGATTTGAACTCAGGAAGATGGGTCTTCTTGACTGCAGGCCTGGTGCTCTAGCCACTGCACCACCTAGTTGCCCCAAGTATTTATATAGTACCTACCCTATGTCATCCACTGGGCTGAGCACTTGCAAATATCTCATTTGATCCTCACAACAACCCTGAATGGCAGGTGCTATTATTATCTTCATTTTACAGATGAGAAAACTGAAGAAAATAGAAGTTGAGTAACTTAAGCCCCACTACTAAATATATAAGGATGGATTTGAATTCAGATCTTCATGACTTCAGGACCAGAGCTCTATCTACTTCACCATCTAGTTGCCTCTGCTGGAAGCTTTGAGGAAGCCAATGGTGTGAGTACTTATGTTTCAGAAATAAGCAAATGCTGCCTTTCAGATTTGACTTATTGTTTTGTTGATTGTCTAGATTTAAGAAAGCAATGGAGAGAATGCTAATAATGTAGATTAAAATGAAAGGTGTGTTTTGAGTACTTCTTCCCTATCTTCCAAATTTGGCTGTTAAACAATGACTAGTGCACTTCAGCCTGGAAACCAACAAAAGAATAAAATAAAAATGGGTCTATGCCACAGGGAAGCAAGGAAGGATCCATCTTAGTATTTTTTTCAAAAAATTATTACAAATCATCCCTTAAACAGTCCTTTGGCTGCCAGAAGTGTTCCCTTCCACCGGGTTGATGAAGACATCTATTCATCTGGAAATGCCACTGCTGTTGCCATTGGTGATCCATTGTTGCAACATGCCAACTGTCAGAATGATAAATGCATGCTGGACCTTCCAGACTGTCAGTCAGTCTCAGACAGATGAAGATCTAATTCGGCCCTGAATGGCTGAAACTAAAAGGACCCAAGAAAAAACAATGAGGCTGAATCTAGAATTCAGTAAAGAACCTGAAAAAAAAAAACAGCTTCCTGCTCCTTAAAAGGTCCATTTCCTGTCCAGAAACTTAAAGATTAGTCCTATTTTATCCTCTTTGCCCAAGGGGAAAGTCATTAAATATTTATTCATAAAATTGTTCTAATGCACCAGGGAGAGAATGATGGACAAAGAGGGGAAGTACCTTGATTTGTGGGCAGAATAACATACAATTCAACAGAAATTTTCTTCTGTGCCAAGGTAATTGCATAAGTCTCATAGGAGATTCATGTGTGAGACAATGTGAATGTGGATGAAAAGAGCACGGCATCAGAAGGCGAGAAACCTGTCCCCAACTCTACCACCAACGATTTGGCCTTGAGCACGTCTTCTAGTTTCTCCTCTATAACATGAGGGAATTGGACTCTACCATTGCTAAGGTCCATGTGCTAACATTTTATGCTCTATAAATTCTGAAGGGATGCCCTTTGTGGTAGGAGGGGACTTGGTGGTAAATATCTACTTCTAGAGATCCTCAAATTGCATTATTACTGTATTTGTGCTGGAGGGAGGGTGTGTCTGCATTGTTTTGGCATTTGATTTCACATTCCTTATGGATAAGAATCACTTGATATTTTCAGTAATTCAATTGCATTTAATAAGAATTATTAAGTGCTGACTGAACTGACCACTGTTCTAGTCACTGAGGATAGAGCAAAAAATAAAACAATCCTAAAGTGTTTACAATCTACTTGGGGGGCAGATAAGTAAATTTATGTATGTGTGTGCATATACATGTATATGTCTGGATGTGTATGGATGCATAGTTATACATGTATGTGTATAAATTTAATATATATATTTTTATGTGTCTATTATATATAATTTTTTGTGGTAATATATAATATAAATTCTATCTCCATTCACACACATACACACACACATACATATATATGCACACACACATGTGTATGTGTGTGTATTAAGACTTTTGGGACTAAGACTTTTGGGACACCCTGTATACATACATATGTACACATAGAGACCTTGGACTGAATCTATGATTTCATTGGTATAAGGGGGTCCCAAGTAAAAAGAAAAACTACCTCTACCAAAGCAGGTAGGCATCATTTTTTAATTTTTTTTTTTTGCCAATTATAGAGAGCTGCCTCTATAACACTGAGAAGTCAAGCAACTTGCCCAGAGTCCCTGATCCAAGTTGAATGCAAGTTTTCCTGGCTTCAATGTTAACTCTATATACACTATACAATACTGTCTGTCATACATGATTGTATTTGCATCCATATGTATATATGTGTGTGTGTGTGTGTGTGTGTGTGTGTGTGTTTTAAACTTGGGATATCTAAGTCTTAGTTAGATGTTTATAAAAGCTCTATACCAGTGTCCTTACCAACTATACCTCACATTGGCCCCTTTTACTCTAGGTCCTGGTCTAGCTCAACTAGGCAAGATGTATCTTTCTCTCAAAACTGGATTCTCTTTATCTTCCTTCTTTTTAAGAATTTTAAATAAAATATAATAGAACTTAGAATTTTTTCTAGATAACAGACTCTTTTTCATCATGGTAAATAAAGTATAAATTTAACATAGCAAATGAGGAATAAACAAACTTGTTTATCCAGCTACTTTGATAATCAGAAAGGGAACTGGCAGGTTTCCTAAGGGATGAAAGGGATTCAGGATTAGTTCACACTTTCAGGCAAGCTCTTACTACCCCAGGGATATAGATTTCTGACTGCCCTTCTTGCTGATGCCTGGTCATAACAAAGAATCAGTCCCCATCCTCAGGTAGGCTTAATTTTCAGCAGCTGTTCCTGAAAGTATCTCCTTTTAGTCTCTTGACTTGAAATTACTTCCTCTTTTATTCCATTTCTTCTACTCACCAGACACCTGAAACATAGGGATCGCTGGGAAAAATTGCCTTCTAGCAGATAACTTCTGCTCCTCCCAGGGGAAGCCTATGTGGACAGAGCTCCCTCAGTTTATATACTCATCTAATGCAAAGTAATTTCAGTGAGTTGAAGTATAGGGAGGTACTAACAATCAGGGGACTAAGGAAAGCCCTCCTGTCTGAGACACGGGAGTTCAGTCTTAAAAGGTCCTAAGGATTCTAAAAAGTAGAGGTAAAGAAGGAGAAATTCCAGGTATAGGGATATACCCTGTGCAAAGACACCGAGAAGGGAGTTAGAATATTGTATGTGGGGAACAAGACAAATAGGCCAGTGTAGATGGAATGGAATGTTCATGAGAGGAATTAAGGTCAAATTAGTCTGGAAAGAAAGATGGCATCCAAAATGTGAGAGACTGTAAATGTCAAGCAAGGAATTTTATATTTTATCCCAGAGACAATAATAATGAGTCATTGGCATAGTCATACTATACCTTGGAATTATGAATTTGGATGAGGTAGGGAGAATGGATTAAAAAAGAGGAGAGAGATTGGAGCAGGGAGATCAATTAGGAAATTATCATAATGGTCTAGGTAAGAGGTAATGATAACCCAATAACATGGAAATAGTATTTAGCACCATATGAAATACACATGGGAACTTAATAGAAGTTTGCATTTAATTAAGGGACTAGTCAATGGCAGACCCATTCTTCAAGCACATTCAGTACTTTGCACACTGCAATCCTTTATGTAGAGGCTGGGTAAACCTGTTTATGGGCATATATGATGGAGGAACTTGCTTTCAATGTCATAAAGAAAAGCTTCTTCAATGGCTACTGAGCCAAAACTGAGATACTAATTGGACAAATTAGTAAATTTTCCTTCTGTGGTAAATGAGGATGGACTGTTGGGGGCCCTTTGATGGGGAAGGGTCTCTGGAACTTCTCTCACTCATAGGATCCATGAAGTTGTGAGTACATGGCCTCCTAGAAAAGTATCTGTCTGGAATGGAGTTACCTTCTAGTTGAGTCTTTGGCTCAAGCCCTTGTGAGAATTCAAAGACTCAGAACAAACTTTCAGGTGTTTAAGAATTAGAGTTCATATCATTTACTAACAGCTAAACCCAGTGGGTTTGGATTAGTACAGCCCTGAGGAGGGACTTTCCTCAATCAGCTATGATGCATTATAAGTAAACTTGATGGAGAATATGCTTTTGCAACCACTTTGAAGTTTGAACTGACTCTCCCCAGTTACTAAGGTGATGAAGGAGGGAATGCACCCCTGGTGTTGGAAGAAATATTTTGTGACTTCTCTTCTTGGTATTAGTTGTTGTCATCATTGAGTTGTCAGCTGTTTCTGACTCTCCATGACCCCATTTAGGGTTTTCTTGGCAAAGATACTGGTGTGGTTTGCCATTTCCTTCTCCAGCTCATTTTACAGACGAGGGAACTGAGGCAAACAAGGTTAAGTGACTTACCCTGGATCACACAGCTAGTAAGGGCCTGAGCTCAGGTCCTTCTGACTCCAGGTCCTGCACTGTATCTTCTGTGCTACCTAGCTGCCCTGCTTATCAGTAAATATCTCTTTATTCAAGTTAATTGATGTTAATTGATTAAGTGATAGTGAGGTACAAATCATTGGGTCAATTAATGATATAGGGGATATATACAAACTATAAATGGGGAATTGATATTGGGAAGAACACACAGGATTGGGGGCCTAAACCTATAGAATTAGAAAAGTCCCCAAACTCCTCAAGAACTCTTAGGACCTTGAGGGAAAGAGGTAGGCAGTTGACCTTTAGGGAACTGACTTGGCAGTGCCAGTGTAAATCAGGCCTAAGAACACCCCAGAGATTATATAAAGGCTACATATATTTTTAACCTAATCTAGTCTGATTTCTGTCCACTATATTGATATGAACATTAAATAAATTGGGAGATGACAAGATGCTATGAGTTATAGTGGGAAGAAAACTAAATTTGGATTCATTTTCTCTGGGCCTGGATTTGAGTCTTAGGTTAGTCATTTACTGGCATTGTGCCCTTGAATGCGCTTCATTTAACCTAGCCTTAGATTCCTCATCTATAAAATGGGGATGATAAAGCTTGCATTACATGTCTGGGAGATTCCTAATAGTCTGGGGAAGCAAATGCTTTAGAAATGGTTATTACACTATATGTAAATATGTATCATTCCTTTCTAGAGTCTTTGTATAATAAGGTTGTTGAAATGTGTAGCTGCTATCACTGAGCATTTCATTTATCAAGTGTCACCAGGGAATGACCACACAAGAGAATTTTCTAGATGATTAAGTTAAGAAACTTAAGTGCTAATGCTCCATTTTAAATTTTAACTATTTTTGATGGCAACCTTTCTTTAAAAATGTCATATGCTTCCATGACTTAGTGAGGAGGATAATCTCCTCTTCCCTTTTCCTCTATCTTCCCCTGCCCTCCCTTCTCCTCTCTTGGGGTGCTCTACCCCTGGGAAGGTACACTTCCATGGTCAAAAGCTGCTTGTTCTCATTTGGGTTACTGGCTACATTTCTTGTTCCAAGAACAAGCCTTAAGCCCAATTAATTCACTGTGGTTCTCATAGATTGGACACCAGGCCCCCACCCACCTAGGACAGATGAATGTAATGACTAAATAGTAACTGTTCCTCTTTTACCTAGGAACCCTGAAGGTCTTCCCTTCCCAGTTTGATTTTTTTGGTTACTTTTCTTCTTTTGTTAAAAAGAACCATCCCTTGAGGAACTACTTAAAGAGGCCTATTCATTGATTGGATACATCTCACTCAAAGTGAGAATGTGATAAGACCTTAACCTAAAATGGACAGGGTCTCCCACTGCATCCTGGGCCATCTCCAGTCCTCCTGATGTATATCAGGCCACTGGACCCAGATAGTTCTGGAGGAGAAAGTCAGGCTGGTGACCTGCACAGCCCTCCCTCACTCAAAACAAAGTCAGTTGCAAGTCATGTCATCATCCTGATGTCATGGTTCTTTTCAAGAACGAAGGACAAACTCAGCAACGACAAAGAGGATAAGCTCAACATTAACATTAGCCTTTTCCTCAGGGTCATTATTGTGAGCATCTATTCCTTTTCTATATAGTGATAGCATGATTTCCCTTCAGGTTATTGAGGTGTGTGTTAGCTTGTTGACTACAACAGTAAGTGGCCCCAGACTGTATGAAAACTTTCTAGGGATCCAGACTGCTGGTGGTCTTGGGTTCAGCAGGGTTAGGCTAGAGGAGGAAGAAACAGTAGATGTAGCTCAAATCAGGAGACCAAGGTTAAAGGCAGGCAGAGGTCCATGGAGTGTAATGGCAAGTAAAATAGGATCTTTTGCTGTTTTTGTTTTAGTACAATGAAGAATTATAATGCCTCTATTTGAATATGACTAAAGAGGATCTTTCCCCCCCATTTGTAAGAAAGTCCGCACCTTTTGTTAATGAGGCATAGATCTCAAGGGATGTGATGCCCTCTGGCTCTAAAAAGTGTGTAAAGACTCTGAGGGTGAGGTTTTATTTTGGGGCTTAGATTTTGTAAGAGCGTTTGTTTGGCCAGATGAGGACTCTGGGAAGCTGCTTAAGGAATGCAACTCCTTCCCTCCCCCCTGCTTTGAGAACCCAGATGTCATGCTTCCCTCTCTGGTAATGATGGTCACACAGTTGGGTTCCAACTGTCTGTTGAATTATAGTCAGGCAGAGGAAGTCATGTCTGTTGACTTTAATTTCTTTGTATTTTCTTTGAAGTTCAAGGTGCTGACTCCCATGAACTAGGTGAATGATACATGTGCTTGGTTAAAGGAATGACACATGTGCTTGATTAAAGTGATTGTTAACCCCTCAAAAGTTGCCTTTCCTCTTATTAATGCAGATCTAAGAATCTGATTAGCAGGACCCCCTGCGTATGTTGGGGTGCTTACTGATCCGTGGAGTCAGGCCAACCTCCAGGAAAAGGAACTAACTACATGAGAAAGCCCTCTAGCAGACAGACAGACAGACAGATAGATAGATAGATGATAGATAGATAGATAGATAGATAGATAGATAGATAGATAGATAGATAGATAGATGATAGATAGATAGATAGATAGATAGATGATAGATAGATAGATAAACAGAGAGAGAGAGAGAGAGAGAGAGAGAGAGAGAGAGAGAGAGAGAGAGAGAGAGAGAGATGTGAGATAATTTTTTTTTTTTGGACAACTTTAATGCTGAAGCTTTTTGTATTCAGAGATCCAGGCCCAAATCCATCTAACTTTTGGACAGTTCATTCCTCAGTGTCTTTATGTCTTCTGGACCAACGCCTATAACTTCATCTACATTGTCTTGAAGTTGATACTGCTGCCTTTGCCATCTCTGTCCTTATAGTCAATTTGTAATAAACTGGGTTCTAAACTTGGAGTTGGAAGACATAGTCTGAGTTCTGGTTATTCCATCTATTAGTAGTATAACCTAGGCAACTTCCCTTACCTGTCAGGCCTCAGTTTCCTCATTAGATTGGGCAGTTAGGTGGCACAGTGAATAGAGCACCAGCCCTGAAGTCGGGAGGACCTGAGTTTAAATCTGGCCTCAGACATTTACTACCTGTGTGACCCTGGGCAAATCACTTAACCTCGATTGCCTGCCTCCCCCAAAAAAAATAAAGGGAAAGAGACTTGTTTAATAGGTATTAAAAAATTCCCAATGGGCAAGCTCCTTCTACTACTACTGAGTAGTCCCTAGTGTATGTTAAATAACTTGCCCAGTGTCCCATAGACAGTGTGGATCAGAGGCAAGGCTTGAATCCACTCCAAAGGCAGTTCTTTATCCACTATGGAACTTTCTCTCTCATGCTGGTATTATTATATGAATAATAACGCAGAGAGACAGAATGTTAGGAGACTAAAATTTCTGACTGGCTAAAAGCAGCCACACCTCCTACGGACAGACATGCATATTAAAACCAGGAATGTGGCTTCAATGGGCGGAGAATGCTGACTTTACTTCCTTTTGTTCTGGGTGGAATTCCTTTACAATGAGGCCAGAGAGCATCTTGGGAGTGAGAACCACACCATGGCATCGCTGGACAGACGGCAGAAACAACAAATATCTGCCAAGTGTATTTCTCTAATGGTCCTCAGCTGAGTGATACTCTGGTAGCTTCTAGATACATTGTCTGGGTTAGTCAAACTATCCAAACTTTACTCTGCTAGCCTATACCAGCTAGAACCTCACTCTGATAAGACCATGATAGGCACCACCATCCAACGACCAAAAGCCAGAGGGAACGAGATTATGACTAGCTATTTACATTTTGACTCCTAGGTCTGGGCAGAGATCAAAGCTTTTTGTTAAATCCTGGGAATATAAATACAGCAGAAAGAAAGACAATCTTTGAAACACTAAGCGACAGGAAATCTGTATGCTGGATCAATGTAAAATCTGAAGGGATCAACATGTAACCAATTTGAAGCTTCAAGAAAATAAAGTACTCACAAAAGTTATCCTAAAAAAAAAATTAATGGAAGAAGATCACACATAAAAGGAAGCTGAAAAGTATGTAGGGAAGTAGAGGGAGTCGGTGAAAAAAAGTACCAGGTGCAGGGGACATAGTAGAGAAAGTCCAGAGATCTGCTTAGAAAGGAAGGAGCCATGAGCCTGACCTCTTTGAATGAAGGTTTTAGATGAATTCCATCCAATTAGAGTCAGTGTGTGTGTGTGTGTGTGTGTGTGTGTGTGTGTGTGTGTGTGTGTACACACATATATATGTATATAAATATACAAATGCATGAATCTAAGTAGGTAGGTATAGAGGTATATACTTGAGACCTAGGGTGTCACAGAAACCTCCCCAGGGTCACAGGCACTGTATATTGCTACTGTCTCCTCTATGTATTTTATATTATTACTTATATTATAATGTTAATGTAGTATTATAATACCTATAATACAATATAGAGTGTGGATACATCCAACATGTAAATTTCAGGGCTGTAATAGGGCTTCAGGATGAAGAGCCGGAGCTGTGACAGAGGAAGTTTGAATGCAGCCTGGAGAGGAATGAGAGAAGGCAGCAGCTTTGGGAGGCCTCTGGCAGCAGAGAAGAGAGCTGATGACAGACTTCAGAGAGAACTAGTCATGGCTATCAAGAGTCAAGCAGGGCAGAGAAAAAGACCTAGAGAGCCCTGCTAAGCAACCTACTGCTTGGAGTAGCTGTGCCCAGGGAGAAGTATGACAAATCTATGAAAAGGAAAAGGACGACAGAGCCCAGGAGTATTACAAGTATGAGTTACCTTGGCCATGTGGATTTGCCATGTGTGTGCCTCACCACCATGTACTCTTAAGTCTGTCTATCCTTCTTACTGATGCTGTGCGTATTTGCAGGAGAACGAACCCTATGTTTAGGGGGGATTATCCCTAACTACATTTTTCCTAGCTATTGTTTTTACTACGCTATTTTGGTAAATATCTTTGATTTTACACTCACACATATGAACACATATACGCACACTGTATGTATGTGTGTGTATATATATATTATATGTGCGTATATGTATGTATGGGTGTGTATATATACACACACACACATATGCATCTACTGGTTAACAATAAAATGTAAGGCCACTAGGGGTGTGAAGAGGATGAACATGAGCAATAATTTTAGGAGATAAGACATCATGAGACGATGTTTGGACCTGCACATGAACTGGATTTAAGTGAGGCAGAGCTGCCCAAAGTCATCAGCCTCACTGTGTCTTCCAGAGTCCTCAAAGTCCCAGGGCAAGACAAGAGCCAGGATTACTACTGTGGTCCATAGCCCTTTAAGGCAATCTTTAGGGTAATCTTTAGTTATCCCTCCAAGGACTCTTACTTGTGAGTGTGACTTGTGAGTAGCATCCCTAGACAAGGTTCTGGAAATGATTTGGGAAGAGGTTGGGGGAACATGTAGGAATATAACCCAAAAATGTGGTATAGCAAGGGTAATTCGATCTGGGATTAAAAAATATGTTGCAAATAGTCAACAAACTGAACTGGTTAATTCTTTTTCAAATGATTTAGAGTAAAGCAAATTTAGTTTTTTGATTATACATATGTATGTATACAAAAAATTCTTGCATATATGTAGGTAGGTAGGTATGTTGGTATATACTCCAGACTAGAGTGTCACAGAAACCTCCCCAGGGTCACAGATGCTCTATATTATTACTCTCTCCTCTACATACTTTATATTATTACACTTTATAATATTAATATAATGTTATAATACCTATAATATATTAATATCACAAATACTATTTCTGTGCCTTTGATGAAATCCTAGAGACTTATGGAAGACCTTCTTGGGGTGTAGAGAATCCTGAGAATAGATTATTTATGGAGATTCTAAGGGGAGTTTAAATACAGTCATTTTGACTATTCAGGTCTGAGAAAGATTTTTTGACAAAGTTTTGGTGGATCACAACTGAGGAATCAGAGAGATGCGAGATAAAGGCAAGAATCAGTAAACATGCAGACCAGGGAGCAAGAGGAGAGAAAACAGGGTGTGGCAGGAGGGGTCTAGAACTTCAAGGAGGCTGAACCAGCAGGGGTGACAATTGATAGGATAATTCCAGGAACAGTTTCTTCTTACCGTTTCCCTAGAGCACAATGCTGGAGAAATAGTCACTGTGCTTTTCAATCCTAATTCTCTTTTTCATCTGCCTTCCTCAAACTGACTAGAAACAGGGTAGAAATGCGAGAGGTGAGCCTGGCTGTGAGACCCATCACAGCTTTTTATGCATTGCTTGAAGGGTCATTTACATTTCTTTCACTTATTCCTTCTAATTAATTATGTGATTATCAACAGTAATTTTTGTGTGAGCCTTGTCTGAGGTTGGTGTTTGAAGATCTGAGAGAGGGAAAACTAGCCTATGGAAAAAAATTTTATATCCTGAGATTAGAGCTCCAGCTCAGTTAATAAAAGATATTTTTTACTTCAAAAAATTATGAGATAATTCCAGAAAATACCAACTAGTTTGCTTCTGAACCCAGAGAGAAAACTGGCATGGGGATGAACCAGTAGCACTGAGGCGTGAAGGTTGGCATGTTTGTTAAATTTAAGTAATCACATCTTGCACATAGTCACACATTCTCTCTCTCTCTCTCTCTTATACATATACATGTATATATACACATATATACATACACACACACATATAAGCATGCCTATATAAGCATACATAAGTATATACATATGTTGTAGGTAAACTATATATATATTTATACACACACATATATATAATATCATATTCAGTTAATAAGTATGAATTTAGCATCCGTGTAAGTAGAGAAATAGGCATATCTGTTTTGTAACAGGTATCCATATAACTGAGGGACTACATTTCCCATGAGACCCTGGAACTCAAGGGCCAGAATGATTGAAGTTCCCAGGACTAAGATTCTATGAGATATTGTGTCTGAGGACAGGGATTTTATTACGCAGTAGAAACAAGGTTCTTAGATGAAATGAAATGGAAAAACCTAAAAGAAAATCATATGAAGAAGGGACTGTGCATGGTTTCTAGGAAGTCCTGGAAAATTCCTGAGGTTCAAAGGACAGAGGATTAAAATAGACCCACCCAATATTATAGGATACAGTCTGCTGAATAGAAATGCCTATCACAGGTTCCAGAAATTGGTAAGGAAGAGAGTTCAGAACTCCCAAACAGCTAGTGACAGAGCAAACATTTAATTCAGGGGTTCTTAAACTTTTTTTGTGTCATGGATCCCTTTGGCATTCTGGCAAAGCTTATAGACCCCTTCTCAAAATAGTGTGGGTTTTTTTTTTTAATTGTAGGAAATGCTAAATTTCCATTACAGGTGGGTGAAAATATTCACTTTTTCTCCCATTCACATTCACAGACCTTTTGAAGGTCTACGGACCCCAGGTTAAGAATCATTGATTCAGTTCAGTCTCATGGTATATTTTGCAAATTCCCTTGTCACCTCAGAGCGTGAGTTTTCCAAGAATTTGCTTCTCTCTGCAGTATTCACTTAAGAACAAGACCTTAGTCCATCAAACATGTGAGAATGTTTCCCCTTTTCTACACTCCCAATAATCTCAATTAAATTTTTATTTTTAAAAACACATATTCTTCATTCTGGTTTTTTAGTAAGATGCTCTGAGTGAGTTTAGATGATTTTTGATAATGCTGAGTATTATTGAGGATGCGGGCTTGAGCCCATTAAGGTACATTTATCATCTGCATTACTCCTACACCAAACCTTGTAGTTTATGAGAGTTCCATAGTAAGTAGAAAATGAGTTAGAAGGTTTATGAAATCAGTTATTGTCTGTGCTTTTCAAGCCAATACCTCATTTACTCTATAAACTGACTTTTCCTAAAGGAAGCACAGCAATTATGATTTACAGGAGCCTTTTACAATTTTCACCTCGGGCCTCTATGACCTGAGCTCCCGGTGCCTTCACTTTCCTAGACATCGGTACAAGGGAAGTAGCCATAGGTTTGTACTGAGCTATTAATCTGAAGCTAATGGAATTTTAAGATCCTTCCTCAACCCAACTCCTACTATTTAGACTGCTGTAACATTCCATACCCCTTATCAAACATCTCTAGGCCATCTTAAAAGAATGAGTGTGAGGAAACATAAAGTATGATCTTATCCTTTCCAGAAATGCCTTTGTATTGCATAATGTGCCTGGTAAAGTTAAATTCCACACTTGCACATGCCTGCTCTGGCTGAAGTTAGGAGCAAATTATCTTTATGTGAAAGCATTTTTATCCCCTAGAATCCTACCTTTAAGGTTTCAAGTTTGTATTCAGTCTATTTTGCCTGTCAAAAAAAAGAAAGGAAGCTGCCTTTTTTGAAATAATAACAGCAGTAGTTTTCTCTTTAGGTCTACCACCATCAAGTTTAATAATTGATTTTTTTTTAATTTTTGAAATTTGGGCCATAACTCATAAGTTTTTAGATATACCTTTGTGATGCATACAGAGAGCCAGCAAGAGAAGGGAAGGTAATCTAGTATCTTTTTTCAACAGTCAGTTGGCCTCAGTAACAATAATAATAATAAACAGTATCATTAATAAAGTACTTTAAGATTTACAAAAAAGCTTTTAAAAAAACTTTTAAAATTTATTATTATTTTAAACGATCTTTTTGAGCTCCAAATTGTCTCCTTCCCTCCCATCATCTCCCCCATTCACTGAGACAGCAGGCAATATTGACATCAAACATCCATGTGAAAACATAGATAATATATTTTCATATTAGTCATGTTGAAAAAAAAGTCAAAGAAAATAGGAAAATTATATTTCAATTTGTACCCAGAGTTCATCAGTTCCCTTTCTGGGGGTGGATAGCATTGTTTTCATCATGAGTCCTTTAGAATTGTCATTGGATCCTTGCATCAGAGTAACCAGGTCTTTCACAGTTGATCATCATTCCAACATTACTGTTACTGTATACAATGATCTTCCAGTTCTTCTGCCTTCAATTTGCATCAGTTCATATAGGTCTTTCCATATTTTTCTGAAAGCATCCTGCTTGTTATTTCTTTTAGCCCAATATTATTCCATCACAATCATATGTCACAACTTGGCCATTCCCTAATCGATAAGCATACCTTCAGTTTTCAATTCTTTGCTGCTACAAAAAGAACTACTGCAAATATTTTTTATATACAGGTCCTCTTTCCCTCTTTGATCTCTTCGGGATACAGCCCGAGTAGTAGTATTGCTGGGTCAAATGGTATGAAAAGTTTTACAGCCTTTTGGGCATAGTTCCAAATTGTTTCCCAGAATGTCTAGACTGGTTCACTATTTCAAATAACTGTTCTTTATTGTACCTATTTTCCTTCAGCATTTGTCATTTCTGGTAATTGTTGGAGTGGTTCTTCAGAGCTGTTTTAACTTGAATTTCTGTAATCAATAGTAATTTAGAACACTTTTTGTAGGACTACGAATAATTTTTATTTCTTTTTCTGAAAACTGTTCATGTCCTTAGATCATTTATCAATTGGAGAACATCTTTTTTTAATGGATTTTTAAAAATACATATATGAGAAATGAGACCTTTGTCAGAGACACTAGCTGTAAACTTTTTCAAGATCACTTTATTGTCTATGGTACCTTTAAGCATAATGTTTTTTAAATTAGGTCTGTTTTTGCTTTGTCTGACATCATGATTGATACTTCTGCCTTTTTTGCTTCAGTGGAAGCATATTAGATTCTGCTCCAGCTTTTTTTTCTTAACTCTGCATGTGTCTTTCTGTTTCAGATAAGTCTCTTGTAAACAATATATTGCTGGATTCTGGTTTTTAACTCATTCTGCTATCTTCTTCTGTTTTATAGGTTAGTTCATCCCATTCATATTCACAATTGTGGTTACTGTGTATTCTCCCTCTATCCCATTTTCTTCTGTTTCTTCTCTTCTCTCTTTTTATCCTGTCCTTCCTCAAAAGTCTATCTTGCTTCTAACCACTTTTCCTCTTAATCTGCCATCCCTTTTGTCACTCTAAATTTTCCAACAGGAAATAGTATAAACTCAGATGATCAGTATTATATCCTCAAAAATGTATAAAAGTAATTATTTATAATTTTAGGTAAGTTTTTTGTCCCTGATGTGCCTGAAATACAAGAGCAATGATTACTACACAATATAAACCAAAAATAAAGTATATTAATCTGCACTTTACCTTTGAGAAGAGTCATGGCAGGCGTGAAGGAGGAAAGAACGAGGAGGAGGAGGAAGTAGGGTTATTGCTTGGAAGGAGAATCTTCTATAAGAACATCAGAGATTTCAATGTGGGAGTGTTCTCTCTTATGCTGCTTTCACTAAAAGTAAGAATGACTGTACTGCCTTCACTTACTTTTTCATTTTTTTATAATCACTTTCATGTTTTGACTCACTGATTTTTTTTCTTTTCATTTGCTTCTGACTAGGAATCTATCTAACGATACTTGTTTTTGATGTTTTTTCAGAATGTCACAGAAATGTGACATTGCATTATCATTAAAAATATTCGTGGCTCTCGTTGCTACAGCCTTATTTGGGTGATGTTTTTAAACAAAATTTTACATTTTTTTTCCCACATCTGATAAACCTCCCTAATCTCACTTGATGTAAGGAATTTCCTCTGACCTCTCAACCTCCTCCCCAGATGAGATATCCTTTGTAACCTCTCGCTGATGCTCCTCATACAGATTCATCAGTTCCTTTGTGGTCAATTCCTGGCTATGTTCCTATGGAAAAAAAATTCATCCCTTTGCAAGACATTCAAGTTCAAAACATGGTGTTTGTACTGCAAATTTTTGTTCGTCCTGCAAGACAAATTTTGCGAAAAATTTTTCCTCGTCCAGTGAAGCATACGTAAACCAGGTTACTCATAAACTGAGGTTCTACTGTATATGTGTATATATGTATGTATATAAATGTATATATTATACACATATGTCTGTGTGTAATATATACATATTCTTCCCTCTTTGAACCAATTCTGATTAGAATGAGGTTCAAGTATTACCAGTCAACTCCCACCCACCCGTATTTCTCTCCACTTATAAAAAGCTCTTTCTTGCATGCCTCTTTTATGTGAGAAAATTTTCCCCATTTTACCTCCCCTTCCCTTTTATCCCAGTGTAAACCTCTTTCTCACCTCTATATAATTTTTGGAGATTATCCCAACGTAATCAACTCACATCTGTGCCTTCTGTCTATGTAAACTCCTTTTAACTGCCTGAATAATGATAAAGTTCTTAGGAGTTATAAGTATCATCTTCCCCTGTAGGAATGTAAACAGTTTAACCTTATTGAGTTCCCTATGATTTCTCTTCCATGTTTACCTTTTTATGCTTCTCTTGAGTCTTGTGTTTGAATGTCAGATTTTCTATTCAATCTGGCCTTTTCATCAGGAGAGTCTGAACATCCTCTATTTCACTAAAAATAAAAATTTCATTAAAAGTCCATTTTCCCCCTGAAGAATCACACTCAGTTTTGTTGGGTAAGTGATTCTTGGCTGTAATCCTAGTTAGCTCCTCCGTCTTCCAGACACGGTGTAGGGTGTTCAGGAATGCCTTAGAAACTTTGGTATAAGGCTGCAAGCCCTTTTCAAGGCTGCCTTCTACTTTTGGTGTCCAACAGATTCACCCAACTCTCACCTGTGGGTCCAAGAAGCTGTATAATGCATAGTGGCCATATTCCAGCAAACAGCTTTGACAGATGGGCTAAACCAGTTGAGAGTAATTGAGAGGTCTCAAATTTGTCAGCAAGTTAGGAGGATGTCTACATCAAGCATGTGAAGACTTCCTTTGGTGAAATGGGTAGATAAAGACAATTTGTTCCAATGGAAATGAAAGTGGCTAAAGCAGGTACTACGGAGAGCTTAGAGCTTGGTTAGACATCAAAGACGCCAAAGTCACCTACTTCATCCTGAGCCATTGCCGGTCGTCTTGGCTTTCCTGTCTTGCTACTGGACTCAGATAACCCTGGAAGAGAGTGTGGGGCTGACCACTTCATGCTACTCTGCCTCACTTAAATCCAATTTATATATGAATCAAAAGACATCACCTACTTTACTATTTTTACCTATCTCAAAATCCTGTGGCAATAGGCAAGTGACAAAGAAGCAGGTGTGGATACGCTGGGAGTTGTAGTCACAACTCGGCACACAGGCAGTCCTGGTCATAGAGTCATCTTCTAACTGGACTGAAGGAGCAGTGGGATTCAGCACCCTCCTCTGGGTATCTGAGCAGCTTTTTCAAAGGACTGCACTGCTCACCTCCTGGCATGAGGAAGGGACTAGAAAAGGTACCCTAAAACTTGTCTATTTCACCCTAACCTGGTCTACTTGCCTTGGCAGGAAGGAATCCCACCTGCAGTTGAAACACACACAAAAAAGAACAAAAAACTTTTAGGAAGATGATTCCACTCACCGTTGATACATGAAATGTGCATACAGTTTTGAACAACATGAAATTCAGTAGACCTGAAAGACAATTAGCTCTTATTGCAAGATGACTCGATAGGTATTGCATTCCAAATAGCACCACTGTGTGAAACCAGGCTGACAAGTGAAGACCAACTTACTGAAGTCGGAACTGGATAAACAATTTTCTGTAGTGGCTGCAGTGATGGGGAGTACCGTGGAGCTGACATAGGTTTTGCAATCAAAACTAATCTAGTCAACAAGCTCATATGCCTCTCAAAAAGGAATGAACAGTAGACTCATGACAATGCAATTGTCCTTTGCAGGAAAGAACTATGCCACCATCATCAGTGCATATGCTCCCACCATGATGCACTTTGAAGAGGTAGAAGAAAAATATTATAAAGATATGGAGACCCTCATCATCAATGTGCCAAAAGAAGACAAGCTTATAATTTTGGGTGATTTTAATGCCAAAGCAGGCGCAGACTATCAGAAGTGGCAGGGAATCCCTGAAAATCATAATCTACAGCAGTGGTCACTTTCTACTGAAAACTTGTGCATCTTGTGATCTTCTCATCACCAGCATCGTATTCTGTTTACCTAAAGGCAGTAAAACTTTGTGGATGTTCACTCATAGCAAACATTGTCTTTTAATAGAATATGTCATTGTAAGGAGAAAAGATATAAACTGTGGAAGCTGTTAAATCTTGTGTTATCCTGACTCTGGTTCTATGATATTTTAATTGTTCTTACTGGCTGCTTCCAACATTTTCTCCTTGACCTGGGAGCCCTGGAATTTGACTACAGTAGTCTAGGGAGGTTTCATTTTAGGATCTCTTTCAGGAGGTGATTTGTGGATTCTTTCAATGTCTATTTTAGCCTCTGGATCTAAGATATCAGGGCAGATTTCTTTGAAAAATTTCTTGAAATATGATGTCTAGTCTCTTTTTTGATTTTGATCATGGCTCTCTGGCAGTCCAAAAATTCTTAAATTATCTCTCCTGGGTCTATTTTCCTGGTCAGTTGTTTTTCTGACAAAATATTTCATATTATCTCTTATTTTCATGCTTTCAACTTTCTTTTATTGTTTCTTGATTACTCATGGAGCCATTAGCTTCCACTTGCTCAAGTCTAATTTTTAAGGAATTATTTCCTGCAATAAGCTTTTGTACCTCCTTTTCCATTTGACCTATTCTGCTTTTTATAAAGTTCTTTTATTCAGTGAATTTTTGTGCCCTTTACCATTTGGTTAATTCAGTTTTTCAAGGTATTATTTTCTTCAGCATTCTTTGTACCTTTTTTAAACCAAGCTGTTAATTCACTTTTTCTAATTTTTTTGAATCATTTTAAATTTATTTTTCCAATTTTTCCTCTTCACTTAATCTCTTTAACTCTTCCAGGAATTCTTGTTGGACTTGGATCCAATTAGCATTTTTCATTGATGCTTTCCTTGTAGCTGTTATCATATAGCTGTTTTCCTCTGAGGTAGTGTCTGTTTTCCCCAACACCATAATAGTTTTTTATTGTTAAGTTCTTTTTTTGTTGTTTACTCATTTTTCCAGCTTATTTCTTAGTTTTGAGCTTTATGTTAAAGTTGTACTCTACTCATCTAGGGTGGGGGAGGCATTGTTTCAACCTTCAGACTTTTTGTGCCACTGTTTCTAGTTAGTTCTAAGAGTCTGCAAGTTTTTGATGCTTTCAAGGTGGTGTGATCTGGGAAGAGTTGTGGTCACTGCCCTCCTGGTCTGCGCTCTAGTCCTCACACCAGAAAGATGCCTGTTCCCCTGCAGCTACAAGTACTTGAACTCTTCTGGGCCCTGGAACAATAACAAGAATTCCTCTCTGTCTTAGAGCTGTAATTCACAACTGTATGTAGGCACTAGAATTGTCAATCAGCACCAACCATGCCCAGTGAAAGCAAAGATTCCTTATCATTTCTTTGTGAACGTTTGGCCAACCCCATTACCATCTCTGGGCTGAGAGCTCTTGAAGCTACAGCCACTCTGCTGTTACTGCTGGGTTGTGTGTGAGTTCCAGGCAGGTCTTTACCTGGTATCATAGACCTCTCTTACCAACCTCCTAAGGTATCTTCGGCTGGAAAAATGTTTCACTCTGACCTTTTGTTGGCTCTATCACTCCACAATTTGATTTGAAACATTATTTTAAAGTTGTTTGGAGGAAAATGTTGAGAGAGTTCAGCTTCATTGCTGCCTCTAACCCACCATCTTGACCCTACCTCTGAATGTGATATCCTTTATTTGAATGTAATTGTTCTAGGTTCCCAGGAGTACTAACACTGTAGCAATAACAATTATATGACTTAGAAGGATCTTGGAAATCTTCTTATCCAATTCCCTTATTTTATAGATGAGGAAGCTGAGACACTCAAAGGTTAACAGGCTTGTCCAAAGTCACAAAAATGATAAGGAAAAGAGCTGTGATTTGAACTCAAGTATTCTTCCCTCAAATTAGAGAGCATTCCATCATGCTGCATCCTATCTTTAAATGCCACCTGCTTCAAGAAGGCTTCACTGATCCCTGCAACTGTTAGTGGCCTCATACATCAAACTTTTTACCCATCTCATACACTAATCATATGTTTTATTATAATTATTTATATATGTCATATTTCCTACTACACTATAAGCTCCATAAGTATAGGGACTAGACTTTATTTCTTCTCTAGAACAATAAGTACATAAAAAGTATTTGTTGATTTGAAGTGAATTGAATTTGACTGGACAGAATAGAATATGATATGGAGTAGAAACCTCTATAGGAGCCTTTTTTCCCCGTTCATATCCTTCCCCAAAAAATAATTTTCTTTTAAATCACTATGATGAACTGTATACACCCTCTAGGCCTTCTTTCACTCACTCCAGACTTCTCTACAAGTTTCTTTGCTGATACCAGTAAAGAGAACATACTACTACCAGATCAGGTCATATTATTGGAACAACATAGATTATCTTGGAGCTTATTACTATTCATAATATACATAATATATAATGTATAATGATGACAGCAACAAACCATACCTCCAAATATCAAAAATGGGATAGGGGAAATCACCAGGACCCTCTCTGAAAGATGAGTCAAAAGACCTTTTTAAGAAGGTGCTACTTATGGCTATGATCCTCTTTTAGCTACTTGGTTTTACCCATACCATCTATCAACCAACCATACACAAAATCTATTGTCAGAGAGCTTGGTACTAAATCCCCAGTAAAATTCAAGAACAAATTATTAAAGTGATCATTAGTGAACACTGAAAATAGAAGCAGTAATAACTGCATGTCAGCTTGAGGACCCTTGGATCAAGAGAACACCTTTAAGCTAAAGATGCCAAACGAGACAAATTCTCAGACTTGACCAATGCATGAATTTGTTTTTGCTTGACTATACTTAGATATTTTAAGGGAGGGGAGAAGAGAGAGGAGTAAAGAGACAGAGATAGTGATGAAGAAAAAGAAGAAAAGAAAGAAAAGGGTATCAATGGGATATTGAAAAATACAGAGAAAACAATGGATATAAATAAGAAAGGGGCACAAACAAGAAAGGTATTATTGATATTATCCTGTTAACATTTAGTATGTACTTTAAAATAATAGTAATAATGTTAATAATTAATAACTAGCATTTATATAGTGATTATTATATGCCAGTCACTATACTAAGGCTTTAATACTAGTATTATCTCCTTTTATCCTCACAACAACCCTATGAGGTATGTGCTGGTATTAATTGAGACAAGTAAAAGTTAAGTGACTTGCCCAGAATCACATAGCTAGTAAATGTCTGAGGTTGGATTTGAAATCAGTTCTCCATGACTCCAGGCTTGACATTGCATCCACTACACTACCTTGGTTTAAAAAAAAGTTGTGCATAATAAAGTGATAGCTTCATATGCAACCTTCTTGTTCTGACCTTCTTTGTACATGAAAATGTTCATTTGTTGATAATTGTCAAACTGATAGTAATTTTTAAAAAATAAAACTAGTGTATGCTTCAAAAGTATGTAATATTCACAATTCATATACCAAGTATGAAAATATTCCTATAATGTTTATCAAGTTCATAATAAAAGCAAGAAAATCTATTTAAAAAGAATGCAAAGCCTTGAACTAAGAAACAGATTTTATTGGCCAAAAATGGTAGATGACTATGAAAAGTGTAAGATCTATGCTCAGTAAGAAAATACTACCAATCCATATTGCATCCCCAGAGAATATTAAGCATCAATGTGCCTTTGACTCATGTCCCTTGACTTTCTCTCAATGCACAGTGAGTGAGAATTTCACCCAATTATACCCATCTAGGAGCTATAAGATATAGCAGTTGCTATGATGTTATAAGAAAAATAATTTCTCAAAGTATGACTTCCCTGATTGAATCTATCCTGAGCAACATAGAAATCAGGCTCTTATTCTTTATGAAAGCCAAGATAACAGAGTAAAGTCAGGGACTTTACCTGAGCTCTTCCAAATTCCCCTTAAAGCACATTTAAAAGAATTCCTCAGAGTTATATTTGAAGCAGCAAAATCAACAAAAGGATGGGGTGAAACAATTTTCCAGCCCAAGACAACTTAGAAGGTTTACAGGAAAAGCCCATTTCACTGGGGTGAGAGTGGAGCCCAACTTCAACATCAAGTTAAAAATCAAGAAATTGGCTGGAAAAAAGAGCAAACAAACAAACAAAACCTGATCATATAAAATTGCTATGGTGACAGGGAATAGCAAGATAGAAACTTAGATGAAGAGAATGAAATAAAAATATCTACATCTAAAGCCTCAACAAAAAACATTAATCGGTCTCATGCCCCAAAATAATTTTTGTAAGAGCTCACAAAGAATTTTAAAAATCAAATAAAAGAGGTAGAGGGAAAGTTGGGGAAAGAAATGAAAAATTTATTTTAAAAAATGTCAACAACTTGGTAAAGGAGGCACAAAAAATACTCAAGAAAATAATACTTTAAAAAACAGAATAAGACAAATGGTAAAAGAGGAGCAAAAGTCTAATAAAAGGAAGCATACAAAATTAGCCTACTAGAAAGAGAGGTACAAAAGCCTACTGAAGAAAATGGTCCCTTAAAATTAGAATTGGGTAAGTGGAAGCTAATAACTCTAGGAGACATCAAGAAACAATAAGACACAATTAAGAGAATGAAATAAGTAGAAGAAAATGTGGAATATTTCACTGGAAAAACAACTGACCTAGAAAATAGAACCAGGAGAAAGATTAGCAATTAATGAACTATCAGAAAGTCAGAATCAAAAAATAAGCCTGGACATCATATTTCAAGAAATTATCAAGGAAAGAAACAGTTCAAATATTGTGGAGCCACAGTCAAGATAACACAAGATTTAGAGGATAGGAAGGTTTGGAATATGATATTCCAAAGGGCAAAGGAGCCAAAATTACAATCAAGAATCACCTATCCAGCAAAAATGAGTATAATTCTTCAGGGGAAAAAATGTATATTTAGTGAAATGGAGGACTTCGAAGTGTTCCTGATGAAAAGACCAGAGGTGAATAGAAAAAATTGATTTTCAAATACAAGATTCAAAAGAAGCATAAAAAGATAAACAGGAGAGAGAAATCATAAGGGATTCAATGAGGTTAAACTGTTTACACTCCTACAAGAGAAGGTGATACTTGTAACTCATAACAACTTTCTCATTCTTAGGGCAAGTAGAAGGACTATACATGGACAGAGGTCATGGGTGTGAGTTGAATATGATGGGATGATATCTAAAAAAAATAAAATTAAAAAGAGAGAGGAATGCACTGGGAGAAGGAGGAAAGGAGAGGTAGAATGTGATAAATTTTCTCATTTGTGTGTTCGTCCTTCGTTGCTGAAGAAGACCATGCCATCAGAGAAATGATGACATGACGTGCATTTGACTTTGTTTTGAGTGATGGAGTGTTGTGCAGGTCACCAGCCTCACATCTCCAGAGCCATCTGAATCCAGTGACCAGATATTCATCAGGATGATTGGAGATGTCCCAGGATGAGGCAATTGGGGTTAAGTGATTTGCCCAAGGTCACACAGCCAGTGAGTGTCAAGAGTCTGAGGTGAGATATGAACTCAGGTCCTCCTCACTCCTGCACTGATGCTCTATCCACTGGACCACCTAACTGCCCCAAATTTTCTCATAAAAGAGGCATGGATGAGCTTTTATGGTGGAGGGAAGATTGGGGGAGGTGGGGAAGAAGCACTTGAACCTTACCTACTCCCATTAAAATTGACTCAACAAGGGAATTACATACACACTCAGATAAGTATAGAAATCTATCTTACCCTACAAAGAAGTAGGAGGGGAAAGAAAGAGAAGGGGGTACTGATAGAAGGGAGGGAAAATTGGAGGAGACAGTAATCAGAAACAGGTTACTTTTGAAGATGGACAGGGTTAAAGGAGAGAGAAAAGGATAAATGGGAAATAGGAAGGAATGAAATGCATAGTAATGACTATGAAAAAATATAGCAAATTTCTCTGATAAAGGTCTCATTTTTCAAAAATATAGAAAACTGAGTCAAATTTACAAGAATACAAGTTATTCTTCAATTGATAGATGGTCAAAGGATATGAACAGGCAGTCTTCTGAAAAGGAAATCAAAGTTATCTATAGCCATATGAAAAAATGCTCCAAATCACTATTGATTAAAGAGATACACATTAAACAACTCAGAGGCCACACCTCATATCTAATCAGATTGGCTAATATGACAGAAGAGGAAAATGACAAATGTTAGAGAGAAATGTGGGAAAATTGAGAAACTGAATCACTGCCAGAATTGTGAACTGATCCAACCATTTTGGAGAGTAATTTGTCCAAAGGGTTATAAAACTGCATACTCTGACCCTACTGCTAGGGTCACTACTACTGGTACCACTACTAGACCTATATCCCAAAGAAATTTTTTGAAAAAGGAAAGGGACCTATATGTACAAAAATATTTGTAGCAGCTCTTTTTATGGTGGCAAAGAATTGGAAATTGAGGTAATGCCCATCATTTGGGAAAGAGTTGAGCAAGTTGTGGCATATGATTGTGATGGAGTATTATTATGCTATAAGAAATGATGAGCAGGATGCTTTCAGAAAAACCTGAAAAGACTTACATGAACTGATTCAAATCAAAGTGAGCAGAACCAAGAGGACAGTATACACAGTAACAGAAATATTGCACATTGATCAGCTATGAATGACTTAGCTAATTGTGTCATCAAGACAATGATCCAAAATAATTCTGAAAGATTTGTGATAAAAAATGCTGTCTACCTCAAGAGAAAGAATTGATGGAGTCTGAATGCGGATTGAAGCACACTTTTTTAAACTTTTTAAAAAATTTTTGTGGCCCATGTTTTCTTTCACAATGACTAATGTGGAAATATGTTTTACATAACTGCACATTTTATAGCTTATTTCAAATTGCTTGCCTTCTCAATTAGGTGGGAGGGGAGGATGGCAGGGGGAGGATGGCAGGGAGAGAATTTGGAATTCAAAATTTTAAATGATGAATGCTTCAAAATATTTTTACATGTAATTGGAAAAAATAAAATTTAAAGGAAAAGAAAGTGAACAACAGTACCCTAGGGCAGGATGTCAGCCAAACCTGAAGCTGGAGTACAGTAACTACAGCCAAGTAGTGAAATAAGCATCTGTCAGAATGGGAACAGCCTGTGAAGCAGTATCCAGTGGGCTCTGAGAGCCCATGGCTGTGTGAAGACATCACTAGACCTACAGCCTTGCATCAAGGGGATATGTTACTCCTTTTCACACATGCCTTGGCCACATGTTGGCATAGTCCAGGTTTGACTTAGTCGTATCTCCCGGTTCAATGAAATGAAATGCCCATAGTATATGAAATAGATGACAAAAGGAGGTTTGCTTGATATTCACCAGGAATGCAGTACTTGTCTCAAATAGATGAACACACACACACACACACACACACACACACACACATACACACACATACACCATGTCCACACAAGAAAGCATTTGGTCAGCAGGGCAGGATGTGATAACTAGCATGACACAGTTATAGGGGTGGGCATCCACCAAGTCTGAAGCAGCTAGTTTCTTTCATACTTTTAGGCAAGCAAAAAGCTATGTCAATGGTCAAACTTTAGTCCCCTGAGCCAAGGAAATCTCAAGGAAAATTTCAATAATGTTTTTATTATTCATTTTAACATTTTTTTTATACATATATATTTTGAGTTCCAAATCCCCTCCCTCCCTACAACTCTTCCTCCACCCACTAAGAAGGAAAACAATATGATAGCAGTTATACCTGTGGAATCATTCAAAACATATTTCAATATTAGCCATATTTTAAAAGAAAAGCAGGTGAATGATGCAATAGATAGAGCACTGGACTTGGCATTAGGAAGACTCATCTTCATGAGTTTAAATTCAGTCTCAGACACTTAGTAGCTATGGGACCCCAGGCAAGTGATTTAACCCTGTTTGTCTCAGTTTTCTTATCTATAAAATGAAATGGAGATGGTAAATGGCAGACCACCTCAGTATCTATGCAAAGAAAACCCCAAATGGGATCATGAAGAGTCAAACATGGGTGAAACAACTTAACCACAATAAAACCTAAGCAAGAAAAATAAAGAAAGTGAGAAAACTATGCTTCAAATTGAACTCAGATTTCATCAGTCTCTCTCTGGAAATAGCATTTTTCTTCATGAATCCTTTGGAAATATCTTGGATCATTGTGCTGATCAGAGTACTAAGTCTTTCATGGTTGATCACCATTACAATATTGATGTTATGGTGTGCAATGATTTCCTGGTTCTGCTCACTTCACTTTGCAATAGTTCATATAGGTTCTCCCATGCTTTTCTGAAACCATCCTGCTCATCATTTTTTTATGACAGAGTAGTACTCCATCACAACCGTACACTATCACAACTTGTTCAGCTGTTCCCCAATGGATGGGCATCCTCTCAATTTGTGATTTTTTGGCACAACAATTTCAATACCTTTTAAGGAAAAGCTAACCTAACCAGCTTATGGCAACTAAGGAAAAGCTAGCCTGGTCCTCACTACAGGGGATGCTAGAAGATAACACCGCTCCTACCATGCTTATTTCCTCTGTATGGACTCTCCACTTGTGAACTCTGCGTGTAGTCTAGATTGCATTAACAGAAGCATGGTGCTCAGAAAAAAGGAGGTTATCATTTCATTGTCAAACACAGCGCTTTGTCAGCGCTGTCAGGTTCTTGGCACCACTTCTTAGAAGGAAGACTGAAAAGCTAAAATGAATCTTGAGAGGCAACCATGGCAGCATAAAGATTTGAGTAATGCTACGCCAAGAGGAATGGAAGAAAATGGAGATGTTTATTAGCCCAGGATAAGATTTTCATGAGAGGTTGTAATAGTTCTATTTAATTAAATATTTTAAAGGTTGAAGGTAGAAGGAAAATTTGGATTTGTTCTTCTTGGCCCTAGAGGGCAGAACAGTCAGGTGCTTGTCAGGGGCAGAGAGGTGCCATGTTTGTTGTTGTTTTATAAGGTATCCCTTATCATTTTAGGGAAGGTGTTGCGAATTACAGGGAAGTAGAATTGGGCTCAACGTAAGAAAATACTTTCTAAATATTAGAGTTGTCCAAGAATAGCATGAGTTGCCTTGAGCCATCCCTTTATGGAAGGTCCTCAAGCAGAGATTTTGTTTTGATTGACCAGGGACCAATGTAAGGACTCATACTTTGGATGGGAGCTGGCTTAAATGATGATGATAGCAGACAACATTGATATATTGCCCGCTACCATACGTAGTACCAAGCACTATGCTAAGTGTTTACAATTATTATCTCAGTTGATTCTCACAACAATCTTGGCTGGTAAGTGCCATTATTATTCCAGTTTTCCAGGTGAGGAAACTGAGGCAAACAAATTAAGTAACATACCCAAGACCACACAGCTAGTAAGAGTCTGAGGCTGGATTTGAACACTAGGGATCCTGATTCCAGGTCCAGTGCTTTATCCACCATGCCCCCTTGCTCCTTAGATGATCTCTGAGATCCCTTCAAACTCTACAATTCTCTGATTCTATCAGAATTGCCCACCACCTCACTAAGACCACTCTGTAATCACCCGTAGATGATCTTCAGATTCATCTGTTTCGGTATATACAGTTTCATAGTAGGAACAGGATCCGAACAGAGCTGCTGAAATTAGCGGGTTTGTCCCTGTAGCTTGCTATCAGCACAAGCTTCTTGACCTTCAGGTTGTGCCCTTTTTTATTATAGTTTTGTAAGGTATTAGTTAACATTCTCATGTCATTTCAGGGACTCGCTATCCTAGGAAGCCCACTGGGAGAAAAGATGAGTGATTGTTGTAACTTTTCAAATAGTAAATCCTATTAGGTTATTTGAATTTACATTTTCACCTTAGGACATGTGAATTAGTACATCACCACCAAATGATCTAATGATTATTGTTTTCCAACGAGTACTTCTCGGTGTTGGTAGCTCCCTCTTCTACCCAACCCATGATTATTTGAATTCCCTCTGTCATCCAGAGGCTCTTTCCTTGGTGGGCAGGTTTCTAGGCTTCTTCTAACTGGCTCCCCTGTGCCCACAGGCTTGTGCTTGTGACCTCCCCATGAACCTAGCTCACCTAAAGTCACCTGTACAGGTGCTTGTCTTGAAATTCCTTTTTGGCAGGGGTTCTTTTATCATCTTGTGTGCCACCGAACCTTTTAGGCCATCTGATAGAGCCTATGTACCCCCTTCTTAGAAAGAATTTAAGTAAAAGCTTAATTTCAGGTAGAGGTTAGTGAAAATAAAGATGTATTTTTTTCCATTCAAAGTCACAGACCCCCTAAAATCTCTCCACAGGTCCCCTGAGAGTTCGTGGACCCCAGGTTAAGAATCCTGCTTTACTGTGGATGCTATCTCACACCTCTCATGCACCTGGCATCTGACTCAGTCAACTGTCACAGATCATGGAGGTCTGAAAGCCACAACCTATGCATCCTTTGTCCCTCTGAAGCCTCATTTTTGTAATCAACATGATCCTTGGGTTTCCATTCATAACTTCAGACTTAATGCCATTAATGCACTGTGGAAGTTGGAATTTGATACTTTCTAAGGTTCTGTCTCAAAGATCCAATGATACTAAGGATTTATTGAGCGCTCAGGGATACAATATTCTGTGTTCACAGAACACAGAACTCCTCTAAGAGTTTACAGTCTTCACAGGGGATGGTAGACAATCCCCATTCACATGAAATACTGATTTCAAAATAATATGTAATCATCATAAAATTGTGAATTAGTTTCAATATAATTATACATAATATATTAATACAATAATAATATAAAGATACTATTCTTTATCAAAATACATGATAGAGACAATAAACAAAAAAAGAGACTGGTGTTAGATAAAATTATTGAGGAAGGTTTTAGGGAGGGCATGGGACTTGGAATAGGCTCTAAATGACAGATGGAAGGAAATAAAAGGGCATCCTAGGGCTAATTTCTCAGTTGATTGAAAAGAACAAAGTTTATTTAAATTATTTATTTTTAGTTTTAAGCATTCACTTTTACAAGATTTTGAGTTCCAGGTTTTTCTACCTCCCTCCCCTTATCCCTCCTCAATCATTAACATTACATCTCTACATGGACAATCATATTAAACATACTTCCACTTTAGTCATGTTGGGAAAGAGGAATCAGAACAAAAGGGGAAAATCATGAAGTAAAAAAAACAAAAGAAAACCAAAAAAGAGAGAAAATAGTATGTTTCCATCTGCATTCAGACCCCATAGTTCTTTCTCTGGATGTGGATAGTATTTTCCATCTTTTGGAATTGTCTTAGATCATTGAATTGCTAAGGAGAGCCAAGTCCATCAAAAATGGTCATTGCACAATGTTGCTATTACTGTACAAGATGTTCTCCTGGTTCTGATGAGCAAAGGTCTCAAGGCATGAATGAGCATGGGAGTATGTGCCAAGCAATGAGGATATCAGCTTGGCTGGCCCAAAGGGTTCATATTGGAGAATGAGAGCTTAATCAATCTCAAGGATAACAACTGGCATTTATTCAGCACTTTGAAATTCTCAAGCATTTGACCTGCACTATCTCATTTGAACCTTACCACAATAACAGCAGAAGTCTTATTATCACCATCCCTATTTTACCAATGAGGAAATGATGGTTCAGATATTAAATGATTTATCCACGATTGGTCATACAGTGAAAGTTTAGAGGCAAGGACACAGGTCCTTATGATTCCCAGTCCAACACTATGCTGGAAGATCCCATCAACCATGCTATCTTGCTGGAATAAAAAAGCTGGTGTAGGTATGGTAAAGTCAGATAATAGAGGATTTAAATGTGTTCAATTCTACTTTTTACAAAGGTAAGTTTAAGGGAGTTTAAGAGAGAAAAGTATGACAATACGAAGATTTTTGTAACAGCTCTTGGTAGAAACACCAGGTTCACAGTGAGACTTAGGAAATTCTGGACCATCCTTTTCTTCTTCTTTCCAGTTAAGAATTTCAGGTTTGTGATATATGCACCTCCTTTACTTTGCTTTTGGTGCACCACTCTTAATTAGCAGCCTATTGTGATACATCATGGTTCTTTCTGTTGCCTTTGAAGAAGGTGATATTCCTTGATTTATGTCTTATAGCATCACCAGAAGAATGTTAAGAATCATAGGTCTTTGTCTGGGGGAGAAGCTCAGAATCATTAAATGCATTGCATAATTTTCTGAATGTATTCCAGCCTGCTTTCTTACCTTTCTTCAATTCTGGACCACATTCTCTATTTATCTTAAAAAGTGTACTGGGGAAATCTCAGCAGTCCTGATTGTACTACTTTGGATGCTCTCCAACATATTAAAATTGTCATCATCATCATCATCATCATCATCATCATCATCACCTGTTATTATTAAAATTCTTATTAAAATATGTGGACCTAGAATGTAATACGTAATTTAGTTGTATGTGGAAACAGAGTACAGTGTGTCTATCACCTCCATATATCAGGAAGCTCTTCCTCACTGTACTCCAAGAGCACATCAGATTTTTTTTGGTTGTTATATCACATCATTGATTCATACTGATTTTTCAGTCTACTAAAATTCTCCTTATCATTTTTAGATAAAATGTCCTATAACTCTAAGGGTGGGATTGATTTTCTCAGTTAAGTTACCCTACTCTACTTAAAACATGTGAAAATGTCCTGTTATCTTAACCATGTGAACAGAAATCATCAACCAATCTCAATCATAGATTTTACCCTGAAACAATTGAGCCACTATAGGCTTTAGATCAAGTGCAAAAGGAACATGAATCATGTTCAAATAAGCTGAGAAAACTTCAGTATATACTAAGGTTCATCTATATTATATATAGATATATCTACACATAGATATATCGGTGATGTATATTATATAATATACAGTATTAAACTAGTTGAGAATGGGAGTAATTCTAGAGATTGGAGCAAATTTGACATTCTAGGAAAATGCATGAAGAAGAACCACTTGGTGAGAGGAAGTGAAAGAGAGGCTTTAGCTTAGGCATTGCTGTGGATCTCCTTGCCCTTCTCACTTTTGACTAGAGGAGGACTTTGAAAAAGTTCCCAATAGGGACTTGCTACCTTCTCATTGGCATACTTATAACATCCTCGGATCATCTGTGGTAGGAACCAAGGGGAGAATGGATGTAGATTGGTCACTCCACAAAGATCCCAGCAAAGAAGCTAGACCATGCCTAAGGGGAACTTCTTGAGCACTCCATGGGGAAGGAGCAATGGTAGTATTTCCAGCAACCATAAACTGGAAGTTATCTTTTTATTACATGAATTATCTAAACTCAAACTTCCTTTCCCCTCTGTATTTACTGGTAAGAGAGTGGGTCACAGGCTTTTGGTGAGATGCTTTGTTCTAATTATAACACATTAGTGTAAGTATTACTGTCTAAGAGCAGGATTGGCTAACTAAAGTGATAATTAATCTATAATCCTGGAGGGAACACATTGGAAAGGGAGTTGAAGACAGCAACATTAGCATGATATTTGTAACATCTCAGAGGTACACCTAGACACCTGAAGGGACTTTGTCGCCACAATTTGGAAAGTGGGGGGCTGGTTATTAGCACCTGAGATCATGTCATCATGCCTACTCCATCTTGTAAAGTAGGTTTTTAGAAGCCAATGTAAAATTTTAAATTCAACCCAATAAAGCTTCATCTTCTTAACCTGTCAAGATTGTTTTTTGGGTGCTGATTCCATCATTCCAGATGTAATTAGTTTTCCTTAGATTACTTACAAACTACTATTCAAAAATCCTCAGGAGCTTCCTATTCCCTTTAGGGTAAAGTAGGAATTTCTTAGCCTGGCATTTAACATTCACTACCGTCTGACTTCCTCCCCTAATGTGTTTTCTCTTCATGAACTCTCTTTCCTAGCTGAATGGAACAACTAGCCATTCCTCCAGTCTGATACTCCCACCTGCATGCATTTTTACAAGCCATTCCCCATTACTGGAATACAATATCTCCCCATATATAACCCTTGTCTTCTCTCAAGGCTTGGTCCAGGGGTCCCCTCCTCTGTGAAGCCTTCCCTTGTCTTCTCAGTTGTTAGCATTCTCTTTCATTTCCATTTTCTGTATAAAAGTGGTGCAGTGGATAGAGCTCTAGGTCTGGAGACAGGAAGACTAGAGTTCAAATCTGGTTTTAGGTACTTGCTATCTGTGTGACCTGGGAAAAGCCACTTAATTTCTATCTGCCTCAGGGTTTACCAACTGTGAAATGGGAAAGATAGTGACATCTACCTCTCAGGATTCTTGTGAGAACCAAATGAGATAATATTTACAAAATACTTAACACAGTGGCTCGCATAAAATAGGCACTTAATAAATGCTTGTTTCTTTCCTTCTATTCATCAGAAATAATAGATTTTAGAGCTGGAAGAAACTTTAAAAATCCAACAAGTCCAAACCTCATTTTTGCAGAGTGAGAAACTAAGGTACAGAGAATTGAAATAACTCTCCTAGGCTCACATAACTAGTAAGTCTCTGAAACAGGATGTGTACCCAGGTTTTCCTAAGCCCTAACTTAGAAGTCCAGTGGCCTATCCATGACACCAGAGGTACCAAACTGCCCAGGTACAACCCTTAGAACCAGATTAAAATGTATTGAGAAATCTCTGACAAAATAAATTTAAAAAACACTATACAACAGAGATAATGTTAATTTGTGGTTTTCTAAAGGGTCTCTTTCTATTTGAATTTGAAACTACTATACCTCACTGACTGTCAAATGCATCTATATGTTGAGCATAAGATCCTGGAAGACAGATGTTGTTTTCATGTTTGTCTCTGTAGCCTTAGCACATAGAACATAATAAGCACTTAATAAATGTTTGTTAAATTTATCTGAGAGATATGCTACCTGCCTTCATAAAATTTATACCCAAATAATATTTTCATGTGATGATGCTCAAATAATTATAGTAAAAAATAATACATAATAATTGTGTAAGGCTGACTTGTCAGTATTATCTGAGTTCTGAGGGGAGAAAGGCAATTATTGATTGGGGGATCAAGAAAGTCTTTCTAGAGAGGGACTCAATGGCATTGGAAATTAAATTATGGGTAGAAATTCGATAGATTGCAGTCTCTTGTAGGCATGTCTAATTCTTTCTCCATTTTTGTAAACCTCAAAGTTCTATAAAAATACAATACATCAATCACCCTGGGACCCCCAAATTCTGGGCTGACCTGGACTGAGTATAATCCTGATCCAAAAGGGTCATTTTTACTTTAGACTCGTATCCCCCCAACTGGAATTCACCATGGGAAGTCTCCAATAACACTTGTATTTAGGTTGTCAAATACAATCAACAGAATCCTTAAGCTCTCATACAAACACTCAAGGATTTTTTTTTTTAAAAATCCCTAACAGATACAGAGCAGCCTTTATTTCATCTGGAAGAAAATACAAAATGTTCAAGGGACTTGGGAGTTCATAAACAGACATAGAAAACATTAAAAATATAGTAGCCACAAGCTCCTCTCAGAACAGAGTGAACTTGAGGTTGCCAGTAGGATAGTGCTTGTCTCCCAAGACAGCCATTAAGGTTTCCTGGAGGGAAAAAGAAAGAAATAATCTTCTCCACCCTCCCCATCCCTACCTCATGCTTCAGAAGAAAGGCACAAGAGAAAAGGCAAAATGAAGAATGGTCTGTCGACTACTCTTTATAGGCCAGTACTTGAGTGTGGTTTTTCTCTCCTGAGTCCACCCTTTCATCAGAGTTCAGGTAGCCAATTATTTTTTGGCAGCTCTGGTCACTGGCAATAAGTCAGGAGTCCTCTTTTTCTACTAATGAAGTGTCAATGGATCTACCCATTCTCTATGGGCGAGAGGTATTTTCATTAAATTCATCTGGACCTCCTCTAATCAACACCTTTCCTTTCCCTTCCCTTCCCATGTAACTGTGTTATTATTTTCATCATTTGGGTCTTAGAGGATATGACGAACAATATACATTATCATGATTTTCTGCTTCATACTCTGTATACTATCTTCATACCCTTTTCAATGGCTGCAGGTCATATATAGCTGTCAAACAAGTCCAGAGATGTACAGAATTCACAGTTTGGGTGCCAAGGATAATTATAATATCATCACCAGTATCAAAAAGACCTTTTTGAGTTTGTAATCAATGGAGAGGATTATCTGATTTATAAGGAAGCAGAGGAAGTGGCTGCCTTTCCAGGATAATCTGAGGGAAGATGCCAAACCTCCTACCATTCTCCACTCCTACATAGCCAGAGATTCTTATTATTAGAAATCATTTCTATGCATTAAAGCAAAAAGAATAGAAGAGGAATTGCTTCCAGAAAGTCTTTGTTTAAATGCTTATGTATTAACTAAGAGGAGAAAAGGGAATAACAGGAGCACAAAAAAGAAAACTGAGATTCAGATAAGTGAAATAACCTGTCCAGTGACACACAACCACAGAGCTGAGACTTAAAGCCAAATCTTCTAAGACCAGTGCTATTTCATCTATACTGTATCATCAATCTACCTCCCAGATGAAGGAAACAGTGAGAGGAAAGCAATAGAAATGAGTGATTGGGGAGAATTGAGCAGAAAAATTAGTTCCATGTGTAGGAAATGTAAGGTCTATTGGTGGGAAAATATTAATATCTTCATCCTTCAATGACCAAAATTTAACGTTTGATCACATGATTCAAGAAAATTTAAAAATTTAACCATTTGTATGTTATCTTAGGAAACATCAGAAAGCAAACATTCTATTGGAATGTTGTAGAAGACTCATCTGGTTAGGTTTTTTTTTTTTTTTTTTTTGGATGGATGTGGATGAGTCCCAAAGAACAAATGTTTCATTATGAGTTACATCCTGAACATGAGCCAACAGGTGATTGCATTTAAAGAAATACAGATTTATTTATTTTTTTTTAGCGTTTGTAAAAATGCTCTCATCACCAAAGTCTCTAAGGGCAGATAAACATTTCAAAAACAATACATTGGCCTTAGAAGAGTAAAACCAGACTCTGGAAAAAAAATAACTTCGAATAAGTTCAATCAGTGGGAACCTAAAGTTAAGTTACATTAACTATCTGTGTATTTGTGTGTGTGTCCTCCACAGTGGATACAAACAGGCTGTAAGACAATAATATGCCTTTGGGGAAGAAAACTGTATAAAACACATCATTAAAGGCATGAGGGACCAGAAAAGGTGGAGGATGAGAACCAGAAACAACAGCAAAAAATGTGAATGTTGTACTGGTAGCATTAAATACTAGAATGATTACCTCTTCCCAGCCACTAGCTCCAAATCTTGGTGATTCCATCCCAGCCTTCTTTGTCACCTCCTTTCTACTGGAAACTTGGACTTTCCTCCTCTTCAACCATCCCAAACTCTGATTTGTGAACCAATTTAGCCTTGCCTTGCTCAGAACCTAGTCTCTATCCCTATTTCCCAAAAGTAAGCTCCAAACCAGGCTATCTATACTCATCGCACACTTTTTAGCTCCCCTTTCTGTGTTATATTTCCAAACTAGGATGAAAGTCCCTTGAAGGCAAGGATTGTCTTGCTTGGTAAATGCTCTCTATCTTAATCTGTCTTTTTTTGTCTGTCTGTCTCTTTCTCTCTTCTTCCTTTCCCCTTTCCTTTTCATCCTCTCTCTCTCTCTCTCTCTCTCTCTCTCTCTCTCTCTCTCTCTCTCTCTCTCTCTCTCTCTCTCTCTCTCTCTCTCTCTCTTCCCTCTCCCTCTCTGTGTTTGTCTCTTTGACTCTCTCTCTGACTCTGTGTCTCTCTCCAGTCACTCTAGTGTTCAGCAAATCCTCTGTTGAGGATTTATGGAAGGTTGTAGACAAGAATCCCATAAAATGAGAAGCACGAATGGGTTATAATTTACCTGGGAAAAGGATATACCTACATCCATGAGATCACGGATCCCCCAATGTCAGGATGTATATAAAAATATATACTGAACATGAAAACATCTCCATTATCATTATCCACACTCTAGCTACTAGAGTCTAAGACCCTTTTGAAGTCAGGATCTGCTGAAATTTCAGCTTCTCCTAGAAGTCTCCCTGGAATAACTTGGAAAGAGTTAGATTTTTCCCTCTTTTCACCATATACTTCAAATTTCTCAATCTTGAAACCACTCCCCAAACCCTGAAGTTAGTAAATACTATAGTCACGATAGTTCTTAATATGATTACCTATCCACACCTAAGGTCTTCAGTTCCTCTACAGTGTTCCCTCCTCAGTGTTTTCCAATCTGTCTTTGGGCTCCACCATTCTACTGAACCTTCTTTGTCAAAGATTATCAAAAACCTCATACTTCTCTCATGTAATGGTCTTTTTTCTACTTCTTATCTGCCTTAACTTTTCCATAGCATTTAATGATGTCGATCACTTCTTTCTTCTGGATAGTCTACCTAACTCTACATTACATGTCCTTCCTCTAAGTACTCCTTTTTGGATTTCTTCTTTGGTCTCTTATCCTGCCTCTGATCCCTGATGGTGCCTATTTACCAAGGTTCTGTCCTCAGGCCCCTGGTCTTCATTCCTTACATCCTCTCCTTTAAAAATCTCCTGAACTCCCACAGCTTCAACAATCATGACTATGTGAATGAATTTTAAATTGATCTCCAGCTTTGATCTCTCTCCAGACCTTGAGGTTTGCATGTCCAGCTGCTTACAAGGACATTGATATATCCTTAGATACAACCCCTTATGAAGAATTTTTAGAGTAAACTACATTCAGTACACTCAAAGGTCTATGAATATTCAACATAGGCATTATAAATTGATATGTATTATTGGCACAAGTAATATCCCAACTACATATGCACATGCAGGTGCTTCAAATATCACATACAACATCACATATACATAGAATGGTACCTCTCTAATGTTAGTACATACAACAATGGGATGCATTGCACATAATTAATAGAATATATGATGACAGTTTGGATATTAGAGTAAGGACACAAGTCTCATGTGATCTAAAACAACATAGCATTATATCACTGAGCTATATACAGTGTCCAAACATATACTCCACAGGCAGAAATATAGAAAGATACCACAGGAACATAAAACAATAACTAGATAACACCACGTAATAGCACATATGGCAAAGAAGTATATTCAGATATCCAAACGGACATATGATCTCGTCAGATTGGAAGTCGACTTCCATAATGATGCAGGTCATGGCCCATACATGCTAGCTCATCCCACATGTCTCTTGTCCACATTCTCTCATAATTTCACCACTAGGGAGCCCCCAAATGGCCTGGAGGACTTCCTAGCTTTCTCCTAACAGTCTGTGAGTATCAACAGAGTACTCAGGCTTTCCACTTGTCACCCCTTGCCCTCGTCCATGAGCAGCTCATGTTCTCTTCCTATTACACAAGTCATTGATGACTTCTTTTCTATTCCTGATCATCTTTGAAATTCCTCATTGGTTTTAGGTGGCACTTGTGTTTTCATTGTCCTCTGTGTGATATTCTTTTCTAATTCTTCAAAGAACATTCCGTTCCATGTTTTACCATCAAAGCTCAATACTACTGGAACATTTGTATTAAAAAGATTGGCCTTTGCTTTCATAGGAAGGTTTGCAGTTTTTCAGGCCTCTATCCTTATCTTGTTCACTTCTGGACCTAACTTCTTTGTTCATCTGTACCACCTGTCCTAGGTACACACACTAATGGATAAGCCCTATAGATGTCCATCCAAATACACGTTGTGATGTGTCAATGGACACTGCTTATCCATTTGTCCTTTCAAGTAAGAATGGTGCAGACCAAGTTGTTTTGTGTGATTGCAAATCACTTCCAGGAGGTTCTGCAATGTTCTGAGGCTCTAGATAATCAATATGTTATTCACAAACAGGAGTAGCTGGGTAACCTCACCTTCTGTAGCCCATCTCTCCTTAACCTGATCCTTGTTCTGGGTCTCCTTTATCAAACTGGCAAAAAAAAATTGGCAAACATATATCCCTTTGTTTTAGGCCTTCCCTGATATTCGGTATTCCAGGTCACTGAACATGGTTATTTCTACTGTTTTATATTTCAAGGACTCTTGAATAAAACCATGATAATTTGGTCCATTATAAATTTGTTACAGAATCTCAACTGAGCCCTTACTGCAGTAAAGCAATCCTTCTATATCTCCCTTACATACTATCCTATGCAGCAGTTATTTTTCTAAACTTTTTAATCCTTCCTCAAGCTTCCTACAGTACCCCCTCTCAACTTTCTTAACTAAGGATTTTATTTCATCTTTCACTGAAAAAATTGAAAGCATTGGCCAAGTTTCCTTTTTCCCTCTTCATCTTTTCACATCACTCATTTTCCTCTAGTCTCCTCCTTCACTCTTGTCTTACATGAAAAAGTGGTTCTTCTCCTTGCCACTCTCATAATCTTGATTCTATTCCTTACAGTCTTCTCAAGCAGAATTCCCCTACTATTTTCCCAAATCTCTCTCAATCTTCAATCTCTCCTAATCAATTGATTCCTTCCATAGTGCCCCCAAATATTCCCATATCTCCCTTGTCACTTGATCAACAATCCCCACTAGCTATCATCTTATATGTCTCCTCTAGTTCTTGGCTAACTTCCTTGAGAAAGCTGTCTACACTAGGTGCCTCCACTTCCTCTCATCTCACATAACTCTACCTCAGTTATCTGGCTTCCAACTTCATCATTTAACTGAAGCCGCACCCTTCAAAGTTAACAATGATCTCTTGAGTGCCGAATCTAATGGTCTTTGTCTTAATCCTTCCTGACCTCTCTATATTATTTGGCACTTTTGATCTGGATACTCTTTCCTCTAGGTTTTCATGACACTGCTCTCTTGCTTCTCCTTCTACTTGTCTGACCATTCATTATCAGTCTTTTTTGCTAGGTCTTCAAGGGCATGCCCATTAACCATAGGTTTTCCCCAAGGTTCTGTTCTGGACTGTCTTCTCTTTTTCCCCTATTATGTTCTTCTTAGAGATCTCACAGTCCAGTGGTCATGGATCCATGATCCAATCTATCCTCCCTCTTCTCAGCTGCTAAAAGTGATTTTCCTAGAGCAAAGGTCTGACTATACCACCTCTTCTTCCTTACTATTTCTCCTTCCCTACCTTACTCAATAAACTCCAGTGGTTCCCTATGACCTTCAGGATCAAATGTAAAATCTTAGTTGTCTTTTAAAGCCCTTTATGACCTGGATGTTTCCTACCTTTCCAGTTTCTCTACACTCAAATCCTCTCCATGTACTCAATGATCCAGGTATAATGACCTATTTACTATTCTTCACACACAATACCCCATTTCCCAAATTATTGCATTGCCCCTGAATGTCCCCCTTGCCTGGAAGGAATTGTGACCCCCCCCCAATTTATCATATCCAAAATCAAATATAAAATCCTCTGTTTGGCAAGCAAAACTAAACCCATAACCTGACTCTTCGCTGCCTTTTCAGTTTTTTTTACATCTTACTCCTTGATACCTACTCTATGAACCAATGACACTAGCCTTCTTGCTATTTTACAAATACAACATTCTGCCACTCAAATTTTCCATGGTTGTGTTCCATATATGAAACTCTCCACCTTCTCATTTTTATCAGCTTCCCTGATTTCTCTTTTCAGCTAAAGTGCACAAGAAGCCTGTCCCAGTCCACTTTCATCCTAGTACCTTCTCTCCATTCATTATATCCAAATTACGCTGTAAAAAATCTTGTTTGTATGTAATTGTTTGTGTGTAGTCTCCCCATTAGATTTTGAGCTGGTTGGAGCAGGGACTGTTTTTTATCTTTCTTAGTGTCTCCAAATTAATCTTAGCATAGTACCTGGCACATAGCAGACACTTAATAAATGCTTGTTGATGGACAAAAATCTTCTTGTTTTCTACTGATACCTTGATCTAGGATACATTTAATTTGTATATGATTGGTCATCATTAGGATTCTACATAAATTGGAGAATAAGCATATAATTTAACAGTTATTGATAGTTTCTCAGTCATCTTTTACTTTTCCTGATATTAATAAAGTCTGAGGTTTTCCACATCTTCTCCTCCTTCAAATATCTTATATATTGAACCCTCAATGCCCTTGCAATTTTTTTGTCTCTAAGATAAATCTCCTCAATATACATGTGTTCCAATTCAGCTATTTTTCCTCTCTTCTTTTCTTTAGTATCATGTCTACATCTTCTATAAACACATCTGGGACTGTGATGTTAGGGTCCAATTGTTATGATTGAAATGTCTTTGATAAATATCTGACTGTATCCACTGTGCAGGTCCAGTACTGAAAACCACTGGCTAGTAAGCATTCCAGAACATTATGACTTCATGATGTGGTATACTGACCCACCTAAGTTCTCTTGTCCAGTGTCCAACAGTGTACTCATATCTGAATCTTTCCATTCCTTCTTAGAAACACCATTATAGGCAATGCATGTAGACTATAAGGCTCCATAATGATTCTGTTAACTAAGGGGATATCTTCCTGAGGTCTTCCATCTTGTTGAAGAAATCTCCCAGTGGCTAATCTTCCAAGATAGCTTTGGTTGGAAGTCAGAGGTGGATGTGTTCATTGCTCCATATGCATATCCCATACAAATTCACATTGTCAGAACACACCAGGACCAAAGTTGAGAAGTGTCCTCAATGATTTTTCCATTCCTCTCTCAGACAATGGAGAATCACCAAAGCACCATTTCTCTGAATCCACTTTTAAGACATCAGTATGCCTTTAATTTTTTCTGTCACCATGGCTTCGATCTTCCTGGCAGCTTTTGCACAGGAGGCATGGACTATCAGAAGAACCAGGTATTGCACCCCGGCTCACTGCCTGAAGTCCTTTGCCAATATTTTGAACACACTGGAAATGGTCCTACTTAGTGCTGACATGTTAAATGTTCACCAGATCTGAACATACCAGAGCCATGGTGTCTACATAACTGCTGCCACCCGTGACTTTTGTTTTTCCTTTCTTCCAAGTATAAAGCAGTTACTTATTTCCTCCATCATAAAAAATACCCTGCATAAGATGCAAAAGACTCAGAGGCACACCTTTGCAAACACAAACACATAAAACATGACAAAGAACCCCTTATGCACATTATACTACCCCTATTAAGGTAAAGACAATTTCATGAGACTGCAGAACAGATGCTTTGCATTTATTTCCTGCCTATACTGTCCAAGGAACTTGTGAAATTGAGACCTCCTAGTCAGCCAGGACATGGCTTTCTTTAATCCTTTAGTTAAAGGATGGGCCCAGGAGTAGCCCATTCTTCTCCTCCAAGAAGTATGCCATTAAGGATATCTTCATCCCTCTGGCTGACTGAGAAATAAATCTTAAACTCAACAAACTTCAAAATCACAAGGTAGCTGTTGAAGCTGGAACCCTCCATTTCTCAGGATCCCTAGTTGCTGATCTGTGCCCAGAAAAGGCAAGAGAAAGACAGATGGTAGCCAGGGACACAGAGTCCAGTCTGTCTTCCATTTTTCGAAGTTCATGACTCCTACAGGCATTTACTTATGATATAAGCTGCCAATGACACCACAGCATTGGGAAGGGTGAAGGGGGGAGAAGAAGGAGAGAAGGAAGGAAAATTTCCTCTTCTACTCTTGCTGGAAGTTCAAGGGAGGGAGAAGCGCTCACATCAACACAGCCAAAATTTGTTCTCAACCATCTCAGAGTGGCTAAGCTCCTTTTTCAAGTTTCTTTCACAAAATATCTAGAATATAATTGCCCTTAAGATACACTTTCCAGAACAGCTGGACATTCTACATCTTCAGTCTTTATTGTCACTTACATCCCAAATTCTTTGAGTCTAAGAGGAAGGGATCAAAGCAGGATCGCTAATGGATTTCCACTTCAGGATCTTCAGTGTCTGCAGCCAGCCCCCTTCCTCACCCTGTGCTCATTTCTCAAAGCCAATTCAGTCCCATTCAGCTTCTGGCACATATGTTCTGCATTCCTCTCTTGACGTCCAACATTCTCCTGCCCATTTAGCCCACAATTGTAACAGAATACAATGCAGTCTCTACAGTTATTCTCTGCTTTTTATTGTTCTCGAATCAAATTTCTGTGACCTCAAGGCCTTCTTTTGCCTTCCTAGTACATATCATTTTGTGCATTATTCTGTGTCTCAGCAGTCTTCCCATGAGTATCTTCCTTGGAGTCTGGCTGACCCATGGTAATTGGCCACCTTATTTCTGTACGTGAAAAGGTGTTTTCTCTTTCCCAGATCTCTCTGGTTGCAGTATTCAAATAGTTTTATTGTGTCCTGCAGCATACTATATTTAATTTGTTCTTGGTCCCTTTCAAAACCAGTCTGGTGCCCTTGTAATATCATCTGCCCATTATCTAGCAGCCCAGGACTTACCTTCATGCAGGGTGCCTGACATACAATAAGTACTTGATAAATGCTTTATTTATCTATCCATTTGGGGCAGCTAAGTGGTGAAGGGGATAGAGCAACAGGAAGACCTGAGTTCAAATTTGACCTTACTAGCTGTGCGACCCTGAGCAAGTCACTTAACCCCTTTTGCCTCAGTGTCCTCATCTGTAAAATGAACTGGAGAAGGAAATGGCAAATCACTCCAGTACCTTTTCCAAGAAAACCTCAAATGGAAGTACTAATAATCAGACATGACTGAAATAATTGAACAACATCTATGTATCTATTTCTATCTATCTATCTATCTATCTATCTATCTATCTATCTATCTATCTATCTATCTATCTACAAGCTCACTAGATTCTCTGAATGATTAATTGCTTCTCTGGTCTTTGCAATCAATCTAACACAATCAAACTAACAATCTTCTGATTTCAGACCTTATACTAAGTTGGATGCTGATCCCCTGGAATTTTCTGTTAGTCTTCACTATATCTCTTTTTATTTATCTGCTTCTGCTACAATGCTTCCATAGCACATCCTAGCCTGAATTTAAAGAGTTTCTCTCCAGATGTGTAGGACAGTTCCCTGAGAAGGACTAACTTGGCATGGGGTAGACCTTACACTGGCATGTATCCGGCTTGCTCTCTATCTCCAGATTTTAGCTTCCTCTCATATATACATTTCAGAGCATCTTCAGAAAATCCTTTCTTTTATAAGTAGTTTTATTTGAGTTTTATTTCTATATTTCCCTCTTTAATGAGGAGTAGAAAGAAGGGGTTACTTGTGACTGCTTTCCAAGTATTATCCCCCCACCCCCATTTCTAATGGATGCTAAAAGGTGCCACTGATTTAAGTAACTTGCAAACATATGTAAGGCTCTGTTTTCCTCTTTGTAATATTTAATAAATATTTCACATCCCTCCCAATCATTCACAGTGTTCTCTCAGTGCCTTTGTCCTCAGTACTGGGAAGCAAGTACTTTTAATGTCAGAAGTCCTTCATAGGTACTCATTGATAACACTTGCACCAATGCTCCAAAAATTTAACATTCACTCTACATATTTTTGGCTTGGATCATAGTCCCACTGTATGGAGCAATGCATCTGATAGCAATATTTTAGCACCCAATCCCTCAAAGTAATAAGCACAGTTTTAACATCAGATTAAAAGCAAAATGAAAAACAGCAATCTGAATGAAGGAAATTCCTAATAGGAATAAGAAAAACAAAATGAAACAAACAACAAAATTTCTTCAAAAATATAGAATTTTTTTATTTTTTTATTATTTTTTAATGTTTTACAATCACTGCCATAAAATTAAGATTTTATCCCCCCATGCCTACCCCCCACTGTCCCCTTCCCTCCCCACGACAGCATACAATTCTGTATAGATTCTACATATACTTTCCTATTGAGTACATTTTCACTATAGTCATGCTATGTAGTCGAACTAAAATAAATGGAAGAAATCATATAACAAATCAAAACATGATACACAAACACAAACACACACACACAAACATGATCTACTACATTCTGCGAATGACTTCCATATTTCTTTCTCTGAGTGTGGAAGGCATTTTGCCTTAGAAAACCATTGGATTTTTTTTTTTAAGTTCTTGCATTATTACGAAGTTCCAAGTCTACCAGAAAAAAACTCTCACACACTGTGGTTGTTGCTGTGCACAGAGTTCTCCTGGTTCTGCTCCTTTCACTCAGCATCAGATCAGATAAGTCCTTCCAGGCCTCTCTGACCTCTTCTTGTTCATCATTTCTTATGGCACAATAGTAGTCCATTACATTCATATACCATAATTTATTCAGCCATTCCCCAGTTGATGGGCATCCCCTTGACTTCCAGTTTTTGGCAACTACAAGAGTGCTGCTATAAATATTTTTGTACATGTGGGACCCTTTCCCATTTTTATGATCTCTTGGGGATACAGTCCTAGAAGCGATATTGCTGGGTCAAAGGGTATGCACATTTTTGTAGCCCTTTGGGCATAGTTCCAAATTGCTTTCCAGAATGGCTGGATGAGCTCACAGCTCCACCAACAATGAATTAGTGTTCCAACTCTCCCACATCCTCTCCAGCATTTATCATTTTCTTGTTCTGTCATGTTTGCCAGTCTTATAGGTGTGATGTGGTACCTCAGAGTTGTTTTGATTTGCATCTCTCTAATCAATAGTGATTTAGAGCATTTTTTCATATGATTGTAGATATCTTTAATTTCTTCCTCTGAAAATTGCCTGTTCATATCCTTTGACCATTTATCAATTAGGAAAAATATAGAAATTTTAAGAGAATCTGAAGGCTGCTCTTATGCCTACTTAAAAATACACACACTTAAAAAATTACCCAGAACTAAATTCCTACCTGTAGGCACTGGGAGTTACTATTAAAAAGTGTCTGACCTTATTTAGAACTAAGAGCCAAATGCTGGCAAATGCTCATCATCCCTGACAGCTACTGCTCAAGACCAGGCAACTCTCTGAAGCAACCAGCAGGCTTTTTATGACTCTCAGAGAACTGGTTGCCTCTCACTGCTTAGCTCTCTCCCTTTGTGGGTGACAAGCTCAATCTAAGGGGTTGGGGTCATTTTACCCACTCAGATTCTTGATTTGGTTCTCATTCTGTGTTTCCTCCCTTTTCTTTCATCACTGGGCTCAAATGATTCACTTTTTAAAAAAATCTAACATAAAACTTCAATCAGAATATTAAGAATTGATCAATATAAAATAAGCAACATTAATGTACCCCATGTGGGCATTTCCTCCCAGCTAGGGTGATCATCTTCAAAGCCCTTTTCTGAAGGAAAGCCCCAAACCCCAGGACCTCCCAAGGGAAGCTAGAGAGGCATCCAGGCTGGAGATTTCTCACTCATCATAAAGCCTCTTCCTACAGTCAGTATCCAGTCTACTAGGGTGACTTAGTGAGACAGAGTCAATATTTTTATTATTCTGCCTCCAAGTCATTTGGAGCACACTACTATACTGTGCTACATAGTGCTGCATACAGGCAAAGGCTGTCTCCAGTTCCTCCTGCAGCTGCTGCTTCTGTTGCTACGGATAATGATGATGAGGATGATGAGGATAATGATGATGAGGATGATGAGGATGAGGATGATGAGGATGATGAGGATAATGATGATAATGATGATCAGGATGAGGAGGAAGATGATTTGGGATTCCACTTCACAATCTCTTCAGACAACTCCCCGCTATGAGTAAAAAGGCTCCTGGTAATGCCTATACCCAGCTGCAACCTGACCACTCATCCTGATCATTTCTGACCAGGCAGGCAGGGAGGCAAAACTGGAGCTGGGTGGTGGCCAGGTGGTGCAGTGGATAGGACACCAGTTCAAGGAGTCAGGAGGGCCTGAGTTCAAATCTCACCTCAGAAACTTGACACTCACTAGCTGTGTGACCTTGGGCAAGTCACTTAACCCCAACTGCCTCATCCTGGGTCATCTCCAGCCATCTTGATGAATATCTGGTCACTGGATCCAGATGGCTCTGGAGGAGAAGTGAGGCTGGTGACCTGCACAGCCCTCCCTCACTCAAAACAAAGTCAAGTGCAAGTCATGTCATCATTTCTCTGATGGCATGGTCTTCTTTGGCAATGAAGGACGAGCACACCCGTACATGAGTCCACCCACAGGGCACTCCGTTCAGAACCTCCTCCCTGCCTTCAGTGACCTCTGCTGGAGGTCACTCTTTGTTCAGACAGTGTAAGGAGGAGGGTGGGAGAGCAAGGAGGGGCATTATATACAGACGATGGTGGTGTTAATGCTGATTGAGGATAATCCCAGTAATTGGACACCTCTACAGTACTAGAACATAAACAGCGGACTGCTACTCAAAAAGACAATATGGGTAACAAATAAATATCATTTCCCATATTCAGAGATTGCTGCCTATGCTCTTTCCAGTAACTTTGCCCAAACCTGCCTTGGTGGTGATATTACAGTCATCTAAAGCGCTTCCTTTGCTTACAATGATGTCTCCCCCCACTCCCCCAAACTTTGCATCCTGCTCCTAGAACACTCCTGAGAACAGCAGTGCCTTCCTTCCCTTCTCGGGGGCCACACTACCCCGCTTCTCTCCTAGGAGCTTCCTCTACCCCTGAAGGTAAAATGACTCCACGACAGGTCAGGAGAGACAGAGTCCTTGAGGGAGAGAGGATTGCAAAGGCTGTGTATTGCACACGATTCTCCGAGGATTTGTCTCAGCACGGTTCCAACACACTGAAGTCAGCTGTCCAATTTGCTATTGTCCTGGCAACCCCGGGCAGTTTATCTTTCCCTTGCCCTACTTTTTTTTCCCCAAATAGAAGCCTTTTCATCTGAGCCCTTCTGCCTGGAATATAAGGGAGCCAGGGGAGGAGAATAAGAGAGGGAGGATCTCTTGCCAAAGTCCTCTTTTGTGGTCTCTGGCAAGCATGTGGGGAGCAAGCCTGCGCTGAAGTCTTTGCCCTCCCTCATCAGTGTTCTTGCTGCTTTGCGCTTGGGCTCTCTCTGGCCGGGAGATGTGTTTGCATGGTTACTTTGCAGCCCCCACTCCCCTTTGCCCCGCTTCCCTTTCCTCAAGCCAGTTGCACCATAGCTGTGTCCCAGCACTGGTCATTCCGGACCGGCTCCAGTTCCTGCTAATCATGCCCCCCTCTGAGGGGCCTCGAGCTCGGAAGTCCTTGTTTAGAGTGAGTCCCTTATCTACCCGGCTGCTCCTCTCTTACTCAAGGTCTTTCCATTGAGAAACATTTTATTGATTCTTGGGGCTAAAACAATGGAATTTAAGGGAGGGAATGAGAGTGTGCTGGTAAATGCTTAACAACTGGCTCTCTGGAAGAAAAGTGAGCCCAATATACTTTTAAGATTAATCTTCATTATTAACATTTTCTCAATAATTTTCTTAAGTCTTCTAGACAAGCAACCAAGACAACTCAAACCCTGATTTGTAGCATCTGCGAATTTCTGAAGTGGAAATGTGCATGTTGAATATATAATTGGCTTCCCAGCCAGTAAAAGCTGGCTCCAGCACATCAGTTTTGGGTAGTGGGGACCTAGCCTGCCTTCCCCAGTCACCAGAGCCCCCTTTTCCACTGACACAGGAAATGGTGCTATGGTGATGCCACATTCAATAGCAGCCGCATGCAGGAATTTTCATAGGATAATAAGCATAGAGAACCAGCGTTGGTGGAGTGTATAAAGAAGCAGCCTGGGATTCAAATGAAACCTAGGCTGAAGTCCTTCCTCTGACACAACCTATTGGGATGACTCTGGGTAAGTCACAACCTCTTAGTGCCCTGGACAACTCTCAAAGATTTTAAATTGCAGTACATGTGCTGATCTGCATTGGTTCAGGGAGTTTCCTCACTGGGCATCCCTTCAGCAATGAAATAACAGATCCCATCCTCCCCATCCCAACCGAAAAAGAGAGAAGGAAAAGCTATAGATGCAGCATGGAAAGGGAGAAGTCAGTGCTAGGCTTAGAGTCCTAAGCTTTTGCTGCCTCGGACATGGGCTTTGTGAATCTGTCACTCAATAAACATTTATTAAGCACCTACTGTGTACCAGTCATTGTTCTAGACTCTCAGAATTTAAAAGCAAAAGATTTCCTGTCCTCAAGGACTTTACCTTTTCTATGGGCCCCAGGCAGCTCCTTAGAATTCTTGCTGTTGCTAATGTCTTTATTACTACTGCTACTGATAGCTAGCATTTACATAGCACTTAAAGATTTGAAAAGCACTTTACATTCATTAACTTATCTGATGAATTTATTTAATAAAGTCTACATAGGTTGTATGTATGTAACTTGAGGGATTCCCTTGAGAATCAGAAATCACCTTTTTTTAAAAATGTTTATTGAGATCTTTTGTTTTTGTCACCCACATTTCCTCTTAATCACCTGCTTTTCTGTATACATGCTACATTTCTCCCTCTTCCCTTTCCAATAATTCACATTTCTATAGCACTTTAATGATTTATATAAGTCATTTTGCTTAGGACAACCTTGGTGTTGGAAGTATTGTGGAAGGGGCCTTAAAGACATTTAGTCTAGTCTCTTTATTAATTATGTAGATGAGAAGTGACTTGTCCAAGGTCTCAAAGCTAGCAAGCAGCACAATTGGGATTTAAATTCAGGTCTTCTCACCCTAAATATAGTGGGCATATTGCACCTCACTATGCTCTTCCTCAAGTCTGCTATAGGGTCCTGGGATTGGTTAAAAGGCCCATAGAAAGGTAAATAACTGGAGGTGTCCAGGGCACCATCCATCAATAAGGCAGTGTCCTTCCCAAATACCTCATGTGGTTGCAGCTCTGCATTTGAGTGAGACTTGGCATTTCTAGATAAATCTAAGTCATACCTTCCTGTAGCCTCTGGCCCTACGCTCTCTCTTCCCCCATCCCACCCTTCCTGGCTGTTGTTGCCTAGGGTTACTGTCACTTCTCATGGGTCTCATCCAAGTAGGCAATAAGGGGAGCAGGGCATCCAGCAAAGATCCACCCCAGTAGTCAAAATGTTTGCTATCAATGAAACACCACTTGAAGCTTCACTGGCAACACAATTGGTGTTTTCTTGATAGCTAAACTTCTGACTAGCCTTGGCATGTGAAAGGGGGATGTGGGGAAACAGACACTTGAGAGAGAAGTAGAATATGACTATGTATGAGATAGGGGAAAGTATGATGAACTTGGTGTACCTGGATCTTAGAATCAGCTCTGCCACATACCCTTCTGTACCTCACTTTCCTCATTTGTAAAATGGGGATATCAACACTGCCTACCTCAGAGGGGTAAGGAAACTAATTAATAAATGCAAAAGTGTTCTGTAAACAGAACCAGACTAGAATTATATCTGTCTGTTCCCTTACATGTTATTAGTCTAGAGCCATGAATGAGCTCATTCTCATTTCTGATCATTTTATGCCTCATTACTGGAGAGAAAGGGGATCCCAAGCTCCATACCCAAGGCTTCCCCACCTAATACTAGTTCTACAGTGAACACACATAGCATTGTTTTCTGGGCCTCGATTTCCTTGTCCACAGAATATTGTTGTAATACAAGCTGACCTATAAAACGTGAGTTATTTATTTAGAAATGAGATGTAACAGCCAAAAGAAGCCAAAGTTTCCCAGATTAGGGAAACAATAGCCCCACTACATGCCCTCTGCTCTGGCCAGACCACATCTGGAGAATCTCATTCAGCTCCAAGCATCACATTCTAGGACAGACATGAAGAGTCCAGAGAAGGGTGACTAGGATAGTGAAAGACCTCATGGTCATGCTATCAATGGAAGTATGTTTATTTAGCATAAAGAAGACTTGGAAATCGATCTTGAAAACCGTCTTCCCATATCTGAAGGTGATTTACATGGAAGAGAGATTAGATTTGCTCTTCTTGACCCCAGAGGACAGAATTGAGAACAACAAATAGAAGTGGCCAAGATTTAGGCTCAGTAAAAGGTGGGGAAATCCTAACAATCTGAGCTATCCATTAGTGGAATGGACTGCTTCAATAACTAAATCAACTAATCTACAAACATTATTAACAACAGAGGCATCTAATATGTCTCAGGCACTGTGTTAGGCACTGGAGATACAAAGAAAAACATCAAATACTATGTTGTACTATTCAGGAATCTACCACTTGAACTAGATCCGGGGGGAGGTTCTGAAATTCTGTTATTTTGTAATTCACAAAAATTTGGACGTGACCGAGAACTAACTCATTTGAGGCAGGTCTGGTAATTAGCAAATAAAACTGTTCCTGTAGAGGTCAATTCTGACCTCTGTTGTGAATACAACTGGTCTTATTCCATGGCTGTCTTAGGTACAATCCTTTCTTCCCCCTTTCTTCCCCACCCTTACCAAATAACATTGAGGAAAAATAAGTAGATGGTAGAGTAATTCACATCCTAGGAGCCCAAGGGTTCTCAAAGTTGTGCTACATTCTTGGAGATCTGGATTCAAACCTGGGTGCCACTTGCTAGCTCTGTGATTTGGGACAAGTGACTTAGCTGCTCTGGGATTCAGTTTCCTTTTCTGTCAGAGACTGTTGTAATAAGAGAGGACTCGTGCAGAAAGCCTACAGGCTGGGAGGTTGTTCCCCACCTGTATCCTGAGGGTATCATTGTGTGGCTCAAAGCTGGGCAAAATAAACTTCTCTAGTCTCTTCTCCCCCTACTCTTCTCAAAGAGAGACTTTAAGAGGAGGGAGAAGTAGGAAGTTGGTACTGGAGGCCACCAACCTACTCTCCTCAAGAGAGAGGGTCTGCCAGGCTAAATGATATCTAGCTGTTCCCTTAAATATTATTAGGCTAGAGATTGGAATGGATTCAATTTCATTTTGATCACTTTATTTCTCTTTATTCGGGGGAAAGGAGTTCCCTAAGCTCCTTGTCAAAGGCTTGACCCCTTTCCCACCTAATGCTAGTTTCAAAATGAACCCACTTGGCAAATAGCAAAGAAACTCATTTATCCAAATCATGGCAAAACAGAAATCAGAGAAGGTTTACAGAGGAAAACAATAAAAGTGAAGGCATGAGCTAATTCAGTTCAACCAAGAGAAAGTTCTAGACATCAAGCAAGAGGAAACTTCCCAAAAGCTCTAGTGTGGTAAACTGGGGATAGAGACATGGTGGAGACTACCAGCTCTTCTCTGGTCTTCCCTGAGTCTTTTCCTTCAGCAAGTGGGGGGATGGCATCTTCTATCTTTCCTCTTGAACCTCAAAGACTTGAAGCTAGAATCCTAAAGGTGACTGAAGCTTGAAGAGTTCCAAGGAGGACTGAAGAATCAGTCAGTCAATCAATCAACATTTATTAAGTTCCTACTCAAGAAAGGTGGAGTTCTCATGTTCTATCTCTAGCTCTGCCCCATCCTTTATGCAAGGGAGAGCCTTCTTCTCCACCAATGAGCAGACAATCCTATGCCAATGGGTTTTGGGAAAGGGATTACACTGATAATAACACTTTCACTGACTATCTTACAGGGTTTAGATGAGGTTCAAATGAGACCACATGGTGTCACAGAAATATCATTCAGCTTGGGATCAGAAGATCTAGGTTTATGGTCTTGGCTCTGACAGCTATGTGACCTGGGTCAACTAACCTAATTTTCCTGAGCCTTAATTTCCTCACCTTTAAAACTGGCATAATAATACCTAAACTATTCTCTCAGGGTCATTCTGAGGATCAAATGAGTTAATATATGTAAAGTTCTTTGTAACCATTAAAATACCATATAAATGTCATTCTTATTCCCAAAGCTATTTCCCAGGGTTCCAAAAATTCAAGAAGTGTAGCACTTCTAGGGAATTATCTGATACAAAGTAACCTTAGGAAGTCTATGATCAGAGACCTGGAGGTAGAAGGGACCTCAGAGGCTAATACCATCATTTTACAGATGAGGAAACTGAGACCCAGGAAAGTTAAGTCTTCTGACCCTAGAACCTTTGCTCTTTCCCTTATGCTGTCTCCTAGCTAGTTTCACCTATTCAGAGACTAACTTGAGAGTCGGTTTGCTCCAAAATGGAGTTGGCTTGTCCCCATAATTCTCATCAAAGTAAATCTACTCTCTCTACTCCTCACCTCCCTTCATTCATCCTAAACTGAACCAGATTCTGTTCATAGGCTCTGAGCTTATTCTTCCAACTCATATTCCAACTAGCAGGTTTTTTCTTTTTCCCCCAGAGAATTCTGATCCTCCCAGGCTTCTGGGGACAACCCTGAGGTATCAGGGTGAGAGGTGGAATGATAATGTCTCTAGTACTACCACTCATGAGTACCACATGCTCTTTTTTTAAAGAAAAAAAGCCTTATGCAGATAGAAGCATACTATTTGCTCTCTCTCTCTCTCTCTCTCTCTCTCTCTCTCTCTCTCTCTCTCTCTCTCTCTCTCTCTCTTTTTCTGTGTTTTGTTTTGTTTTTTCTTCTTTCTCACAGTTCATCCCATTGGTTCTAATTCTTCTTGACTTCATAACTAATGTGAAAATGTGTTTAATATGAATGTATAAATAGAGCCTATATCAGATTGCTTGCCATCTTGGGGAAAGGAGAAGAGAGGCAGAGAAAATTTAAAACTCATAAGTTTTCAGTTTCAAAACTGAGTATTGAAGACTAAAAACAAATAAGTTAATTTTTAAAAAGTAAAACAAAAGAAAAAAGGCTTAAAACTATATAGGTCACTCAGGTACAATGAATAAATGGCCTGGAACTTCATTCTTGACATTTATAGAATCACCATGATTTGAATGGATTCAGAACAAATACCTTAAGCCAACTGGATATTTCATTCATCATGATGTTTTATTTTATTTCTTCTTCTTGTTTTTCTTTTTCAATTTTGGCCACATACTTTTCAATTTCTTGAGGATTTAAAATCTTAAGAGACTGACCTCTTCCCATGACAGCTAGATGAATCTTCTTGCCTCCTAATTGAACCACTTCCAGAAGGACTGTGATAACAAGTTTGATGGTCAAATCATCAGCTTCAGTGACTTCTTCAGTATAGTTTTTCTCCAACAAACCCAGACTGACTGGGTCCTTTACCAATAGTGATGGGGTGTTTAGGTGCATGTGCTTGGACCCCAATTCTAAAATCACAATTCTCTTTTAAAATCACATTACTCCCTAACCCTCCAAAATACTATCCCATACAGTTTCTCCCCATCCCAAGGACACAGCCTGCCCTAGCAACAACTGCTTTCTCCCTTCCTGCTACAGTGGTCAGCTGCACATATAGAACTTATTAGTCTGAACCAGCTGTGTACTGGATCATAACAGCATTTACTACTCACTGACCAATCATATGTAACCTAGACTTAGACATACATATGCTCCCTTACATTTATCTTGTCTAACAAGACATTGATGAGAGCAGCCCAGTATTCCTTAGTTAGTCCTGACCATTAGTTGACCTAGTGAAAGTTCAGGCCTACAACCACACTTCCATGTAGCCCTCCCTTGGGATATTTCCTGATGAATTTTGGGTAAAGTATTTCCACAGTAGATACCAAAAGTACATGTTCCTTTAAGAACTAACCACTCCTTAATCACTCCCTAATCCCACCCTTAATCACCTAGTTAGAATATTTGGCACATGTTTTACAATAAAATATCCTATATAAACTTTACCTGTACCCCTCTAAGGTTGCAGATTCCCTAAAAACTCTTGCCCACTAAAAAGTGTAATAAATCTTTACCACCTTGACCCCAACAATGCTTGAGTTCATGAATTCTTCTTGAGACACAGAGAATTCTAGCCTTGGAGTTCCTGTACCCCTATCTCTCCAGCTCTCATTAAAAGTCTTCCATGCATGGTATGTGCCATAGGGGTCTGTATAGCCCTGCATATAGTTGATATAATTAAGGCTACCATGTCCTCTGTTCAGTAACCATGATAATACCCCCTTCGAACTTTTTTGCCCCATTTCCCCCATTACATAGAAAAGTGGGGATTTGCCTGAGTATGAAAAAAGAAATTAAGAAAGATAACATGGAAGTCAAGGAAGGGAGAGGAGTACCAAAACTGGCAATGTTGGCGTCATAGAGAAATGATTAAATAACAAATTCTTGGGGAAATCTCTGACCTTTCCCAAAAATTTACCCCACAGAAACTATCCTACCTAGGTGGAGTTGTTGCCCCACTCAGTTAGAAAACTGTGCAAAGAATTAAAAAATCTAAGGTGAATGACGCATTGTGTTCCACTCAGGCAGGTTGGGGCAGTGAGGGAAGGGGGGGGTAGATCCTTTGTCTAGATTGCCCAAGACCTGGAGTAATTTGGAAGTAAATGATATAATCAAACTCACTTCCCCCCAGCCCCTCATTAGAATAGGCCCACCTCTCATTACAATATTCATTCTTCTCATTAGTTGTTAACCAAACAGAATTGATTGTTGACCTCAGGAACACCTACTCTTCTAAGGGCATATAAGTGTTGAGTGGATTCCATGAGGAGTCTTTGGCATTCAAAGGTGTTACTGACTTCTTTAATTATATTCTAGTATGATTAATAAAATGATAAATTACCCAGAAACTATGTCTCTCAAACATTTTACATGTCACAAAGGTGCCTTGCTGGTGCTGCTTTCTGAGTTCCCTCACTCTATTTCATGATGGACTAACTGTGACAGATGAGATTGGAGGCCAATACCAACACAAGATAGCCAAGGCTTAAAAAGTCATTTGCTGTGGAAGCTTCAGTCTTCTACTAGGGCAATTTGAGAACCAAGTTAATTTCATGTACTGTGAGCCCCAAGTCCAGAGTTCCTCTAGAATTTCTGCCCTTTCATCTAGCGAATCAAGCATGTAATGGACATTACTTTGTCTGTTCAAAAGAGAGCATTTTTGTGAAACTGAACAAAGTCAAACTATATAGTTCCTAAAATTCCTGTGTCCAGATTATTCCTCTGGGAAGACTTCCAGGGTTTGGAAGAGTGCCGTGCTCACAGATTAGATGCTTTGATGTTTTATTATGCATTGTACTCTGGTTATTATGTGCTATTTATTCACAGACATATCACTACTTATAGGTATAAGCATTTTAAGCCACTGTGTCAGTAGCACATTCTAGCATCCTCAGAGAGATAAGAGTCTGGAAGAAATCCTGGAAGATACAAGTCCAGGCACAGCACTACAGCCTCTAATCCTAGATAGTAGGGAAGCTGAGGCAAGCAGATGTTTTGAGCTCAGGAATTCTGAGCTACAGAAGCCTAAGCTGATCAGGTATCTTCCCTAAATTCAACACTAATGGGGGCTAAAGTGGGGGCTGGAGGCACCAGATTGTCTAAGGAGGAGAGAACCAGCAAAGACTGGAAATGCAATAAGTCAAAACTACCATGTTAATGAGAGTGGAACTTGGTCTCTGAGTAAGCTCTGTACTTCCTGACTGGATAAAATAAGGAGCTTTTTTTCTTTCAAAACATGAAATTACTCATTAAGTGCATTTATTGGTAGTGTTGTGAACTGATTCAATCATTCTGGTAAGCAATTTGGAACTATGCTCAAAGACTAATAAAACTATACATACCCTTTGATCCAGCAATAACACTAGTAGACCTAGATTGCAATGAGATCACAAAAAAAGGGGAAAGGTACAAAAATATTTATAGCAGCTCTTTTTGTGGTGGCAAATAATTGGAAAATGAGGGAATGCCCATCTAGTGGGGAATGGTTGAACAAATTGAGGTATATGAATGTAATGGAATACTACTGTTCCATAAGAAATGATGAGCAGATGGACTTCAGAAAAACCTGGAAAGACTTACTGAATGAAGTGAGCAGGAACTAGGAGAACATCATACACAGGAACAGCAGCATTATGCGATGGCCAACTTTCATAGACTTGGCTCTTCTCAGCAAGACAGGGATCTAATACAATATCAAAAGTCTCATGATGGAAAATATTATCCATATCCAGAAAAAGAAACATGGAGACTGAGTGCAGATCAAAGCATACTATTTTCCCTTTCTCTTTTTTTATCTGTTTCTTCTTTCTTTTGGTTCTAATTCTTCTTTACAAGACGACTAATGGGGAAATATGTTTAATATGATTGTACATGTAAAACCTATATCAGATTCCACATCATCTTGGGGAGAGGGGAAAGGAGGGAAGGGGAAAATTTAGAACTCAAAATCTTATAGAAGTGAATATTGAAAACTAAAAACAAATAAATAAAGGAAATTTTTTAAAAATGCTATCCATCTCTAGAGAAAAAACTGATGGAGTCTGAATGCAGATTGAAACATACTATTTTAATTTTTTTTCCCATGGTTATTTTCTTCTGGTCTAGTTTCTCTTTCACATCATGGCTAATATGGAAATGTGTTTTATGTGATTGAACATATATAATGTATATCAAGTTGCTTCACTGTCTTAGGGAGGGGGAGAGAGGAAAGGGAGGGAGGGAGAAAATTGGAATTGAAAGATTATTATAAAATCAGTGTTAAAAATTGTCTTTACCTATAATTGGAAAAAAACTACTGTTTTTGAGATTATTCATTAAGGTGTAAGAAACAAAACTTGAGACAAAGGGAAAGGACTGTCTAAAGAAGTTGTTCAATGTATTCATTCATTCATTCATTCTTTATTTATTGAACTGGTTTCATGGTTTCTTTAGCATATGGACCTCCCATAGCATTTGGCAGATAGACAAATTTTATTCAATTCATAGTCTCAGAGAGTTTTCTGGGGTACTGAGATTTTAAGTCATTTGAGTTGCATTTGAATTAAAAATAAGAATTAAACTAAAGTCTTCCTAACTCCAAAATAAGCCCTCTCACTACTGCATTCTATTGCTTCTGGTCCAATGTATATGTGAGAAAGGGTTTATATAGCTGAAAGTATAAAGTAAGCTGGATACAAGCCAAAATATGACTTTTACTATGGCAAACATTTTTTTTTCTAGGAAAAATATTCAACTGTCAGATCCTAGAAAGGATATACCACAAACACAGCAACAGTAGTAGATGATCTAAATGGAGAAAAGGAGAAAACTACTGATCCATTGTAAGGGACAAGTTTTCAATCTGGTGAATGCTCTGAAATTTGAAAACCCTGATGTCATGGCTTTGGAATTCTTGCAAAGGTTAGAGAAATAATTTGGCACTGGCTATATACTAAATCTGTCAGCACTTGAAAGGGAAGATCCCTCCAAGCTCCTGTTACAAGAGGAGAGACTAGTTTGGAGGCTAGTACTTAAAGGAGCTGTGAAGCCAGAAGACATAGATGCTGCCAAATGGCCCCACATAAGTGCTAGACTGGTAGGGAGGAGGTGGATGCTCCTCTCTGGGCATCTGACTAGGCTTAAAAAGCCAAAAATAGTTTAGTTGCAATGAATTAATGGATGAAATAAGGTCATTTGAGTAAAAACTCTGACTCCTAAGAAGAGCCAAGTTTCACTCAAAACATCTTGAAAATGTCACCTGAAATAACTTCATTTGTTTGGGTTACCGAAACAAAGCAAGAAATGACCCCTGGTTATCCAGATCTGAAGTCTTCTGAGAAATGAAATAACTGGGCATAGTTCCTGCTCCCAGAAAGACAAAAGATCATGAATCTGGTGATCCCAACAGCCTGAGGCAAAGCGCACCAACAAAATAATAAAGGTACAGTGGCAGAAGTAGGTTCTATTATGAACAAAGGAACATTGAAGGATCTGAAGAGAGGAATTCAGACATGGTTTGGTAGAAAATATTGACCTCTATCTTTGTATTTATTTGTATGTCTATTTTGGTTTCCATCCTATGGAAGAGGGAGGGAAGTAAGCATTTATACAGCACCACTTATAAGCATTTATATAGCACCACTTATAAGCATTTATATGGTACACAATAAAGTATCAGACTGGTAAGTGATTTACAATTATTATCTCATTTGATCTTCACAACAACTCTCTGAGGCAGGTCCTATCATTATACCTATTTTACAATGAAGAAAACTAAGGCAAATAAGCCCAGGGTCACACAGCTAGTAAATGTCTAAGGCTGGATTTGAACTCAAGTTTTCCTGACTCCAGGCCCAGGGCTCTGTCCACTGTGCCACCTCACTGTTTAGATGGAATGTAAACTACTTAAGGATTAGGATTATTTCAGTTTTGTCTTTGTATCCCTATCACTCAGCACAATTCCTGACATTATAATAGGCATATGAAGGAGGCTTATTTTTGATTAATTGATTGATTTATCCTGTGTTGGGAAATAATTATGGGATCAAAGATATAGATCACAAAGATCACCTCAGACCATGAAGATCCTAAGCTTTACCTCATCACCAATGGTTGGTGGGACTCCTCTGTCTATACTCAGAAGAATTTTGTAGAGGGTGACACTAATAATAACTCACTGGGGAGTTCAATAAGTTTGCATCCTTGAAGTTTGCACATTCCCTATTGGGTGGAAATGCTGAGTAAGTCCCATTCTCTCTGTGATTTCCAGAGGGTCATCAGTTTTCTGTCTCTCATCTCTATCTCTTCCTGACAGACAACAATGTCAAGGGATGTGAGGATCTGTGGACCTGCCCCAAAAGACCTCACCTCCTTTCTGTACTTGCTGAATTTCAGTGAAGGCTGGTTACACAAATATAGTGTAATGACCTCACTTACAAAGGAGTAATCAAATAAACTTGGTTACTGTATATAGCATTTATCTAGTGTGGAATAAATATGCAAATGAACAGTACATGATAATTAAAACAGAAGTCATAATCAAAGAATAAAACACCAATTGAAAAGTTGTGAGCCCATTCTCTAGATCCTGGCAGTCCTCCCAGATAGAGATCAATTTGAACCCAGGAGTTTAAGGAAATGTAGTGTGAGATGTTTAATTTCTAACTCTGGTTCTCTTTTAAATAGGCAGATAGTTATATACTCAAATGGAGATTTGACCATGAAATCTTAAATAAAAAGGGGACCAAAGAACAAATGGTAGAAAAAAATAATAACTATGTAAAAGAAAATAATAATGATGAAACAACACACCAAAATTTCTGGCATTTAGCTAAAGCATTTCTCAATGGGAAATCATATCCTTAACTAAATAGAAAAAGAGAAGGTTAATTAACTGAATATGCATTTAAAAAATTAGAAAATCATCAAATAAAACTAAAATAGGCACAAAAGAAGAGACATTAAAAATGAGAGGGGAAATAGACACATGGGAAACAAAAAAAACCATAAATAAAACTAAATGTTGCTTGTTTAAAAATAATAAAATTGGTAATCCCTTAGCTAATCTGATTAATATGAAGAAAATAGAAAATCAAATCAATAAAATAGCAAATTGACAGTGAAATCAGAGCAAAACTAAAAGAAACAGAAAGAATAATCAACATGTAATGCACGGTAATATGCTAACAAATTAAGACATTGAAAGAAATAGAGGTATGTCTTTAAATTTTAAAATACTCAAACTATCAGAAGACCGGATTAAAGATTTTAAATAACCTGATCACAGAAAAAGAAATAGATCTAGCTATAAAAAACTATCAAAGAAAAAAATTCTGGGCCCAATAGATTCATAAGAGAGTTCTATCAAACTTTCAAAGAACTGTTAGTACCCACACTTCACAAATTTGTCTCAAAAATTGAGAAAGCATCCTACTAGAATTCTCTTATGAGACAAATAAAGTTCTAATATCTAAAGCAGGGAAAGAAAAAACACAGGAGAAAAATAAACAACTTGATGCCAATGTCGTCAATGAAGATTGACTCAAAAATTTCTACCAGTCAGCTAAGAACCCATTCCATGTTTTACTAACTAGATGAATAGGCAAAGTAGACAAAAGCTCTAAATCTAGGACTTATAGCATGGGGATGCGGAACCTAGGGAAACTCATGAACAACAAAATCTCCCACCATGTTCTTGGTCTTGGGAATCTTTCCAGGGACTTTTAACTTTGCTACAAGTAGGGTATCATGGAATACAGCAAATAAATTCAACAACTACTCCCCATGAGGATCCACATTTCTATGACCAATCCTAGTGTATCATTTCCTCTGACGTTGACCTTCCAAAAGTTTCTTTGCCAAAGCTTCCTGTGTCCTCACTCCATAATGCCACCCCAGCCAAATGCTCTGAGTAGCAGAGTGGGAGAAAGTATAAAAAGGATGAGCAGTTTAGCACCCACTTTTTGAAAGAGAAAAGTTATGTTGGTAAAGGAAATATTTTGAAGGTGTGGAGATTAAGCCTTAAAGAAGATAAGACAGGATTAGGATATAGGGTAAAATGTTTAAGTTTTCAGGTGAGAATATTTGGATGAATATCACTTATATAGAGCAAAATTCCAATTGGGATTACTAACCCCTTTACATGGTGAGGTCAAAATTATCCCCTCTGCATTTAGCATTAGCCTTGATAAATTTGTAACAAAAGTACATCTTGATTGATCACTAAATTTGAACAAGATCTGTACAACTCCCCAGATCCAACAGGAACTCTGCTCAGAATAACTGAGAGACTTGGATGTGCCTCCTAAGACCTGTATAAAATCATAGTGCTGATGGAAACCAAAAGATTCAAAAGCTTAGAATGGTAGAAGACAGAACATTCTAGCTAAATTCCTGAGAAAGAATCTCTTGGTAGGAGGAAAGACTGCGTCAGTCTCCCCTCTCCCTTTGTTGAGGTTTCAACTCTGGGCCACCAAAAACTGCTGGGGTTTCATGATGTATTGTGGTGAAACCATCTCAGAGAATTCAGTCAGACCACCTCTAATCCAAGTATAGGCATTTTTTGAGATTGATACCTCTCATGGAGCCAGCTAAGTTCCAAGAGGAGCCAGCAACTTCAGAGAAAGCAAGATGGATTTTTATAGGGTAAAGATGCAATTACATAACAGAAATGTACATAGAATATAGGAATGTGATTAATATTAAAAAGGCAGGAGGAGTTTGTTAAGGGATTAGGTAATAGAGGAGGTGTCCCAGTCACAGTGGAACTGCATACATGATTACCCATAACGCATATAGAGAAACCCATTTAGGGGGATATGTTCATATGATAATGATATTATAATAAGCCTCCCTATGTCATAAGTTCACTCTAGGTCAGTTCTTTACTATTACTGCAGAGGTGCCTACTTAGGGAAAGTCTTTTCTATTGTTTTGGGATCCACATGCTGCTTGGGCATCCTGGTGCTGCTGCTTTCTGATTGACTGAGTATTACGGTCCTGTCTGAAACTAGATGGATATGGCTGTGGTTGAGTGTATCGACACATCTGCTGCTTCTGTGGGAAATATGTGGAATGGGCCTGGGGGCAAGGCCTAGGTAGAAGCAGTGATTGGGTGCCCATCACATGGACATGCCTGTTGTTTCTGTGAGCTCTATGAGTTTCAGAGACACACCTGTTCTGGTGAGCAGTGAGGCATGTACAAAGAAGTTAGAACATCGGAGCGGGGCTAGGTAGGTACAGTGTGCCTGTAATGAAGTTAGAACATTGAGGATAGGGGCAGCTCTATCAAGATTCCATCACCTTCATCAGTGGAGGATCTTGTGAGCTTAGAAGTGTCAGAAAGATTTTGGACTTCCTATCTTTCCATCAGTGTTCTAGCGATATCCCTGGAAGAGCTGATGGAAGTCTCTGAATTGGGACCCAAGGACAGACTGAATTCAGATTCAAGGTGTCACAAAGCAGTACACAGAAAAGCTATGTCATACCTGAGGAAAACATTTGGATGACTGCTGGGGATGGAAGCTCAATTCCATGTGGACAATCTCGGGCGGGTAAAGGTGGGAACTTCTAAATCTTAGAGTTCTCACGAGGCCCCCCGGAAACGACTGGGAATCGAGGTGAACCAAGCTATCTCGTGTATTTCCGCCTCTTCCCGTGAGATATGTGATGGGAGGAGCATCCCCACTCTCGAGGCTGTCCCGGATCTGGGCACACCCATTGTTACCTAACAGGCACGGTATTCAGATGCAAACTATGCGGCTGGAGAGCTTAACTGGAGTCAGGAAAGCCTGAAAGTTCTCTTGGGCGGAGGGGCCACGTGTGAGGACAGAAGGCTCCGCTTTTCCTCTCTCCGCTCTCCCCTCCCCTTCTCTCCCTACTTACACTTCTACTTCCAATCTCTTATTGTAAGATCTTTGCCTCCTTGGGAGATCTTTCTCTCTCCCTCCTAAGGAAGAATTCCCCCTGCACTTGTAACCAGAACCCTAAATAAAGCTCAACCCTCGTTCGACTCTGATAGGTCTCTTCTCTCATACGAGTATCCGGTTTGGCCAGCCGAAGACCTCCGATAGAGGTAAGGTAAGACTCGGGTAGCCCACAGGCCTCTAGGCTTGGCAGATGACTCCAGCAGAAGGACTTCCAGGAACTGTGAGTTGTCCCTTTGCTGCAGGTATTCACTTAGTTTGAGCCCGCTTTCTCCTGGACTCTGTACGAACTGGTTAGGACAATGTATCATACTTACCAAGGCAACTAGCTATTACAGCGGATAGAGTATTGAGCCTGGAGTCGGGAAGAGCTAATAACTGTGTGACTCTGGACAAGACACTTAATCTCACCTCAGTTTCCTTGACTATAAAATGGGAATAGTAGTAGCACTTACTTACCAGGATTGTCGCAAGTATCAAATGAGGTATTTGTAAAGTGCTTAGCACAGTGCCTGACACAGAGTAGGCACTGTATAAATATTTATTCCCTTTTTTTTGTGACAATATTTTCATATCAGCTGTTTTCATTTTATGACCTTAGTAAATACCTTTTCTCAAAAAGCTAATTAAGCATAGCTGACAAGTTGATTGCTATCCAGTCGTTTTCAGGCCTGTCCAACTCTTTGTGACCCCATTTGGGGTTTTCTAGGCAAAGATACTAGAGTAGCTGCCATTTCCTTCTCCAGCTCATTTTGCAGATGAGGAAACTGAGGCAAATCGGGTTAAGTGACTAGCCCAGAGTCACACAGCTAGTAAGTGTTTGAGTTCGGATTCGAACTCAAGAAGATGAGTCTTTCTGACTTCAGACTTGGCACTCTACTCACTACACTACCTAGCTGCCCTAATTATTTGATTAATTAACTAATTGATATCAGGTGACAATCACTGGGGGAAAGCACATTGGCAACGGCAATAACATATATGACCTATAACATTAGAAAGACACTCCAAAGTAGCAGCTGAGCTCTGGAGACCCAGCCTGCCAGTATGAGTGTCAAGTGTGAGTTGGGATAATCGTTCCACACCCTAAGCTACATGTGAAGTTTCATCCTGAATAGATATTTAGCCTTTCACATATGCAGAAACCCCTGGAGAGATAATCCACCCAGGACTTTTGTTACCCCAGTTTTCAGGATTTTTTGTGCTCTGCCTTAGACTGTACAACAGTCAAGTTTTTCTGATTGTTTCTTTATACATCAGATCAATTTTTTCAAAAGTAACTTTTGCTTATATGACTACTCGTATACTGATAGCTATTATATTACCATACCTAGTATGAGTACTGCAGCTAATATTGAAAGTCTGAATTCTTCTCACCTAAAAGACTAATATGTAGCAGTTTGTCTAGAGCACATCATGATAGTTCATTACTGTTCTCCTTTTTTTAATTTTGTTTTTGAACAGTTCTATACTTGCCTAATTTGCGCCACAAATATGGACAACTTATCTGAGATTGTTATGTACTGCAAATTCATAGGATGAAGTTTGTCTGCTGGCCTAGAAACCCCATGTAATCAACCCTACATGGATTATCCACCCCCCTTTTTTTGAGGAGCTCCATACCTCTTTGAAGGTTTTTTCTGTGTGTACTTTCTTTAAGGAAGGAAAAGGGTGAGTTAGAAGCTCAGTTTGAATGGTCCTTTCAGAAGCAGGGATCCACTGGGAGTAAATTTCAAAGATATTTTGGTATAGGAATCCAGAGGAAATTTGCATGGATTTACTAGGGATTACTAGAAAGATTTTGGTGTGCCCTGTATAAAAAGAACTATTTGGAAATTTTATTCGACCTCCAATTTTACTGAAGAAATCACAGAAGAGTTTTTAACCAAGACAGTTTGTCTTTTCACCTGAAGAGTAAAGACTAAAGAGGATCATTTCCAGTGACTCTAGGTTGTTAATATCTGTTGATAGAGGCCCACATAATCTGGAATTTTTTAGGGACTAAGCTTTCCTTCTGAGAAAGGATTCTTGACTTTATTTTTCTTTTTACATTCATCAAGTATTAAACATTTCTATGTCCATGGATCCAAAGTAGAGATATTCTCTCATGGAAAAGGGTCAATACAAATCCTCAGTCCCTGTGTACTCAGTGCTGCTGCTATAATACTCAGTATCCAACTGAGTTCAAAGTTGAGGGGCCTTTTGGAGGAGAGAGGAGGGAGGGAGGGAGGAAGAGAGAGAGACAGAAACACGGAGACAGAGACAGAGAGAGACCAAGGACTCTAGACTTAGCAGATCAGTACACAACATCAAGACAAATTGCTTTAGTAACTGAAGGTCTCTTAATTCCTAAACTGAAAATGAAGGAAGAGATTAACAAAAAACCGTTCAATGAATAAATAAAATCAGGAGCCAATGTGGTCCATGAGCTCAGAGAGTATCCTACAGCAGGGAGGTCAAACTGAAATAGAAAGGTGAAGGGGTGGGGTGGACCATTAAACTGTGCATAAAGACCCCGTAGGTTGCATATTGACTTAGTTTTAAGTTATAATGTTACTTATATTTTATTGGGTTTTTTAATTAAACATTTCCTAATTACATTTTAATCTGATTTAGTCTGTGTTAAGGAGTGCTGCAGGCCACATATGGCCCACCAGCCAATTGTCTAATGCTTCTGCTGTAAAGGATCAAGATTTCCCTCTGAGAAGGGAGATCCTTCTGCAAGCACCAAGACAGACAAGAATCTATTGGAACTCTGTCAGGTTATATTAGTTTGTATATATTTGGACTCTCCATCATTTAAGTGTAAGTCGGTATTAGTATCATAGAAAAATTGGGTAGAGTCTGGTTTTTTTCCTATTTTTGCAATATATAGTATTGGAGTTAATTGTTCGTTGAATATTTGCTAGAATTTCCTTGTAAATCCATCTGGTTCTAGTTTCTTTTTTTCTCTTTGGGAGTTCATGTTTGGCTTGCTTAAATTCTTTTTCTGAGTTTAGGTTATTTTTCACTATATTTTATGTTATTAATACTAACAAAAGTTGTCCATTTCACTTAAGTTGTTGGGGTTTTTTATTGAAATGTAGTTGGGCAAAAATGTTTCCAGTAATTCATTTTATTTCTTCTTTGTTTGTTGAAAGTTATTTTTCATTTTGTCATATGGTTTTCCCATTTCTTTTTTTTTCTTTTAGCGGCTTTGGAATGAGCTTTATATTTTTATTTAAATAGTATTTTATTTTTTCCCCAATTACATATCAAAAAAATTTTTAGCTTTCATTTTCACAAGATTTTGAGTTCCACATTTTTTCCTCTCTATAGCTTATACATGTGCTATCATGTAAAATATATTTCCATATTCAACATAGTTGTCTAAGAAGAAAAAGATCAAAAGGAAATAAAACTGTGAGAAAGAGTAAAGTAAGTGAAAAAAATATGTTTTGGTATGCATTCTGAGTCCATCAGCTCTTTACCTGGATATGGATAGCATTTTCCATTGTGAGTGCTTTATACTTGTCTTGGATCTTTGCTGAGAAGAGCTGAATCATTTGTAGTTGATTACCATATTACTTATGCTGTATACAGTTTTCCTGGTTCTGCTCATTTCACTTTGCTTCAGTTTGCATACCTCCACCTAGAACGCATTTAGTGTCCCAATTTTCCCATATCCTCTCCAACATTTACCATTTTTCTTTTTTGTCATATTAGCCAATCTGATTGGTGTGAGGTGGTATTTCAGAGTCATTTTAATTTGCACTTCTCTAATCAAAAGTGATTTAGAGTGTTTCTTCATCTACCTATAGATATCTTTGATTTCTTCATCTGAAAACTGCCTGTTCATATCCTTTGACCATTTATCATTTGAGAAATGGCTTGTATTCTCATAAATTTAACTCAGTTCTCTATATATTTGAGAAATAAGGCCTTCATCAGAGACACTTGCTGCAAAGATTGTTTTCCAGCTTTCTGCTTTCCTTCTAATCATGGTTGCATTGGTTTTGTGTGTACAAAAGCTTTTCAATTTAACATGATCAAAATTATCTATTCTACATTTCATAATGCTATCTTTTGTTTGGTCAATTTGGTAAATTCTTTTCCTTCCCATAGATCTGACAGGTAGGTTACTCCTTGCTCTTCTAATATGATTGTTTTATTGTCTATGGTATCTTTTAGCAAGATGTAGTTTTCTTCCTTATCTCTTAATCATATCTATTTTTGTTTTTATTTCATCTAAAATCACGTTGGGCTGCCCAACATTTTTTTACTTCAATTGAAGCATAATAGATTCTGTTTTAGCCCCTTACGTTTACTCCGTGTGTGTGTGTGTGTGTGTGTGTGTGTGTGTGTGTCTGCTTCAAGTGTGTTTCTTGTAAGCAATGTGTTGTAGGATTCTGGTTTTTTATTTACTCTAGTGCCACTTCTGTTTTATGAGAGAGTTCATCCCATTCACATTCACAGTTGTGATTACTGCCTATGTATTTCCCTCCATCTTATTCTTCCTCCTGCTTGTCCTCTCTCTTTCACCTTTTCCCACCTCACCAGAGGTACTTCTATCTACCACCTCCCCGGATATGCCCTCTCTTATGTCAGTCCCCACCCTACCCTCCTTTACCTAATCTCCTTCCCTCCTACTTCCCAGTCAGGTAAGATAGATTCATCTGATTGTACATATGATTCCCTCTTTGAGCCAATAGTAACGAGAGCAAATTTCAATCAGATGCCCATTGCCCACTACACCCCCATTTTCTGCTCCACTGTAAAAGGTCTTTGTCACCTCTTCATGTGAGATAATTTACCCCATTCTACTTCTCCCTTGCTTTCACACCCTTTGTGCTCCTTTTTCTCATCCCTTAATTGTTTATGTCATTCCCTCAAATTCACCTTATTCCCTTATCATCTCTATGTATATTCCTTCTATCTATACTATAAGTGATACAATGTTTAAGAGTTGCAAGTATCATCTTTCCTTGCAGGGATGTAAATAGTTTAGCTCCACTGAATCCCTTAAGTTTCCTTTTCTCTTATCTGTTTATACCTGTCTTCTATCTTGCTATTGAAGGTGAAAATTTTGGTTTAGTTTTATTCTCCTCATGAAGGCTTGAAATCTTCCATTTCATTGAATGCCCATTTTTTTTTCCCTCCATGTATTAATTTTGCTGAGTTAAGTGATCCTTGGTTGGATTTCCTTTGCCTTTTCAGAATTTCATGTTCCATGAACTCTGAGCCTTTAATGTTGTAGTTGCCAGGTTCTGTGCGATCCTGAATGTGACTCCTCAGTACTTGAATGTATCCTTCTGATCACTTGCAGTATTTTTTCCTTAGCCTGATAGTCCTGAAAATTTGATTAAAATGTTCCTCAGGGTTATTATTTTGAGATCTCTTTCCTGAGGTGATTGGTAGATTCATTCAATGCCTATTTAGTAAGCTGATTCTAGGACACCATGACAGTTTTCCTCGATAATTTTTTAAAAGATGCTGTGCAGGTGCTCCTTTTAATTATGGCTTTCAGTTACTTCAATGATTATGATATTGTGTCTCCTGGATTTATTTTCCAAGTTAGTTGTTTTTCCCATGAGGTATTTTACCTGTCTTTCATTTTTTAATTCTTATGAATTTGTTTAATTGAATATAGATGTCTCACAGAGTCATTAGCTTTCACTTCCCCAATTTTAACTTTTAAAGTACTGTTTTCCTCAATTAGCATTTGTTCTTTCTTTTCCATTTAGCCAGTTGTACTCTTTAAGTAATTATTTTCTTCAATGAATTTTGGTATCGTCTTTTCCATTTGACCAACCTTACTTTTTAATCAGTTTTCTAAGCTGTTGACTTTTTTCATAATTCTCTTGCATCACTTTCATATTTTCCCATTTTTTCTTCTATCTCTCTTATATGATTTTAAAATTTCTTTTTGAGCTCTTCACTTGAGATCCCTTCCTATTTTTCTTTAGGGTTTCACCCATAGGTGTTTTGACATTGTTGTCCTCTTCTGAGTTTGTGTCTCAGTCTTCCCTAATAACTTTCTATGTTCAGGTTCTTTTTTTGTTGGTTATTTTTTGCTCATCTTTTTTGAGAGGGGTCCTTTTCCTTTCTTTTAAATTTGATTTCTGTTCCCAGGGTGAAGGGAAAAGCCCTTTGGCTTCTTGTGCCAGTGGCTACAGGCCCTGTTTACCTGGCGTTGCAACTGATGTTGCCCAGCAGCCCACAGGGGACCCTTGTGTCTGGTGCTGTGCTGAGGGGGTGTGGTTGGGGGTGGCTAGTGCTGCTAGAGGGTATAGGAGTGTGATAGCTTACCTGTTGCTGAGCTAGGCTCCTAGGGGTGGTGTCTGGTTTGTCCTAAGGCCCAGTGCAATACTTCTGCATTTCCCTGGGGCTATACTGTAGTAGGTGGAGGTCTGTCCTACTTTCTTTTCATGTTGGGGGATTCTTGTCTGCCTGGGGCTATCCTGAAGCATGTGATGGTCCTAGGAGCTGGAGTCTATCAGTCCCCCTGACCGTGCTAAGGCACATGATGGGTGCTAGTGTTGGCCTCTGTCTGCTCTACCACACTTAGGCTCAGGATCTGTCACTGGTTTGCTGAGGTGGGGTTTGCTGCCAGTTTACTGGGATAACTTCCTATCCCAGAATACATTCTTCTTTCACTCCATTGAGACAGAACTTTCTTGCCAATCCTCCAACTTTCTTGGGCTAACATATTATTTTACCCCATCTTTTTGCTGGTTCTACTGTTCAAGGGTTTGTTTTGGCGTACTATTTTATGGTTGCTTGAAGATTAATATGGGAGAGTTACAGTGATTTACAGCTTACTCCTGCATCTTGCCTCTCAGAAGTCTATTCTCTCTACATTTTCATATGAAGTAAGAAGCCTTATTCAAAATATTCTATTACAGATTTTGACTGAATCAAGCTTCTTCTAAGAAATCCATAGAATTTCTGTTTCTGGTCAGGTAAGAGAATAAAGCTTTCTGTATTGTTCCCCCTTTTATTTCTCTCCCTTTACTCTACACTATTTCTCTGGTCATAACCTTCTGTCCCTCCCCCTCATTTCTCATAAAGTTATTCTTTTTCTTCCTTTTGACCTCTAGTACCTTCATTCCTGCCATGTTAATCCATCACCACTGTCCCGGCCTAATTGCCATGGGCTGCCCAAGTCTTCTTACCTTAGTCCAGGTCTTTGGTGGCCAGCTGGATAAACATATTGAGAGAAGAGACTTTTCAGAGTCAAACAAGGGTTAGGCTTTATTCAGGATCTTGGTTACATGTACATATGCAGGCGAATTCTTCCCCAGGAGAAACGAACCCCCCTCTTCCTCAAGGAGTAAGGATCACACAGCCAGAGGACAGGGGCAGAAGAGGTGAGGAGCCCCTGGAGGGGACCCCCCCTCAGGCTTTCCTGCCCCCACTTAAGCTCTCCCAGCCGCATAGTCCCCACATGGATACCATGCACGCTCTCAGCCCCTAGCTAATCAACAAAAAGGTGTGCTCAGACCACAGACCAATCTCAAGGGTGGGATGCTCTCCCCAGCAACTTTCCACTGAGAAGAGGTGGAGAAACAAGAAGGCTCAAGTCTCACTCCTCAATTCCCAGCTGTTCCCTGGGAGGCCTCATGAGAGCTCGCAATAAAGAAGCCCTCATTTTTACCTGCCCAAAACCGTTCACGTGAGAGCTGAGCTTACACCCCAACATCTCCCCTTTTTTGTTTTTCGCAGAGCGCATGACCCTAGAGGGAATAGAGGCTGGCGGCTAAGTGGGTTAGGGAGGCCTTTAACATGTGGAAACCCCACTACAAGAGCTTAATTTACACAGAAACCTGCAGCTAGCACAACGGACGAAGAGAAGTATCTCCCCATCACAGGGAACAGGTTTGTTTCCCACAAAGCAAAGTTGGAACTAAATGGTTGAATTAAAAGGATTACAACAAGAGGAAGTGCAAACACTAATTCCAAAGCATATTCTACGAGAGGTGGTGCAGTGCTGGCGCCTATCACTCCACCACCACCACCACCCCCAGTCATGCAAAATGGATCACACGGCCAAGCCTGTGGAGTTCAGGTGAAAGTTTGTCACCCCCGTGCGTCCTGAATCTGTGATGTCAAAGTCCTCCTTCAGCCACTGGGAGGAGTTGCCTTGATGGATAGCGGGTGGCAATGAACGAGGACCAGCCATGATGGATTTGGCAGGAGTGCCCAGTACTATGTCAGCATGGCAGTGGTTGGGATCGGTGCTGCTCCTCCTCTGGGCAATAAGGTCAAAGCTGTCAGCAGTAGACTCAGGTGGTGCATGGTCCTTTTCCAGGGTCTCCAGGCTCATCGCTTCTGGTGTCTCCATCATCTCCGATGCTGGTTTCCACCTTCAGATCCTTCTGATGGGGATCCATGCATCCCCTTTTCCTGTGGAGATACAAACATACCCTGGACCCCATATTAGTATCTTATACGGACCTTGCAGTTTCCCTGAGGCCATATCCTTTACCATGGCCCATGTGTCCTTATTTCCAGCCTGGATATCACTTTCCTTCTGGGGTTGTCGTGGAATAGTCTCATAGCTGCAGTAGCGTGAAGCACAATATAACCAAAACTCCAAAATAACAGGAACAAAAATCACTTCAATCAGGCTTGAGTTCCAAAGAGGCCTTCACAGTTCTTTAAGGCAATTCAAGGCTTTCCTTTGCTCCAGGAAAACAATTGTTTGACTGGAAAGAGGGTAATATCACTTTTTTTTCTCACTGCCACTCCCTCCTTGCATCTCTCTAGCCCCTGGAATCAAATTTCCTCAGGTGTCCTGATATACAGCTGTGTTGAGCTCTGATTACATTAGGCAACCTCTTCCCCTTTTTTGTTTAGCGAGGATCGCCTTTATGGTGAAGTAATAAGGATGCATACTGGCTGTTTACATTGGTATTGCTGCCTGGGGCTTTCTAATGCTTGATTAACATACCATTGACAGATGGTAGGGCTGCAACTCATGCCTTGGGGCAGTACCTTCCACTGATACCTCTTTGCAGGTCCTTCATTATTAGGGTGAGGTATTGTAAAGCAAATAGGGGACAATCTACTTTGTTTAAAGGGATAGAAAAAAAACAATCTTGAATGTCAATGATTATAAGTGACTAGCCATCCAGGATGGCATTAGGAGAAGGGTTGCAGGGCTCCCATGGGCATGAGAGACTGATTTACCTTCCTTAGGTCTGTGAGGAACCTGAATTTTCAGGATTTTTTTCTTTATTACAAACACAGGAGCATTCCAGGGTGACTGTGATGGTTCTATATGCCCCTTTTCTAATTGCTCCTTAACCAATATTTGTAGTACCTGGAGCTTTTCTGAAGTCAGGGGCCATTGCTCCACCCAAATCAGGGTGTCTGACTTCCAATTCAAGGGTGGGACCTCCAGTGCAACTGCAATAGCCCTTACTAAAAATTTGATAGCCTCATCCCCAGGCGGCTCATAATGTCTCTTCCCCAGATGTTAAAACTAAGTCCTGGAATCATCAATGGCCATATGGTTCCTTGGCGATCCTCTGCCTCCCACTTCACTGGGTGTATTGTCTCTAAGGTATTTTGGCACCCTCCTACTCCCCACACTGGTCTCTGGCTTTCTCTGAGCTTCCAGTGCTGGGGTACTGAGAGACCACTAAGGCAGGTCCTTTCAGCTCCAGTATCAAGGAGGCCAGTCATGGGAATTCCATTGAGCCAGATTGTACACTCAGGTCTATTCCGTCCTATTTCTTTTAGTAACTGGATTTGAACTGAGTGCTTTAAGGGAAGGGCAATAGCTATGGGAAGCTGATTGTCCATATGAGTTGGCTTGGCTACCACATTGGAGCATGGAAGCGCAGTGGTGCCAGTAGGGTAAACTCCTGTATACATAACTATGGGTGCGTGGGAGGGGTTCTTCAATATCAGGGATTCCTCCTGTACAGGGTCTCTCAGGGGGATCATAGCAAACTGATGAGTTGCAAGCTGGCATTTATCTAAGCTGTAAAGGTGTTGCATTCCTTCCTCTGGCCCCATAATCTCTTGTATTCTCTCTCCAAGGGGCTGTCCCGAGTCTCTGCCAAAGGGCACATTTCTGGGGCCCATGAGGGGCCCCTCACCCCGTTTCCCAACTTCTTACATTGTTTGGCTAGGTGACCTGGCTTTCCACATGAAAAGCAGGGGCCCTGGACCCTCCCTGTTCCTTCCCCTTTCCTACAGTCCTTCTTGAGGTGTCCCGGTTTTCCACAGAGAAAACATTTTTTCTCCAGAGAGATGTTATTTAGGGCTGCAGCCAGATACTCCCCTTGGACCTGTGCCATGTACACCTGGCTCCCTACCCTTTCACATCTCTGTATCATTTCTTCAATGGATGCATTTTTCAGCAGTCCCAGCATTGCCTTTTTACAGTCATGATTACAATTCTGCCACAACAATGTCTTTAACACTATCTCTGTCCCTTGACTCTTCTCTCCCACGTCTCGGCCCATTGCCTCCTGCAGTCTGGCCACAAAGTTAGTAAATGGCTCAGTGCTTCCCTGCATAATCTGAGTCATGGGAAGCTCTCTCTCTTTCTTAGAGGCTATGATAATTGATCTCCTTTAGCCTCATACTGCCCTGTTCCTGTTAATTGCTGATAAGCCTGGGGGCCCTGAGCCCCCAGCCCACTGGTGGTATCCTTCACCTTTTGAGAAAATTCTGACACCCAAATCATATTCTGCCCAGGAGTAAGGCAGGCTCTGGCTATGCTCTTCCAATCATTAGGGTCAAGATGAACTGACCACTTGTCTTGCTTACCAGGATTCTCTCCCCTTTTTGCTTTGTTGTGAACATAATTTATTTGACTGCTTTAAGTATTTCAGAAACACAAAATTACCTTACCATCACAGTGTAAAAGTTAGTTTGGAGGTCCCATAAAAATGTAAGCTAGTTGAATTGACTGGCTGATCAGCAGCTAGCAGCATAATCCTTATGAAATGTCAAAACCAACTTTCCTTGTGAATAAAATAGAAGTCCTCCAACTCCCTGGGGCATTGCTGTTTATAAAATTTTCAGAGGTCATTCAGATGTATAGTGACCCCCACATCCCTGCATTCCTTGTAAAGTATCTTACCCCAGACCTCCTGTTCCTCTGACTTTATTACTGGCAATTGATTCCCCATCTCTGCCCTTTTCCCGTGGGTACGGGAAGCTCCTCTTTCTCTCCTTCCAAACTCAAGGTTCGTGTACTCACTCTCTTTCACAGCCCCTTCTGGGTTTCCCACCACCCAGGATCTCTGTGCTTGTCCCTGTTGGAGGCACCAACTGTCCCGGCATAATTGCCGTGAGCTGCCCAAGTCTTCTTACCTTAGTCTAGGTCTTTGGTGGCCAGCTGGATAAATGTATTGAGAGAAGAGACTTTCCAGAGTCAAACAAGGGTTAGGCTTTATTCAGGATCTTGGTTACATGTCCACATGCAGGCGAGTTCTTCCCCAGGAGAAAGGAACCTCCCTCCTCCTCAAGGAGTAAGGATCACACAGTCAGAGGATGGGGGCAGAAGAGGGGAGGGGCCCCCAGAGTGGACCTCCCTCAGGCTTTCCTGCCCCCACTTAAGCTCTCCCAGCTGCATAGTCCCCACGTGGATACCATGCATGCTCTCAGCCCCTAGCTAATCAACAAAAAGGTGTGCTCAGACCACAGACCAATCTCAAGGGTGGGATGCTCTCCCCAGCAACTTTCCACTGAGAAGAGGTGGAGAAACAAGAAGGCTCAAGTCTCACTCCTCAACTCCCAGCTGTTCCCTGGGGGACCTTATGAGAGCTTGCAATCAAGAAGCCCTCATTTTTACCTGCCCAAAACTGTTCATGTGAGAACTGAGCTTACACCCCAACAACCACTACTGTGGAATTACCTCCTTTTACAGTACTGATTCCATAATTCACTTGTTCATGTATTTCTCTTCCTTTGAATCCTACTCACTTGTGGTTCTTCTTCTACCTATCAAACTGTTCTTTCTCAAATTCCATTTTTGAGTTAGCATCTGTTGTAATTTTATTGTGAAGGTTTTATCCAAGGTTCTCTTTTTTTTTCTTTTGTTATGTTTGTTCTCTTATTGATCTCACTTTCTGTGAGTTCAATGATCTCTCTAAGCAAATGACAAAATTTACATATCTAGCCCTACTCTCTCTCCTGATATCCAGTTCCAGGTCACCAGCTGTCTACTTGATTATTTCCATGTAGACATCTTATTGACATCCCAAACTCAACATGTCTAAAAAGAGAACTCATTATCTTCCTACCCTCATTTCTCTAGTAACCTCTCCCTCGTACTTTATTCTTTCTTCTGTGGGCCACACCATCCTTCCAATTGCCTGAATTCAAAACCTGAGTCATCTTAACTCTTACCTCCCTCTCTCTCGCTCTCATTCCCAATACCAATCGCTTGTCAAGTCACCTTTATCCTCTATTCTATTTAAAAATATTCTTAAATCCATCTTCTTCTCTGTACTTTCAAAGTCACTAAACTAGAGTATGCCCCATCAACTTTTATTTGGTTTATTTTAGTAGCCTCATAATTGGTCTGTTTGCTTAGACTCTCTCCCTCTTACATACATCCTCCACATAGTTACCTATTCTTGTGACCCAAGTGTGGCCATCACCAATAGTCTTGACCTATGTCTTGCTACTGAGCTCCAAGGACTCTGGAGAAGAGAGAGAGGCGGATGACTTTGCACAGCCCTGCCTCACTTAAATCTTATTCACTTGTAAGTCAAGATATCACCCTTCTGATTGCATTGGTCCTCTTCAAGAATGAAAGATGAACCACAACTACAGCAACAACAACCTGTGACTATATAATAGCTAGTCCTCAGAACTAGCTCTGAAAACAGCAGTACAAAAAAATCTGAAACTTGGGATAGTTTCCCTCCAATATATGAGCAGAGTACAACTCTGACATCAAGTTAAAAGTCAAGAAACAGGCTAGAAGAATGAGCAAACAACCATGAAAGTACCTGACCATAGAAAGTTTCTATGGCAACAGGGAAAATCAAAACACAAACTAGAAGAAGACAACAAAGTCAAAGTTGCTACATGCCAAGTATCAAAGCAAAATGTGAATTGGTCACAGGCCCAAAAAAGAATTCCCAAAACCGTTCAAAAAGGATTTTAAAAATCAAATAATAAAGTTAGAGGAAAATTTGGAAAAGAAGTGAAAGTGATGCAAGAAAATCATTTTTTAAAATGATTCAAGATCTGGGTTTAAAAAAGGCCCCCAAAATACTGAAGTAAATAACACTTTAAAAAAAAGAATAGGGGGGCGGAGACAAGATGGCGGAGTGAAAGCAACGACTCACCTAAGCTCCTGGAAAAACTCCTCTGGATATATCTGGGGGGAGAGTCTGACCAGACTTTGGAGGTGTAAAATCCAGTGGGTGACGGACTTTGACGGATTCGGAGCCCAGGCTGGACCGGAGGGTCCACGGGAGGGATCTGTTCCGCGGGGGTAAGACCCCGGCGCACAGCTCAGCGTGGTCGGCCCGGCAGGGCGGAGGGGACCAGAGGAGCCCGAGAGTGGCGGGCGAGACCAGCAGAGCAGGAGATAAGCCAGGCCGAGCCGGTGAGAGCCGCTGAGTGCCAGACATCACCGCAGCAGCCCTTGAAATATTCAGCCTGAAGACGGACTTCGGTGGGTCACTACTTGAACTTCCAGGAACTGGGATGGCAGAGTGATCAGTAAGTGCTCTCTCCTCCCCCCTGATGACCGTGAGGGAACCATAAAATTCTTCCCCAGATTAATCCTGGATCAGCGGGAACAGCAGAAGGGGGAGGGTGGTCTCATAACACCAGAGGCTGGAAAAGTGGCAAAGGGGGATTCTTCCTACTGTGGTGGAGGCGATCTGGAGGGACAGATGACCCAGGGCAGAGAAAATTCGCACTGAGACCCAGGCAAGCCTCAGAGCCAGGAGACGAGCCCCAGGAGGGGCGGGAACACGCGTTAGCTTCTAGGCGTGCCCCAGCCCTCCAGGGGAAAAGGGAAGACAATAGGGAAGCTGGGATTACCATCCCCTGACCTTGCCTTTGCCTCAAGTCAGCTGAGGAGATAGCCTGAGACCAGACCACACCTCCAACACACCTAACAAGCTAACCCCAGGGTTGATCGGGGAAACAAAAAACAAAAGCCTGCTTTTAGCCCAGACACACATCAGCTCAACTTAAAGATCTGTACCTTCTGACTGAAAGAACCAAAAGCTACAACACTCAGCCAACATCATGAATCGGAAAAAGCAGACGAAAAGTGAAAAAACCATAGAATCTTTCTATGGGGATAAGGACCAAAACACAAACACCAAAGAGGTTAGGGCTGAGACTGTACTTCCATCTGAAACCTCAGATGGGACTATGAATTTCTCGCAAACACAACTAGATTACCTGGAACGTCTGAAGAAGGATATAAAAGAAAAACTGGCTAATGATTTTAAAACTATAAAAAAAGAATTCACTGATGAGAACATCACCCTGAAAAAGAAAATTGAAGAAATGGAAAAGGAAGTTCAAAAATTAACTGGAGAGAATAATTCCCTAAAAGGAAGAGCTAATCAAATGGAAAAGGAAACCCAAAACCTAATTGGGAAAATTGATCAGATGGAAAAGGAAACCCAAAACCTAACTGGGAAAATTGGTCGATTGGAAAAAGAAGTACAAAAATTAAATGGAGAAAATAGCTCCCTAAAGGGAAAAATTGGTCAGATGGAAAAGGAGATGGAAAAGCTAACTGAAGAAAACACTACGATGAAGATTAGAATTGGGCAAGTAGAAACTAATGACTCAATGAGGCAACAAGAATCAGTCAAACAAAATCTAAAGAATGAAAAGATAGAAGAAAATGTAAAATATTTAATTGGAAAAACAACTGACCTGGAAAATAGATCCAGGAGAGAAAATCTAAGAATTATTGGCCTGCCAGAAACCCATGATGAAGAAAAGAGTCTGGACAATATCTTCCAGGAAATCATCAAGGAAAACTGTCCAGAAGTACTAGACTCAGAGGGCAAAATAGTCATCGAAAGAATCCACCGTTCCCCTCCCGAAAGGGATCCCAAACTCAAAACCCCAAGAAATATAGTTGCCAAATTCCAGAGCTATCAAGTGAAGGAGAAAATACTACAAGCAGCCAGAAAGAAACAATTCAAATATCAAGGACACACAGTCAGGATCACACAGGACCTTGCAGCTTCTACATTAAAAGATCGAAAGAATTGGAACCCAATATTCCGTAAGGCAAAGGAGTTGGGACTTCAACCAAGGATCAACTACCCAGCAAAGTTCAGCATAACATTTCAGGCAAGGAGAAAGTCATTCAACGAAATAAGGGATTTCCAGAACTTCCTGGCCAAAACACCAGAACTCAATAGACAATTTGATCTTCAAATGCAGGTCTCCAGAGAATCATAAAAAGGTAAACAGAGGGGAAAAAACAAAAACTTGCTACTCAATTAGGGCAAACTGTTTACCTCCCTATAAGGGATGATGATACCTGTTAATCTTGAGAACTGTGCAGCTATTATGATAAAAGGGATATATGTAGAGGGAACGGGCATAAAGTAAATGATGTCATGTCAAAAATATGATTTAAGTATGAGAAGGGAATGTAATAGGAGGTGTGGAAAGGGGGAAGCAGAAAATGGCAAATTATATCACAGGAAGAAGTACAAAACTATAGTAGAGGGAAGGAGGGGAGGGAGATGAGCATTGTTTGAGAGGTACTCTCATCTGATTTGTTCAAAGGAGGGAACAATAATCTTAAGTAGATAATCCTAACTAGCTCTATAGGTAGTAGGAGGGGAAGGGGGAAGAAAGGGGAGGGTGGCTAAAAGGGAGGAAAGAAGCAATAAGAGTAAAGGGAACTAAAAGGGAGGGGGGTCAAAAGAAGGAGGAGAAGGCTGCAGGAGGAGGGGGAGAAAAGTGAATACTATTGAGGAGGGGAAGGGAGACGGGAGAGCTAAAAGCACAAATGGTGGGAAAGAGGGTGGAGGGAAATACACAGATTGTAATCATAACTGTGAATGTGAATGGAATGAACTCTCCCATAAAACGGAGACAGATAGCAGAATGGATTAAAAGCCATAATCCAACAATATGCTGCTTACAAGAAACACATTTGAAACGGGGGGATACACATAGGATAAAGGTCAAAGGATGGAGCAGAATATATTGTGCTTCAGCTCATGTAAGAAAGGCAGGAGTAGCAATCCTAATCTCAGACAAAGCGAAAGCAGAAATAGATCTAATCAAAAGGGATAAGGATGGAAACTATATCCTGCTAAAAGGCACCATAGACAATGAAGCAATATCATTACTAAACATGTATGCTCCAAGTGGTATAGCATCCAGATTCTTAGAGGAGAGGTTGGGGGAGTTGAAGGAAGAAATTGATAGCAAAACTATACTAGTGGGGGACCTCAACCTCCCCCTCTCTGAACTCGATAAATCCAACCTCAAAATAAACAAGAAAGAGGTTAAGGAGGTAAATAAAACTCTGGATAAGGTAGATATGATAGATCTTTGGAGAAAATTAAATGGGAATAGAAAGGAATATACTTTTTTCTCAGCGGTACATGGAACATTTACAAAAATTGACCATGTACTAGGACATAAAAATCTCACAATCCAGTGCAGAAAGGTAGAGATAATCAATGCATCCTTTTCAGATCATAATGCATTAAAAATTACATGTAATAAAAGGCCATGGAAAGAGAAACCAAAAATCAATTGGAAACTAAATAATCTAATTCTAAAGAAGGGTTGGGTTAAAGAAGAAATCATAGAAACAATCAACAATTTCATTCGAGAGAATGACAATAGTGAGACAACATACCAAAACTTATGGGATACTGCAAAAGCAGTTATTAGGGGAAGTTTTATATCTCTGAATGCTTACGTAAATAAAATAGAGAAAGAGGAGATCAATGACGTAGGCTTGCAGTTGAAAAAGCTAGAAAAAGAACAAATTGAAAATCCCCAAGTAAATACCAAATTAGAAATACTGAAAATCAAAGGAGAGATTAATAAAATTGAAATTAAGAAAACTATTGAATTAATAAATAAAACCAATAGTTGGTTTTATGAAAAAACTAATAAAATTGATAAACCTTTGGTCAATCTGATTAAAAAAAAGAAAGAAGAAAACCAAATTACTAATATTAAAAATGAAAGGGGTGAACTCACCTCCAATGAGGAGGAAATTAAAACAATAATTAGAAACTACTTTGCCCAACTTTATGCCCACAAATTTGATAATCTAAATGAGATGGATGAATATTTTAAAAAATACAAATTGCCCAGATTAACAGAAGAGGAAGTTGAATACTTAAACAACCCCATCTCAGAAAAAGAAATTGAACAAGCCATCAATGAACTCCCTAGGAAAAAATCTCCAGGGCCAGATGGATTCACAAGTGAATTCTATCAAACATTTAAAGAACAGTTAATTCCAATACTACATACACTATTCTTGAAAATTGGGGAAGAAGGAGTCCTCCCAAATTCTTTCTATGATACAAATATGGTTTTGATACCCAAACCAGGAAGAGACAAAACAGAGAAAGAAAATTATAGACCAATTTCCCTAATGAATATAGATGCAAAAATTTTAAATAAGATTCTAGCAAAACGAATACAGCATCTTATCATGAGATTAATACATTATGATCAGGTAGGATTCATACCAGGACTACAGGGCTGGTTCAATATTAGGAAAACTATTAGCATTATCGATCACATCAACAACAAAGCTAACAAAAACCACATGATTATCTCAATAGATGCAGAAAAAGCTTTTGACAAAATACAACATCCATTCCTACTAAAAACATTGGAGAATGTAGGAATAAAGGGAACTTTCCATAAAATAATAAGCAGTATCTATCTAAAACCTTCAGCAAGCATTATATGCAATGGGGATAAGCTAGATGCATTCCCAATAAGATCAGGGGTGAAACAAGGTTGTCCATTATCACCACTATTATTTAATATGGTACTAGAAATGTTAGCTGTAGCAATTAGACAAGATAAAGATATCCAAGGAATTAAAATAGCCAAAGAAGAAACTACGTTATCACTCTTTGCAGATGATATGATGATCTACCTAGAGAATCCCAGAGATTCAATTAAAAAATTACTAGAATTAATAAACAACTTTGGCAAAGTTGCAGGGTACAAAATAAACCCACACAAATCTTCTGCATTCCTATATATTAGCAACAAAGTCCAACAGCAAGAGATAGAAAGAGAAATCCCATTTAAAGATAGGGTAGACAGTATAAAATACTTAGGAGTCTACCTGCCAAAACAAACCCAGGGATTATATGAACACAATTACAAGACACTTTTTGCACAAATAAAGTCAGATTTAAGTAAATGGAAAAACATTAGTTGCTCATGGGTAGGCCGGGCTAATATAATAAAAATGACAATTCTACCCAAATTAATATACCTATTTAGTGCCATACCAATTAAACTATCAGACAATTACTTTCTAGAGCTGGACAAAATAATATCAAAATTCATTTGGAAAAACAAAAGGTCCAGAATATCAAAGGGACTAATGAAAAGAAATGCTTGGCAAGGTGGCCTAGCGCTACCAGACCTCAAACTGTACTATAAAGCAGCAATTATCAAAACCACTTGGTATTGGCTAAGAAACAGAGAGGTAGACAAGTGGAATAGACTTGGCACTCAAGATGCAGTAGGCAAGGAATATAGCAACCTTCTGTTTGATAAACCCAAGGACCCCAGCTTCTGGGATAAGAACTCATTGTTTGACAAAAATTGCTGGGAAAACTGGATAACAGTGTGGCGGAAATTAGGCATAGACCCATACCTGACACCGTACACAAGAATAAAGTCCAAATGGGTACATGATTTAGGTATAAAGATTGATACCATGAATAAACTGGAGAAGCAAGGAATAGTGTATTTATCAGATCTATGGAGAAGGGAAGAATTCTTTACTAAAGGAGAGATAGAATGCATTATGAAATGCAAAATGGATAACTTTGATTACATTAAACTGAGAAGTTTTTGCACAACCAAACCCAATGCAACCAAAATCCGGAGGGATGCAGTAAATTGGTAAAGAATTTTTACAGCTAAGCTCGGGGATAAAGGCCTCATTTCTAGAATATATAGAGAACTGATCCAAATGTATAATCATACAAGTCATTCCCCAATTGATAAATGGTCAAAGGATATGAACAGGCAATTTTCAGAGGAAGAAATTAAAGCTATCTATAATCATATGAAAAAAATGCTCTAAATCACTATTGATTAGAGAGATGCAAATCAAAACAACTCTGAGGTACCACATCATACCTATAAGATTGGCAAACATGACAGAACAAGAAAATGATAAATGCTGGAGAGGATGTGGGAAAGTTGGAACACTAATTCATTGTTGGTGGAGCTGTGAGCTCATCCAGCCATTCTGGAAAGCAATTTGGAACTATGCCCAAAGGGCTACAAAAATGTGCATACCCTTTGACCCAGCAATATCGCTACTAGGACTATATCCCCAAGAGATCATAAAAATGGGAAAGGGTCCCACATGTACAAAAATATTTATAGCAGCACTCTATGTAGTTGCCAAAAACTGGAAGTCAAGGGGATGTCCATCAATTGGGGAATGGCTGAATAAATTATGGTATATGAATGTAATGGAGTACTATTGTGCCATAAGAAATGATGAACAAGAAGACTTCAGAGAGGCCTGGAAGGACTTATATGACCTGATGCTGAGTGAAAGGAGCAGAACCAGGAGAACTTTATGCACAGCAACAACTACAGTGTGTGAGAGTTTTTTCTGGTAGACTTAGATTTGTGTAATAACACAAGAACTTCTTACCAAAAAAAAAAAAAAAAAAAAATCCCAATGGAGGATCTCAAGGCAAAATGCCTGCCACACTCAGAGAGAGAAATATGGAAGTCACTCACATATTGTAGCAGATCATGTTTGTGTATGTGTATGTGTTTGTGTATCATGTTCTGATTTGTTATACGATTTCTTTCATTTATCTTAGTCTGACTGCATAGCATGACTATAGTGAAAATATACTCAATAGGAAAGTATATGTAGAATCTATACAGAATTGTATGCAGTCGTGGGGAGGGAGGGGGGGAGCGGGGGGTAGGTGGGGGGGATAAAATCACAATTGTATGGCAGTGATTGTTAAACATTACAAAATTAAAAAAAATGAATTAAAAAAAAAAAGAATAGGTCAAGAGGCACAAAAATCCACTGAAGAGAAGAACTCCTTAAAATGTAGAATAGAGAAAATGGAAAAGGAGATACAAAAAGCTCCCTGAAGAAAAGAGTTCCTTAAAAGTTATAATTGGGTGAGTGGAAGCTAATGATTCCATGAGATATCAAAAAATGATAACAAAGTCAAAAACATAAAAAATAAAGAATGTGAAATACATAATTGGAAAAACTACTGATCTGGAAAAAAGGTCAAGGAGAGATAACTTAAGAATTATTGGACTATCAGAAAACCATAGTCTAAAAAACACCTAGACATCATATTTCAAAAAATTATTGTGGAAAACTATTCTGATTTCCTCAAACTAGGGGGTAAGGTAGAAATTGAAAGAATCCACCATTCACCTCCTGAAAGAGATGCCCAAATGAAAACTCCAAGGAATATTTTAGCCAAATTCTAGAACTCCCAGATCAAAGAGAAAATATTGCAAAAAATACAAAAAAAAAAAATCCCATATCACAGAGCTATAGTCAGGATAACATAAGATTTAGCAGCTTCTACATTAAAGGTATTTCAGATAGCAAAGGAGCTAGGATTACAATCAAGAACAACTTTTCCAGAAAAACTTTACATAAGAGGGAATGGATATTTAATGAAACAGAGGACTTTCAAGTATTCCTGATAAAAAGTCCAGAACTAAATAGAAAATTTGACTGTTGATTATAAGACTAATGAGAAGCATTAAAATGTAAACAGGAAAGAAAAATCATAGGGAATTCAATAAGAAAAAAAGAAGATATAGATTTAAGCAATTAAATTGTTTACATTCCTACATGGGAAAATGATACTTATATCTCCTCAGACATTTATCATTATTAAGGCAGTTAGAAGGAGTATACATATTTAGAGGATACAGGGTGTGAGCTGACTATGATGGGATGATATTTTTTTAAATTAAGGGATGAGAAAGAGAGATACACTAAAAGGAGGAGTAAAGCACAGGTAGAATGGGTTAAATTATCTCACATAAAAGAGACACAAAAGGAAGAGCTTTTACAGTGTAAGGGAAGATGGAAGTGGGGAGGGCAATGTGTGAATGTTACTCTCATTGGAATTGGCTCAAAGAGGGAATAACTCACACTGATTTTGGTATAGAAATCTATCTTGTCCTACAGAGAAGGAGGAAAGGAGAGAGATAAGAGAAGAGGAGAGTGATGATAGAAAGGAAGACAAATTAAGAGAGGTAGTGGTCAGAAGCAAAACAATTTTGAGGAGGGACAGGGTAAAAGAAGAGAAAAAAACAGGGTTAAAAAGGGGAAATAGTATGGATGGAAATAAACAGTTAGAAATCATAACCAGATGTGAATGGGATGAACTCACTCATAAAACAATCAATAGCAGAGTGTATTTTTTAAAAGAAGTCTATAATATACTATTTACAAGAAACTCATTAGAAGCACAGAGATACATAGAGAGTAAAGATAAGGGGCTAGACCAGAATCTATTCTCCTTCACTTGAAATAAAATAAAAAGCAGGAGTAGGAATCATGATCATGAAAAAGCAAAAGCAAAAATAGATCTTATTTAATGCCATAAGCAGGAAAACTATATTTTGCTGAAAGATACCAGGCAGAATGAAATCATATCAATGCTAAGCATATACACACCAAATGGCATAGCACCAAATGCTTAAATGAAAAATTAAATGAATTACAGGAGGAAATAGACAGTAAAACCATATTAGGAGGGGATCTCAATTCTCCCCTGTCAGAATTAGATAAATCTAACCAGAAAATAATCAAGAAAGAAGCTCAGGAGATGAATAGAATTTTAGAAAAGTCAGATATGATAGACCTCTGTAGAAAACTGAGTGGGAATAGAAAGAAATATACTTTTTTCTTGGCAGTATATGGCACCTTCACAAATACTGACCATGTATTAGGGCATAAAAACCTCACAACCAAAAGCAGAAAATATTAAATGCATCCTTTTCAAATCATAATGCAATAAAAATGGCATTCCATAAAGGGTATGGAAACATAGGTTAAAGATTAATTGGAAAGTAAATAATTTAATCCTAAGGAATGAAAGGGTCAAACACCAAATCATAGAAACAAGAATTTCATTAAAGAGAATGACAACAATAGGACAGCATATCAAAGTGTATAAGATGCAGACAAAGCAGTACTTAGCCAAAATTTATATCTCTAAGCATGCCAATAAAATAGAGAAGGAAGAGATCAATGAACTGGTCATTTAACTAAAAAGAAAACTAAGAAAAGAACAGATTAAAAATCCCCAATTAAATACCACAATTGAAATCCTGAAAGTCAAAAGAGAGATTGAGAAAATTGAAAGAAAACAATTAAACTAATAAATAAAACTAAAACCTGGTTTTATTTTTTTTAAAAAAAGCAAAAATAGATAAGCCATTGGTTAATCTGATTTTAAAATGAAAGAAAAATCAAATTATCAGTGTCAAAAATGAAAAGGGTGAATTCATCACCAACAAAAAGAGAATTAAAGCAATTTTAGGAGCTATTTTCCCAATTATATGTCAATAAATCCAATCTGAGTGAAATGCATAAATATTTACAAAAATATAAATTGCCTAGGTTAATAGAAGAGAAAATAGAATACTTAGATAGCCCTATCTTAAAAAAAGAAATTGAACAAGACATGAATACGTTCCCTAAGAAAAAATCATGAAGACCAAATGGATTCATAAATGAATTCTACCAAACACTTAAAAATTAATTCCAATAATATACTAACTATTTGGAAAAATAGCAAAGAAGGAGTCCTACCAAATTCCTGTGATGACACAAATGGTGCTAATACCTAAAGTAATAAAAATAAAATAGAGAAAAAAAAAACCCACAGACCAATTTCCCTAATGAATATTGATGCAAAAAATTAAAATAAAAATCTAGCAAGGAGATTGTTGCAACATATGACAAAGGTAATACACTATGACCAAGTGGGATTTATACCTGGAATGAAGGACTGATCAATATTAAGAAAACCATCAGTATAACTGACCCTATGAATAGCAAAACCAACAAAAACCGTATGACTATTTCAATAGATGCAGAAAAAACTTTTGGAAAAATATAATACTCATTCTTTGAAAGCTAGAGAACATATGAATAAATGGAGCTTTCCTTAAATGATGAATAATATATCTAAAACCATCAGCAAGCATTAGTCGTAATGGGGATAAGCTAGAAGCTTTCTCAATAAGATCAGGGGTGAAGCAAGAATGTCCATTATCACTACTATTATTCAAAATTGTACTAGAAATGTTAGCAATAGCAATAAAAGAAGAAAAAGAAATTGAAGGAATTAGAGTAAGCAATGAGGAAACAAAATGATCAGTCTGCAGATGATGTCATGGCATACTTGGAGAATCCTAGAGAATCAACTAAAAAACTACTTGAAACAATGAACAACTTAAGCAAAATTGCAGGACAGAAAAGAAACCAACATAAATCATCAGTATTTCTATATATTACCGATAAAATCCAGCAGCAGGAGATAGAAAGAGAAATTCAATTTAAAATTACTGTAGACAATATAAAATACTTGGGAGTCTATTTGCCAAGAAAATCCAGGAATTGAATACAATTACAAAACACTTCTCACACAAATAAAGTCAGATCTAAACAAGTGAAAAAATATGAATTGATCATGGATAGGCTGAGTAATATAATAAAAATGACAATTTCACCTAAATTACTTATTCAGTGCCATATCAATTGAACTACCAAAAAATTACTGTATAGAGCTGGAAAAAATAATAACAAAATTCATCTAGAAGAACAAAAGGTCAAGAATATCAAGGGAATCCATTTTTTTTTAAATGTGAAGGAAGATATCCTAGCAGTACAAGATTTCAAACTATATTATTAAGCAATAATCATCAAAATAATCTAGTACTGGCTAAGAAACGGAAGGGTGGATCAGAGGAAGAGATTAAGTACAAAATACATAGTAGCAAATGACAATAGTATTCTAGTGTTTGATAAATACAAAGATTCAAGCTGCGGGGACAAGAGCTTATTATCTAACAAAAATTGCTTGGAAAACTAGAAAGCAGCTTGACAGAAATAAGGCATAGATCCGACATTTCACGCTATATCAAAATAAGGTCAAAATGGGTACATGATTTAGATGTAAGGGGTGATATGTAAGCAAATTAGGAGAGCATGAAATAGTGTGTCCAATCTATGGATAAAGGAAGAATTAATGACTAACCAACAGATAGAGAGCATTACAGTATGTAACGTAGATGATTATTATTACATTAAATTCAAAAGTTTTTGAACAAACAAAACCAATGCACCAAAGTTAGAAGAAAAGCAGAAAACTGGGAAAAAACTCATAGCAAACTTCTCTGATAAAGGTTTCATTTCTCAAATATATAGAGAATGGAGTCAAATTTATAAGAATATGCGCAATTCCTTAGCTATTCTCAGCAATACAATGAGCCAAGACATTTTCAAAGGACACGTAATGAAATATGCTATCTGCTTCCAGAGAAAGAATTAATATTGTCTGAATGTAGACTGAAGCATATTGATTTTCTTTTCCTTCCTTCCTTCCTCCCTCCCTCCCTCACTCCCTTCCTTCCTTCCTTCCTTCCTTCCTTCCTTCCTTCCTTCCTGTCTTTCTCTCTCTTTTTTTTTTTTGCTTAAGTCTTCTTGTACAGAATGGCTAATCTGGAAATGTTTTACATGATTATACATGCATAACTTGTATGAGACTACTTATCATCCCAGGGAGGGGTGAAGGAAGGAAGGGATGGAGGTATAGAATTTGGAACTCAGAACTTTTAGAAAAATGTTAAAAATTGTTTTAACATGTAATTAGGTGAAAAAAAAAATATTATTTTAGAAAAAGAATGAGTCATTCTCCAATTGATAAATTGTCAAAGGATATGAACATGTAGTTTTCAGAAAAAAGAAATCAAAGCTATCTATAATCATGTGAAAAAATACCCTAAATCACTATAGATTAGATAAATGCAAATTAAAACAACTCTGAGGCACTACTTCACACCTATTAAATCAGCTAATATGATAGAAACAAAGGAAACAAATGTTGGAGATGATGTGAGAAAACTGGGCCACTAATGTTGTGAGTTGAGCCAACTGTTCTGGAGAGCAATTTAGAACTATACCCAATGGGTAACAAAACTCTGCATACTTTATGACCTAGCAATACCACTGCTAGGTCTGTATCCCAAAGATATAAAAGAAATAAAAGCAAAATTACTTATATATACAACAATAGTTATAGCAGCTGTTTTTTTTGTAGTGGCAAAGAACTGGAAATTGAGGGGGTGTCCATCCACTGAGGAATTAATTGCTGAACAAGTTGTGGTAAATGACTGTTTTGGAATACTATGGTGCTCTAAGAAATGACCAACATGTTGCTTTCAGAAAAACTAGAGAAGACATTATATGAACTGACACAAAGTGAAGTGAGGAGAAACAAGAGAGTACTATACACAGTAACAGCAATATTTTACAATAATCTACTGTGAATAATTTAGCTATTCTCATTATAATAATGATCCAAGATAATTCCAAAGGGTTAATGATAAAGAAAAACTATACACCTCCAGAAAAAGAACTGAATTCTAAGTGCAGATTGAAGCATACTTTTTTTTTTTACATTTTTACTTTTTCTTGTTTTTTTTTAACTGGTGTTGTCTTTCACAACATGGCTAATATGGAAATATAATTTGCACATCTGAACGTGTATAATCTATATCATATTGCTTGCCTTCTCAATGCAGGAGAATGGGAAGGAGGGAATGAATTTGGAACTCAAAAGTTTTTTTTAATGTTTTAAATTGTTTTTATATGTGACTGAAAATATATAAAAATTTTCACTTTTAAAAATTATTTTTAATAAAGAAATTATAACTTAATTAAAGAAGACAAAACCTCTATTCTCAAAGAACTGATCGTTTTTTAATGGGAGTACAAATGCATGAAAACAACCTAAATATAGGATGATATGGAACTACCTGACAGCAAATTATGTTCAGAATTTGGACACAGCACTGACCAGGCAAATTCTTATAGGTTCCCAAATAAAGCCTCAGAATTAAGCCATGACCACCTTGTGGCTATCCTTGTCGCTAAGCCTCTGTCTTCACATTTAGCTTGTACCCCTTCCTAGCTGAGGCAGTCATATCCTTCACTTTTGTCAGTGAGAGCAAATGGATTCTCAGACCTTTTTTCAGATTCAACACAACCCAATTGGTTTCATTGAAGTATTTTGTTTTCCAGAATTATGCTATTACCAGTGTAAGGTATGCGATGCTTTGATACAAGTGTCTGAGTTCCTGGATACAAAACTGTGTTTTATCAACAACAAAAGAAATAAACTCCCATCCAAATTCCCAACTGAAATAATAACAACCAATATGAAAATTGGTTGTTGTTGCCAACCTAAAGGGATAAATCTTAAGGTCATGGGAGAGTGGGAATAGCAGAAACAGCCAGAGACCACTGACCTCCTAAGTCATTCTAAATCCCTTTGAAGTCAGCAGGATGCCTGAACTTGTTCCATGGTAGCATACTCTTGCTGTCCACATGTGCTCTCTCCTTGGCTCTGTGTGATCACTGATATGCATACTCTATGCTAATGTAGAGGTGATTCTGTATACCCTCAGCTTGATTCCTATGAATGATCTGGGCAAGCAGACTCAGGACCTGTATCTCAGCATATTCCTTATCTACAGTTGGTAAGACTGGGAGAGCTTAAGTACAAGTGATCAGATAATGAAAAGCAATTTATTTTTTAAAAAAAATTTAAATTAATGTATCCTTTCTAAAATGATTCCAGAGACGGATTTTTGCATTTCAGTTAGTGACACTTTTATTTGCAAAATAACAGTCTCCTGGTCATAATGCCTTTCCACATGGGCCATGAAAAGGAAGAAGTCCTGTACTATTTCTACCTATCCCAGAATGATAAAATTCCTTGAAATTAGGTCATCAGTTATGGTTTTATTTGGAAGGCACTTTTTTGGGAGTCCATACTTTAGATTTCATCAGTGTGAGAAATTTTTCAATACAAGTAAATAGACATTTATTAAATGCCTACTATGTGCCAGGCATCATGTAAGTGTTAGTGATACAAAAGGTAGTGATACATAGTAGTTCCTGCCTTCAAGGCACTTACATTCAATTGGGAGAAACAACACATACGTAGATAAATGAATACAATATTCACAAAAAGTAATTTCAAGGTAGGGGGAGAGCACTACCAAATGGATTGGTGGTACCAAGGACAGTAGCAGGAAAAGGTGTGTGTGACTGGAAATAGGTTGTGCATGACTACAGATGTATAACCCACGGGTGGGGAACCTAAGGCCTTGTGGCCCTCTAGGTCCCCAAGTGTAGCCTTTTGACAGAGTCCAAGTTTTACAGAACAAATCCTTTTATTAAGGGGATTTGTTCTATAAAGATTGGATTCAGTCAAAGAGCCACACTTGAGAACCTAGAGGACTATGTATGGCGTTGAGCCACAAGTTCCCCACCACTGGTAATATGTATATAAAAGTGCTTGCTTTCTTAAGGAGGGGGAAGGAGAGTAGGAGAGGGAGGGAATTTGAAATTCAAAAAAAATTTAATGAATGTTAAAAATGGTTTTTACATGTAATTGTAGAAAATAAAATATTTTTTAAAAAATGAAAGTTATGTATAGGAGATGGTGCTTGATTGAGTTGAACCTTGAAGAAAACTAAGAATTTCAACATGTAGAACTGAAGAGAAAATATATTTTAGGTATGATGTAGTTTCTGTGTGCGTAAGGATATAGAGATTGGGAATGAAGTGTCATTTCTGGAGAACAACAAGCAATTCAATTCACTGGAACCTCAATTTCCTCTTCTAAACATACCTGCATTCCAGCTTCACCCCTACCCTACACCCACTGGCTAACACAGATGAAGTCAGATCCTGAGGGTTGACACCAAGATGGTCATTTGCTCTTCTTGGTATTATGCTTCCACCTAAATTTTGAGTTAAAAGTCTTCCTAACTCCCATGTAAGCTAACAAGACAGGACATACAAATTAGAATTAGGACACCAGTATTTCACTCATAGGAAATTCACAAGAAAGAAAAGAAACACTGGAGCCTATAAACAGATACAGAAACACACAGAGCACTCAAATACCCCATCAGCAAACCCTGGAACAGAACTAGTGTTGCTATTGAAGCAATCTTTTAATATTCCAATGAGTCCTACACATTCCTCACCTCTATCAAGACTCTCAGGGAGAAAAAAGGAAATTTGGAGGTTATTGAATAAGATATTCACTTCCCATGGACCCTTGCACTGTCCAAATAACTCCTAGTAAAAATGGGGTTTAGTTTCTCTTACTTCCAAGAGTAGATTCTCTTGTTTCCATGACAAGACTTTACTTCTTCATACTCAGGATCACATTGAGAATCCTCTTCTTTCTCCAAGCAGCTTGCTGTTGAGAAGAACTTCTCTCTAACAGTTTGGTGCCAGAACTCTGGCACTTAGGAACACTTGAACTTGAAGTCACCCACAAAGTAACCCCATGACTTAGACTCCCTTCAAAGGAATGCATGCACACATCTGCCTCTGTCATGTGCTTCTGTGGGAAATCTCTCAGGTTGCTACTGTCCCTTGGTCTAGATTGTACCCTCTTAAGAAATATTCTTTTAGGAAGAGGTCCTATATGTACAAAAATATTTATAGCAGCTCTTTTAGTGATGGCAAAGAATTGAAAATTGAGGGTATACTTATCAACTGAGGAATGACTGAACAAATTGTGGGACATGATTGCAATGATATACTATTATGCTTTAAGAAATGATGGGCAGGATGCTCTCAGAAAAACATGGAAAGACTTGCATGAACTGATGAAAAGTGAAATGAGCAGAACCAGAACATTGTGAACAGTAATAGCAAAATTGTACAATGATCACCTATGTATAACTTATTTATTCTCAGCAATACAATGATCCAAGACAATTCCGTAGGATTTATGATGAAAGGTGCTGTCCAGCTCCAGAGAAAGAACTGGTAAAACCTGAAGGTGGATCAAAGATCTTATTCTTTATTTCTCTTGGGGTTTTTTTGTCTGTTTTCTTTCACAGAAGGACTTACATGGATATGTGTTTTATATGACTACACATGCATAGCCTATGTCAAATTGATTGCCTTCTCAACGAGGAGAGGAGGGGAGAGAGGGAGAAAATCTGAAACTCAAAATTTGGGGAAAAAAGAATATTAAAATTATTTTTACATGTAATTGGGGAAAATAAAATATTAAGAAAAACAGAACTATTCTTTTAGAACATTACAAACATATGCAACTCTTCCATGTATTTCTGCAATAACTTTACCCATACCTATGGACAACTCTTCAGTAACTTACAGTATTAGAACTTGCCTAGGGATACTTGTTTCAAGGGCTCTGTTTTTTCAGCAGAAAGAGAAAAAGAAAAGAAAGAAACAAAAGAGGACCATTGAATTGTCTCTTTTTCCTACACAGAAGAGAATAGAATGAAGGACAGAAAGAATCAGCAACTAGGACAGCTAAAAGAAAACCAAGTACAAAGAGAAATACTCGGCTTCATGTACAAACCTTTTCTTCTGTGTTACTACATATATGGAAATGCCTATTTTATTTGGTTTTTGTTAAGTTTAGAATTATTTAAAACTTGTCCAGAGATTTGCCCATGGTTAGACATCTCAGATGATATTTGACTCCAGGGATCAATCCACCAAGCTCTGCTTCCTCCCATTTTTTGTTGTTTAGTCCTTTTAGTTGTGTCTGACTCTTCCTGACCCCTTTAGGGGTTTTCTTGGCAGAGACACTGGAGTGGATTACCATTTCCTTTGCCAGTTCATTTTACAGATGAGGAAACTGAGGCAAACAAAATTAAGTAACTTGCCAACAGTCATGGGGCTAGTATGGCACTGAATTTAGAGTTAGATTCTGTCTAGGGAAAAGACAGGACTTCAGTTCTTAAATCGATGCCTTCATTCCCTCAAACCGGTATTCAATTGTCTTTTCACCAAAACATTACTCTTATCACATCCTACCTCTGGGCAGCTAGGTGGCTCAGTTGAGCACCAGGCCTGGAGTTAGGAAGACCTGCCTTCAAATACAACCTCACATATTTACCTGCTATGTGATCCTGGGCAAGTCACTTACCCTTGTTGGTCTTAGTTTTCTCTTCTGTAAAATGAGTTGGAGAAGGATGTAGTATTGATGAGTTGGACGCAAGGAAACAAAAACCTCTAGGCTAGCTCAAAAGCTTTCAGGGGCTCTCAGTTGACTTGCTAATGATTCACACCTTCCCTAAAAACCAAGATTACCTTGACTTTATTTTGCATATTATATATTTTCTATCTACTTATATGCGTACAAGTCATTTTCCCTGATAGGAGGAAAGCTCATTGAGGGCAAGCACTGTTTCATTTGTTTGCTTTGTTTCTGAGTACCTAATACAGCCCCTGGTACCAAAATGGGTGCTTGCTAAATGCTTATTTGTAACTGCACTCGGGATTGTCCTCCATGCTCCATATCAACGTTCTCAACACTTGAGAATTATGGATCCATGATATGTGATGGCTATGTGATACACTGACCACCTTTCAGTGTTCTAGCAACTCTCTAACTCTCTTTCTAATTCTGATTTAGGCAGCTAGATGATACAGTGCAGAGACTGCTAGACTTGGAGTCAGAAAGATCTGAGTTCAAACCCTGCCTCTGAAACATTCTAGATGTGTGACCCTGGGCAAGTCACTTAACCTCCATTGCATCAAAAAAAATTACTAGCTGTGTAACCCTGGGCAAGCCACTTAGCTTCATCTTTAAAAAGAGATATACCTCACAGGGTTGTTATGAGGATCATTGAGATGATTAACATAGGTAAAGCTGCATAAGTGCAAGCTATTGCCATCATGAATAATTTTAACTTTATAATTTGTAGAAAAGGTGATGACCTGCATTGGTAGAGTTTCTTTACCCAGGAATTTCCTATCATGATGAATTCACATATAGTTCCATTCCTGAATCTTTTCCATGTCTTAACTCACACAAAAATAGAAATCAGAAAATGATGATACAAATATAATAATTGCTAAAATTTATAAAATGCTTACAATATGCTAAGAGCTTTCTAAATATTATCTCATTTGATACTCCAAACAACCCTGTGAGATAATGGCTGTTTTTATCCCCATTCTAGAATTGAAAAAAAAAACCCTGAAGTTAAGTGATTTACTCAAGATCACACAACTATTAAGGATCTGAGGCTGGATCTGAACTCAGGTCCTCCTGACCCCAGTCCCAATATCTTTCGCTGCTCCACCTAGCTGTATTTGATCTGAGAGTCAATAGAAAGCCAATGGAATTTTTGAGAAGGGGAGTGACATGGTCAGACTTGAGCTTTAGGAAAATCATTGTTATAGCTTTGGGTAGGTCAGACTGCGAAGAGACTTGAGATGGGCAGCTTAACTGGAGACAATTATGACAGTTCAAGTGAGAAGTGATAAAGACTTGAATAGGATGGTGGTTGTTTGAGTGAAGAGAAAGGACAGATATGAGAAATGTTATGGAGATAGACTCAAGAAGAGTTGGAAACTGGTTGAATATGTAGGGTGAGGGAGAGAGAAGAAACAAGAATGACACCAAGATTGGGAAACTAGATAACTGGAAGGATGGTGGCCCTTGACAGAAATGCCAGTGAATGAGAGAGGTTGAAAGTCAGCACAGTCTGGGGGAGAGGGGTCAACTTCGGGAGTGGATAAAGTGGGGCAATATCAAGGGACAATGGGCAAAGGAGGTTATATTGGAGCCAAGCCTTGCCAGTTAGCTATCACTGGAGGAGGGTGGGATGGAACTCATCTTTCCACTCTCTTTTTGGTTAATTGTAACTCCCCCCTGCCCTCTCCTCAGCAATGCAAGGATCTAAGACAATTCCAAAAGATTCATGACGGAAAATGCCATCCACATCCAGAGAAAGAACTGTAGAGTCTGAATGCAGATGGAAGCTTACTATTTTCACTTCTTTTTGACGACTTTTCACTTTTGTTCTGTTTCTTTTTTGACATGACTAATTTGAAAGTGTGTTTACATGACTTCACATGTATGACCTATATTAGATTGTTTGCCGTCTTGGGGAGGGAGGGAGAAAAAATTTGAAGCTCAAAGTCTTATAAAAAATGAATATTAAAAATTATCTTTACATGTAATTGGAAAAAAATAAAATATTATTTACTAAAAAAAAAGACAAAAAATATTGTCATGTGTTGACATCTTTCTCATGGTTTCCCCCATTCATTTTAATTCTTCACAACATGACTAATGTGAAAATATGTTTAATAAGAAATAAGAATATATATGTAGAGCCTTTATCAGATTACATGCTGTCTTGGGGAGGGAGGAAGGATAGAAGGTAGAGAAAATTTAAAACTCAAAAGCTTATGAAAGTGAATGTTGAAAACTAAAATTAAATAAGTCAACTTAAAGGGAAAAATAGACACTTAATAAATTCATATTGAATTGAAAAAAAGAATTACAGCTCCTCCTGCCCCTGACATGCCACCACTCCTCCCCTCCCCCGCCAAGATAGGGTGGAAGTCTTTTGGAGACGTTCGGATAATGTTTTCTTGGTGTCTCCCAGTGAGTCCTTTCTAATCTGCGTTATATGCTCACTGTAGACAGTGGGGCATTCAACAGAAAATCTCATGAATGTATGCAAGTAGATTTAGAAATCCATGTGGCCTGCCCCAGTCACTGGTATTTATTTACACAGCTGGTTTTTCCCTGAGTTAGAGCTGTAGTGTGCAGCTCAGAAATCAGAGCCTGGAAGGGTCTGATTGAGAGGGGGCAGGGATGGCCACTTATTGATGCCCACAGTCTAACATTCTGCATGCCAAGCTCTTAGCCACAATAGAGAACCTGGGGATTTTTTAAGTCCATTTTTTATACTATGTTGAAAGACTCACCACATACAAAAGGAAGCATGCTGCGCTCTCAGGACTATGAGAGAGGTTATTTGAAGGCACTGATACCCTCCTGAGAGGGAACTGAATGTGTTCCCTTCTTCAAGGCTCTTATCTATAGTGTCCTGACAGAAAGGAAATAGAGCACAGAATTGTTCTCCCAGTGCCTGGAAGATCATCACGGTAACCCTCCTCTGGGAATCATTTAGCAATAAACACAAACCAAGAGGAAGCTAAAAACTGATTTTTTAAAAGGATCTTCAGACAACCAAGCCTTCTTATTTTAAGGAAGGTGGGAAGGCTTGAAATAAACTTTCTTTTTCTCTTTCTAGTTAAGTATTTAGGTCTGCAGACCTCTAAAAACACAATAGGGGTGCAATTAGAAACTTAACTAGCTTTTTCATATCAAGTTCTGGAAGTTAGCAGCATGGTTCAGAGAAGGATTTTTTTTCCTCCTTTTTTAATAACCCATAACAGTTTTCTACAACCATTATCTGAACTCATTTTCAGGGAAGTTATGCAACTCCATGAATTCCTTCCTTCCACGGCAGCACATTCATGATGCTAGGCACTAGCTGGTTTTCCTTTGCTAGATTTAATAGCAGAACACAGATACAGTGGTATTTGTTCTTCATTCTCCTTATTGATTTATTGATTGTGAGGTGGGTAGGTAGATGGGGCAGGAATGTGTTTAGGAGTAATTGTCATTTATAAATTGTCATTTATATCATGTGTTTTACATATATTATCTCACAAGAAACTCACAAAAGTTCTGTGAAGTAGGTCTTACAATCCCTACTTACAGATGGGGAAACTGAGGCTCCAAGAGCCTTGGAAACACAACAATCAATCGTCAAGCCAAGATATGAAACTTCCCCAGGCTTCAAGTTCAGAGTTTAGGAATAAAAGCTGACATTTACATGGAGATTTAGAATTTTAATTACATTTTACGTATATTATCTCATATAATCTTCATTTAAAAAACATCTGTGAAATAGATATTACAACCTCTATTTTGTAGATGAGGAAATTGAAGGTCAGAGAGTTGTCCAGGGTCACACAGCCAGCAAATATTAGAAACGGGATTTGAATCCAGGTTTTTCTGAGTCCAAGTCCAGCACTATAGCCATTAGGCATACTGTCTCTCTCTATAGAATAAGCTATGTATACTATGACCATTTCGTGGAATAAAAATGATTATTGGTAACTGATTTAATAACTGATGAATGTGAGGGGAGCAGAAGAAGGGATCATAGGATCGTAAATTGAGCATTGAACTAGAAGAGACCTTAGAAGTTGTTCAACCCAACTCCCTCATTTTATGGATAAAGAAACTGAGGCCCAGAGAGGTTAAGCAATCTGCCCTAAATCACACAGGTAGGAAATGGCAGAGCCTGAATTTGAATGGGGAAAAAAGGAAGTATCTTTTCAGACCCAATCAGAAGGAAAGAAATGATCATTTATTAAGTGCCTACTATGAACCAATCACTGTGTTAAGCACTTTTTAATCTCATATGAGTTTCACCACAGCCCTGAGAGGTAAGTATCATTATTATTCCCTTTTTATAGATGAAGAAGCTGAGGCAGACAGAGGTTAAGCGATTTGCCTATGACCATGCAGCTAGTAAATATCTGAGACTGGATTTGAACTCAGGTCTTCCTGAATCCAGGCCCAGCTCTCTATCCACTGTTACTGCAATATCACCTAGGTGCAAAGAATAGGTGCTTACTAAATGCTTGTTGATTGAGTGAATAGAAATCTATTGATGGATAAAGCTAAAAGATAGAGCGGTTGATGAGAAACATTCGAATCGTTAAATATAGAAAAGTAGCTTTACTGCAGGAAAATTTTATGTCATTGTGGCAAAGTGGAGGGATAATGGCCAAGTGTCCCTGAAAAATAGTTTATAGGGTTCTGGGAAGACAGAATCAATTCATGGGGACATTTTGGCCTACACACACACACACACACACACACCCGCTCTCTCTCTCTCTCTCTCTCTCTCTCTCTCTCTCTGTCTCTCTGTCTCTCTGTCTCTCTCTGTCTTTCTCTGTCTGTCTGTCAATTTCTCCTTCTCTCTCTCTCTCTCTCTCTCTCTCTCTCTCTCTCTCTCTCTCTCTCTCTCTCTCTCTCTCTCTTTCTCTCTCTCTCTCTCCTTCTCCCCTCAGCCAATAAGTAACTCAACCCTTCTAAGAAACCCTTGTTGTTCCCTATCTCCAGGCTTCACATTTGACTACAAAAAATGAATTGTCTGTGGGAGAACTAAGAAGCCCAATGGAGGATGCTGAATGGTTTGGATGATCAAACTCTTTCATGCTTAGACAATTAACCTTGACATCTGAATTCCACCTGGAAGCAGAGAAGAAAAACTGTTGTAAATTCAAGTCTGTGTGGACCTATGGAACATGTTTATAAAGTTTCTCATCTTAGAGATTTAAAACACATGCATAGTGAGACCACAAGAGCACACACATACACACACGCACACACACACACACACGCATGCATGCATGCACACCAAAAATAAAGCAAAATCAATCCCACTTATCCATACTATGTTTCTCCTGTGTGGTCTGATAGCATAAGTCAAAAGACTACATTTGGAGGAATTTGTGGAAATCAAATGAGGCTTTGTAGAGAGAGTAGCGGGAGTGTCAGGAAGCTAAGGGCTCTTAAGAATCAGTTTTCTTGTCTGAAAAAAATGGAGTGTTATTTGTCTACCGCTGACCCAGCTTTTAAGAATAAATGAATTGATGATGTCAACAGAGCTTTCCTGAGCTCCTTGACTTGCCTTGCCTTGCAGCAGCTATGTAACCTAATGGACTAGATCCAAAGTTAGGAAACATGAGTTCAAATTCATTCTCAGACACACCACCCTGGGTAAGTCACTTAACCTCTGTCTGCCTCAGTTTCCTTAACTATAATATGTGGATAATAACAGTACCTATCTCCCAGGGTTGTAAGGAAGATGAAATGAGGTAATATTTGAAAAGCACTTAGCAAAGGGTCTGGCATACAGTAGGTGCTATGTAAATGCTTATTTCCTTTCCTTCCCCTCCCTGTGCATAGGAAAAGAGACATTTCCATTCCCACTATCCAATTCAATAGCTGGGAGTAGGAGTTCTAATTCAGAAATGTCAGAGGTCATAGATTTCACATTAGATGGAATCTCAAAGCTCTTCCATCCCAATACCCTCATTTGTTAGAGCAGGAAACTGAGGAACAGAAAATTTATAAAACATAAGTAGGAAAAAGCCAAACTGATTCAAAACCAGGTCTACTGATATAGCTTCATATCTACCACCTGATGCTGCCACCTGGGATTTTTTGGAAGAGTACATGTGTGTTTAATTTAATTTTCATATAATTTCTATGATATTATTAAATTGCATGATCAATTCTCAGGTTTTTTTCAAGTTGAACTGAGAGACAATTTGTTAAATTTTCAGTATGGGCATTCACATCTCTGAAATCAGCAAATGCTACAAATCAAGGTTTGATTTATTGTTTCATTGCTTGTCTAGCCTTGAGAAGGTGATGGAAAAAATTAATTAATGCAGATTAAATTTAAAATGTGTCACGTGTACATTTTTTTCCTTCAGAAAACTTTTTGCTAAAGATTTACCAGCATACCACTGACATGTTGGTGACTCATATGAGTCACAAATGAGACTATCAGAAGGAACCCCTAGACAGCATTGTCAAAACTTACAAAGACTTAGTTAGGAAACTAGAGACCACTGAGACTCAGGTTGTGGTTTTCTCAGTGTGGTCTAATTAAAGACAAAGAATACAGAGAGAAAATTTACTTTAGGAGATGAACTTCTCCAGGTGGTTTTTGAAAAAGATTGAGATTTTTAGATGATGACTTAAAATATAAGGGTAAAAGACTCTTGACCAGGGATAGAGGACACCTAAAAAAAAAAAAAAAGATACCCGAAAAAGAATGTAGTTGCTTGATGTCTTGCAAATTTAATCAAAAGACCTTTAAAATAGAAAATGATAGAAGAGGGGAGAAAATTGTTTGTGCGTATCCACCAAGCTAGAGATTCAAAAATTCACAGGAAACAAAAATCCAAAAAAGGAGCAAACCCTGTGATCTCAAAGGTTATAGCACCATAGATTTAGAGTTGGAAGGGATCTCAGAGTCCATTGATTCCAATCTCTTTATTATATCAATGAGAAAACTGAGGCACAGAGATTAAGTGGCTTGTCCAAGGTAACATAGCTAGTCTGAGCAAGTTTTGAACTCAGATCTTCCTGATTCCAATTCTAGTGCCTTACCCAAAGTTTAGCTAATAAGCAAAAGAAACTAATGGTTCTAATTCAAGGTGAAGAATTTGATCTTTTAGAAATCACTGAGACTTGGTGGAATAAAATGCATGGTTGAAATAGGTGAATCTAATATAGTAAAAAGAACCAGGTTAGCTAAAAGAATAGAATGGAATAGCACTGTCCATCTTTTTTTTATTACTTAGAAAAATCATCAGCATACATGTATACTTCCACATATAAAGAAAACTAGGAAAGGAATATTGTATGTAAAACCAGTAATCTATACAGATTTTTCTAAACACATATTAAATTAAATGTGGTAGTTCCAACATTGCTTGATCTGATGGTATCCTCTTTGGAATGTCTTTTAGTAATGGTACATATTAAGATATATTCATTAAAATAAATAGAGCAGTGAGAAGGCATGATGGAAAACACATCAATGAAGGGAGAAACAAATCCAATTTTTTTTTTTATCACAGTTAATCTGGAAAGAATGAGGAAACAGATGAGTTTGGAAACAGATACCAACCCTGACTCAGAAGCATGATCTCTCTCTCTCTCTCTCCCTCTCCTTCTCTCTGTCTCTGTCTTTATCTCTTTGTCTCTACCTCTGGCTCTCTCTCTCTCTCTCTCTCTCTCTCTCTCTCTCTCTCTCTCTCTCTCTCTCTCTCTCTCTCTCTTTCTCTGGCTCTCTGCCTCTATCTCTGTTTCTCTCGGTCTCTATCTCTTTCTCTCCCAAAACTGAATAACTAATAATTTCTTGATTTCCTTTGATGATAATTTCATGCTTTAAAAGGTAGATAAACCAACAAAGGGAATTCTAGTCTCCTCACTGAATGAGGAGTGGGACAGTGTGGTAGCAAAGAGGGGAGGTCACTACCTCCTAGAATTAATGCTAGATGAGAGAAAGCTGGGCATATTCTCACATGTTCCAAATTTTGGGAAAACAGTGTTCAAATGATTGAGGATATGTAGGATCCCATGGGCTAAGCTTCCTATTCCATTAGAATTTGTGGGTAAGGAATATTTTTGTCTTTTTTTAATCCCCACTCAGCATAGTTTCATGTGTATAGTGAGCACTTAATAAATGCATCTACAATAGAAGTTAGCCTAAGAGGGATAGGAAACTGTTATTTTACATATATACGTATTTGTGTCTAATGGTAGCCATCTCTACGGTGGAAGAGAGGGGCAGTGAAGGGGAAAAAAAAGAAAAAATGTTCATGATAATTTTGTTGTATATTTGGAAGGAATAGAAAGTTGTAAATAGCAGATTTGCAGTTTCATGTACAATCATCTTTTTATTGTACCATGTTATGGAAATGCTTGTTTTATTCCATAAATAAAAAAAAGAAAAGAGAATGAAATTCTAAAGATGTAAAAGAAAACCTTTCCAATTAGGAGGAAAAATAGGAGTCATTTGAAGATACCAATAATGAGGATACATGGAGAACTAAGTTACATTTTTTAAAGATGTGTACAGAAGTTGGAAGCCTTGGTAGATAACAGAAGGTGAATATATGAGTCCTTTAAAACTAGTATGAGGAATGCTAAAGCTCAGAATGAGCTGAAACTAGTGAGCAAAATTCAAGATGCCAAAAAAAAGGGGGGGTTTATTAGCTGTATAGGGGGAGGAGGAGAATGAAAGAAAAGATGGGACCCATAACTTGGATAGAAGAGACAATAATATCCGATAAGAGAGAAGACAGTTATTCGATTTTTATTTTGCTTCTGTTTTCTCTGCCCAAGAGAACGATCTTTGCAGTGGCTTATGGGGAGCTGATAGTCAAGATAAAAAAGGAGGTAGTAAGAGAGCATCTAGCTGCCGTGAATTAATTCAAGTCAACTGGACCAGATGAACTTCATCCTCAGCTACTGAAAGAACTGGGGGATATGATTATTAAACCGTTGTCAGGGATATCTGACACATCGTGGAGAAAATAAAAGGAACTATAACATTAGAAAAAGGGAAAATGTCCTAATTTTCACAAAAGGGATGAGAACTTGCAAATTTTACGACGGTGAACTTAATTTAAATTCCTGGGGAAAAAACCTAAAAAAGGTCATTAAAAAGATAATTCATAAAAACTCAGAAAAGGAAGCAGAGATAACAAAGAATCATCATAGTTTCATCAAAAATAAATTGTATTAGTCTAACTATATTTTCTTTTTGACAGGATTATTTATTAATACGGCAGCTCAAGGGAGTGCTATAGATACAATATACCTAGATATTAGCAAAGCATTTTATAAAAGTATCTATTTTGTAGAACATATAGAGCATTGTAAACTAGATAATTAACAAAATTCAATGGATTATGAACTGGTTGAATAGCCAGATTCAAAATGCATTCATTCATGATTAATTGTCAAATTGGCAGGAAGTCTCCAGTGGAGAGCTCCAGGGATCTGTGCTTGGCCCTGCATTAACATTTTTATCAATGACATTAATGGTATTCTTGTCAGATTTGCAAGTGACACAAACTGGGAGGAATAATCAGCACACTGGATAATATATTCAGAGTCCAAATACATTTTGATAGACTAGATCCTTGGGCTAGATCTATTGAAAGGAAATTCATTTGGGATAAAATGTAAAGTCACACAGATTCAAACAACAGATTTCACAAGTATAAAATGGGGGAGACATGGTTATAGAGCAATTTGTGTAAAAGGATCTGAGGATTTTATTGGTCTACAAGCTCAAAGATAAGATGGAATGGCCAAAAATGAGAAAATGTTGTCTTGGGCTGCCTTAAATGAGGCAAAGCATATAACAGTATGAAGTTCTCATTGTAATCTACCCTCAAATACACCTGAAGTCCTGCCAACAAATCTGAAGTAGTCTGTTCAGTTAATGGTACCACCATTTAGGAAGATATTAATAAACTTCTTCCAAAACAGGTCAACCAAACTAGAGAAAGGTGTTGAGATATACCACTGAAAGATAAAGATAGGTAAGAAACTGGATCCAGGATTAAACTGGAGGAAGACAGGGAACCAGATTATGTTTAGGGAATTTTCTAGTATTTTTAATGACACTCAGTTTCTCTTCAAAATAAGCAATCAATTAATCAGCAAACATTGATTAAGAGTCTATTATGTCAGATGCTGTAATAGGAACTGGGGAGTCAAAAACAAAAAATGAAACTGTCCTTTCCCCCAAGGAGTTTAGGTTTTATGGGAAGTAAACTGATACAGTAGATAGAATACTGGACCTGGAGTGTCTGAATTCAAATCTGGCCTCAGATAACTACTAACTGTGTGACCCTAGGTAATTCACTTTGCCCTGGTTGCCTCAGTTTCCTCATCTGTAAAAGAGCTGGAAAGGAAATAGCAAACCACTCCCGTATCTTTGCCAAGAAAATAAATTTGCTTCTCTTAAAATAAGTGTTAAGATCAATACTGATCAATCAATATCAATTTTTGGCTTAAGTATGAAAAGTCCCCAGAACAGGAACATACAGGAATCACATTCAGATAAGCTGAGGAAACATGAGTAAACTCCAGGGGTCATACACAAGTTATCAGACTAGTTTAGATCCAGAGTCATTTGAGGTGTTAAAATGAGTGTAGCATTCCAGGAAATCTCCTGTGGAGCAGCAGCCTAGGAGAAGGAGAAGCCTTATCTTCAATCTCATCCTAGGTCTATTTCCACCCCTTTTTTGGCTAGAGATTCACAGCTCCACAAGGAACCCAGTAAAATAACACAAACACACAAACAAAAACAAGGATGAAAACACGCCATGTGGTTGGGAGGGAAGGATATTTTGGTCCAGGTGAGAAATGATGAGGTTCACCTTCCAGACTTCTTTGAGAATCACACGCAGAAAGAAAGCAAACAAGCATGTATTAAGTAGTACTGGGTGCCAACTACTTTAACAATTATGATCTCCTTTGATCTTCACAACCACCCTAGGAGGCAGGTTTTATTATTATCCCATTTTAGAGTTGAAGAAACTAAGGTAAAATGGAGATTAAGTGGCTTGCCCAGAACCACACAATTAGTAAGCATCTGAGGTTTAGATATGAACCTCAGTTTTCCTGACTCCAGGTCCACCTTTGGGTGGATGACAAAGGTGTGAGTGAATGCAGTCTGTGTCCTGCAGTCTATGTGGAGGCACATTCACTGTCCTTCTGGTTTACACTGCTTACATTACCTGTCCAGTTTTAGTTCACATTTCTCTAGTCCGTGGATGTTATGACTCATTTACTAGACTTGCTGTTTCTCACACCCACAACTCTATCTCCCCGATTCCTTTGCTTTGTATTCTCTGCCCCATGCCTTAAATGTTCCCACCCCCATCCATGTGTCTCCCCCTCACAGTTACCTCTTGGCTTCCCTAGATACCTTCCAGTTTTATTCAAATGCCATCTTCTACAGGAGGGCTTTCCCACTCCCCTATGCTTCTAGAGTATTCCCTGTGAAATTACCTTCTAAGAATTCTGCATACATTTTATATATACAATTATTTACATGTTGTATCTCCCCTTTCCTTAAAATGTCATCTCTTTAAGGGCAGAAACTGTGTTTTTGCCTTTAATCATGTATATATATGTATATATATCATATATATATATATATGTGTGTGTATACACACACACACATACATATCCAAGCACTTAATACAGTAGTACAATTTTGCTATAGATGTGTTTCAAAAATACTGTTTTTTTCCCAAACTGATTGATATAGTAGGGAACATTTTGAGCACAATTTGAATTTTGACCTTGCTTCTTCTTGATTTCTTCCAAAAACCAATGAGAGAGCTTGGAGAACTGTACCACTTTACAATAACTCATAAGCTGCAACCCTTCAGAGCCCACTTCCACTGGCAAATTTCAAGTCTTTGTTCAGATAAAATACCATGTTTATTGTATATGTTCTGATGCATTAAGAGCTTGTATCACCAAGGCAATATTCACAGCACTGGTGGTGACTATGAATATGCCAGCATAGTTCTCAATTGCAAAACATAAAAGACTCTCCATATAAAATGCTGAAGAAAAACATTTATTTAAGCACCAGAAAGTCAAATCCCAGAACCAGAAAGCAAAATCCATCATAGTGACAAAGAAGTTAATAAACATGATCACAGCAGAGGGCAAAGTCATTCTCAAACCTCCCCTCTTCAGCCAAGACCTTCTCACTATCAACTGTCACAATGTGTCAGTCTCAAACCTCTCCCACCTCAGCCAGGGCCTTCTCACTATCAACTGTCACAGAGCTGCAAGACGAAAAGGACTGGTTTCACCAAACACACACCTCACTCTGACCTCCCCACTTCTGCCATGGCCTCCTAAGAGAACCAGGAGTTGTGACTTGCCCAGGTGTTCTTGCAGTCTGGACTCAACTGCAGGGCAGCGGCAGCCTACGCAACTGGATTTTATTTTTTTTTTATTTTAGTGTTTTATTTTATTTTAATATTTATGTACAGACACAAGGTTCTCACTTTATGTGGGTGAATCATTCCACAGACCTTTGCACAAAAAGCAATTCTTAAATAATGTGAATTTGTCCACAGAATAGGGAAGGGAGGAAAGGAGAAAGGGACCCACCTCCATGGAGAGAGAAGGTAAGCACAGGGTTCAGAAACATGTGGGGCCTGGGGATAAAGAAGCAGGAGGAGTTGTAACACACAGTGTCAGGGACAGACATGCAGTACCCAAGCGTGAATGGATCCCGGTGGGGACAGACAGAAGGCAGACACACAGGGGCTAGACATGACAAAAATCTCTTTTCTTGACCTGTTCTCGGAAGCCAAGCCTCTCATCAGCTGGTCTCTCTGCATACGCCTTCCTCTGCTTCACTTAAAGGGTGTTTTTTTAAAGTTTTTTCTTTTTGGGGGAGGTTGGGTGGAAGTAGGAGGCCACAGAGCACTATGCAGCAGGCATGAAGAGAGAGCCCAAAACTGTACGGTAAAGTTAGCATAGCTGTTATTTTTGGAAAGTGGATTTCTTTCAGAATTCTTTAGTTAAGTCAAATTTGCGTAATGCAAATTTATGAGAGAGAACTATGTATTTCGTAACCATTTAATATATATGAAACTATGCTGCTTTTTAAAAATTAGGCTTCTATCTTTTTTTAATGTGTAACTGATGAAATTTTTGAGCTTTGTGTCATTAACCCCATTTCACCCAATAAACTCTGTGGTTTTTATTGCACGAATGAGTAATTTGGTGCTTTGGGGAAAGTGTATGTCCAAATGTAGCACAACTGACTGAACACAGTAAGCTTTTAATGAATGCTTTTTCAGCGGCATCCTGGTGCCTGTGATAGAAATGGAGAATTTGGTGTTGGAGGGAGAAGAGTTAATGAGTTTTCTTTTGGTGTTTCCAGAATGTCTAGCTGGAAATGCCCATTAGAAATCTTGTGATGCAAGAGTAAAATTCAGGAGAGAGAAGCAGGCTAGAAACATAGATGTCCAAGTCATTTGCATGGAAATTATAATTAAGCTTTTGAAAACTGATGAGATGACTTAGAGAGTGTAAAGAGAGAACAGGACCCAGGACAGTCTGGAGAGGGGGGGAGGGTAGGGGGTGGAGGGATTAAGAGAGGAAGTGGGTAGCACTCACAGGCAGTGGGACAAGGATGATCCATTGAAGTAGAGTGAGCCGCCAAATACATATGAGAACAAAGAGAGAGAAGTGTCCTTTTTTACAAAGTAATTTCATGAGGGAGAGAAGTGGGGGGGAAATTGTGGGGGTAAGATCAGGAAATGTCTCTTGTAGGAGATGTTACCTGAGATGTACTTTGAAGGATCCAAGGGATTCTGTGAGAGGGACATGAGAAGGCAGTTTTTTGCAGACATGAACAACCCCTTGTGCAAAGGTTTGGAGGTTAGTTATAGAATGTCACCTTCAAGGAAGCATTTACTAGGGGTCTGTAAAGAATGAGAAGTAGATTTAGAATCAGAGAGTCTGAGTTCAATTCCTGGTTCTGATGTTGTACTCTCTGAGTGACCATAGGCAAGATGCCACCTTTCTGAGGCTTTTTCTGTAAAATCTGCTTGTATAAAATGAGGGCATAAACTAATTTTTATGTCATGGATTCCTAGTAGTCTGGTGAAGATTATGGAATAGGTTATTTCTAAATACTTGAAGGAAATGCGAAATTTCGGTTAGAGATTAGTGAAAATGAAGATATAATTTTTCCCCATCCAAGTTCAATATGGATCTGTGAATCCACAAGGGGTCAGTGAATCACAGGTTGTCTAAATAGAAGACAAAATGGTCTAAGTGAGACAGAATGGTTGCCTTTGGAGCTAGGAATAAGAATTCACTGGTCAAGAAATAAAATTAGATTCTCAGGAGGAAAGAGGGGAACTCAGCAGAAACCCAAGGAAAAATTGAATTCACAATTTACAATTTATAATCTTTTCTCTATCCTTCCTCTCCTCTTTTGTGTATGTGTGTGTGTGTGTCTGTGTGTCTCTGTGTCTGTGTCTGTGTCTGTGTATCTGTGTCTTCCTCTTTCTTCATGGATTCTGGTCCCAATGGTAGAACACAAACATATACACACAGAATTTTTCCCTAGCTTCTTTTTTTTAGACTAAATGAACAGTCTTTTAACTGGCAAGGCTTACTTAATGCATTGAGAAGCAAAATAGTACAAAACTCTTTTGTAACTGGAAAAAGACTTCATTAGGTCTTTGCTTAATCCCTCGGGGAAAAAAAATCCAATACCTCATTTTAATGAACTAACTGACACTGGACAACGCCACCACTCAGGCTGACTAGATAGATGAAAAAAAACATGGATTTCTTTAGGAATATGTCTGGGGCGGGGGGGGGGGGGGGGCTAGGGGGAAAGGTATCCTCTATGGGGCAGGAATCCAGAGAGTACAAAACCTTTCCTTTCTGAGTCTTCCTTTTCTTTACTAATTGAACTGTGGATACTATCACTCTGTTTATAAAGGTTCTGAAACTGTTAAATGTACCTGAAGTCATTCCTCAGCTGTTTTTACTCAAGAAAGTTGTATAAAAGACGTGATCAAATTATTTCTGTACAAGTCTTCTCTACTCTTCTTCCTTGAGGAAAATAACCACGTCTTTAATATGAAGACTTTCTTGATCTACTCCCTGCCTACCATTCCAGTTGCCAGTATCCACAGGAAGAACCCCTTGTAGGAAACCAACATCCCTTAGGCCATGGAGGACATAAACATCAAAGGCCCAATTTGTTTGAAAAGAATTTCACTCCCAGAAGATGGTGATCAAGCTATAACAGGAATAACAAGTAGTTGCAACAACAAGAGTTGAAATTTATTTGAACATTTTGTTTTCTGTAGATTTTCATTAAGGAAAGATAACTTATTATATCTGTTTAGAGAAGTCTTATTTGTTGTTCAGTAATGTCAAACTCTTTTTAAGCCCATTTTGGGTTTTCTTGGCAAAAATACTGGAGTGGTTTGCCATTTTCTTCTAAAGCTCATTTTACCAATAAGGAAACTGAGGTTAATGGGGTTAAGTGACTTACCCAGGGTCACACAGCTAGTAGGTATCTGATGTCAGATTTGAACTCAGAAAGAGTAGTCTTCTCAACCTCAAGTTGAGCACTCCATCCACTGCACCACCTAACTGCACAGAGAAGCATAGCAGAAAAGGCAATGAAATTGGAGTCAGGAGAGCTTGTTTTGAGTCCTGGCTTTACCACTCACTAAATGTATGAACATGGGCAAGCCACTTAGCTCTTGGCCTTAGTATCTTCATCTGTAAAATGGGAATAATAATATTTGAACTCTCTCAGGGATGTTGTGATGACAATTCTTTTTTAAAAATCCTACAGAATTATGTAAGTGCAAACAGGTGCTATAGTGGAAAGCATGCATGACAGGCAGTCAGGAGATCTGGGTTTGGAGCTTTTGAGTCTCTACTTGATCATCCTCTTCTCTCCTGTGACCCAGTGATGCTGGACTCCTTATTGTTCCTCCAGCAAGACACTCCATCTCCATCCTTTAGACATTTGCACTGGTAGTTTTCCATGCCTAGAATACTGTCCCTCTTCTCCTCTGCTTCCTTGTTTCCCTGTAAGGACTTCCTAGAAGTCCTCGCTAAAAATATCTTCTCTGAAAAAGATTCCCTTTAATTCTGGTGCTTTCCTTCTGTGGATTTTCTCCAATTTACGCTATATGTTGTATGTTTGTACATAATTGTCTACATGTTTTCTCCCCCATTAGACTGTGAGCTCCTTGATAACAAGGATTATCTTTTGCCTTACTTTGTATCCCTAGGGCTTAGCACAGTGCCTCTCAGGTGGTAGGAGGTGCTTGATAAATGTTTACTGATGGACATCTACAAAATTGGGGGTGGTTGGACTCTGCTGTCAGAGGTCCCTTCTAGCCCCATGACTCAGTAGCATGTACAGGATCGAAGCAGAGTCTGCCGGTCGTAGGAATACAGATTTTGAGCTGGAGAGGACTTCAGAAATCAACTGGTCAAATGCCCTCGTCTGAAAGATGAGAAAACTGAGAGTCGGAGAGGCAAAATGCTTTTGTGAGGTTACATAGCTAGTTAATGGCAGAGCTGAAATGAGAACCCAAATCTCCTTGACACATACCCTGCTATACTGAGCTGCCTTCTGTAGTGGCACCGGTTAACAAGAGATTCCTAAGAATCTTCAAAACTTGAAAGTTTCTAATGGAGAATATAGATGCATCTTTTGCAGTTGAAGATAACCAATGCTAATAAAATGGCTATCCCAAATTAATTTCATGCTCATGGTTGTAATCTTTGATAGGAAGTTAAGACTTTCTTTGCCTGTGTCTTGTTCCAGAAGTGCTTTTATAAGGAAGGGGCAGCTGCACCAAGTGTGGAGTTCAAATCTGGCCTCAGACACTAGCTGCTGGACTTTGGACAAGTCACTTAACCCTGTTGGCCTCAGTTTCCTCATCTTTAAAATAAACTGGAGGAGAAAATGGCAAATCATTCCGTTATCTTGGCCAAGAAATCCTTTAATGGGGTCACAAAGAGTCAGACACAACCGAAAAAATAACAGAACAGCAGTAATAGTTAACATTTACATGGTGCTTCAAGGTTCCCAAAGTATTTTTCCTGTGTTAATTCATTTGATCCTTAAGTGTTTTGGTCAGGTAGATGTTATTATTATCCCCATTTTACAGATGAGGAAACTGAGGCACAGAGAGATTTGGTGACTTGCCCAAAGTCACATTGCCAGTCAGTGTCTAAGGTTGGACTCCAACTCTGGTCTTCTTTACTCCATGTACCATACTCTGTCCACCACTAGCAGCACATTGGGGAATGGCTGAACAAGTTGTGGTATATGATTGTGATAGAATACTACCATGCTATAAGAAGCGATGAGTTCAATGATCTTAGAAAAACATGGATAAACTGGCATGAAATAACGAAGAGTAAAATAAGCAGAACCAAGAGAACACTGTATACAGTAACAACAATATTGTTTTAAGAATAACTTTGAGTGACTAAGCCATTTAAATACCCTAATAAACCACAAAGAACTTATGAAGGAAGATGCTATCTGCATCCAGAGAAATAACAGATAAATAGAAGTATGTATAAAATGGTTTTACATGTACGTATGTGTATATATATATGTATGTATACATATATATGCACATTTCTGTTTAATGGTAGCCATCTCTAGAGCCAGGTAGGGAAAGAGAACAAAAGGGGAAAAGAAGTTGCATGATTTAAGAAATAGCAAGTTGTACATAATCATTTTGCATTTTCATGTACAATCACCTTTTTTGTTTCTATTCTACTATGTTATGGAAATGCTTGTTTTATTTCTTAAGTTCAGAAGAAAAAAGTTGTAAATGAGCCTGGAAGGTTATAAAGACTCTTTTGATTACATTTCGACTTTTGCTTCAGGAGGCATGTACTTGGCATGAGACATGCTTGGGTTCAAATCCTAACTCGACAAATCGATTCCCTGGGTGACCGAGTCGCTCCAGAAGGAAGGGGTTGGGAGGCAGTGGGATACACCAGATATACCACTTACTCAGGCTGGAGGATCTAGTCTCAAATCTTGCCTCTGGTGCTCACCACCTTATAACTGCGGGTAAATCACTTTGCCTCGCTGGGCCTGTTTCCTCATCTATAAAATAGTAGGGGGTTAACCAGATGGTTTCAAAGGTTCCATCTACCTGTGATCTTCAAAGATTTCTTCCTGATCTATTATTTCATGATAAAAGAGTCTATGAGAACCTGACTACACAGCATAACAGAGACAAGAATGTTGGAATGGAAATATCCCTGAAACAGAACCCATCATGAACACGTCCCATTATTACTGTAACGCAAGAGAGACCAATGACCCCAAATCATCTCCACGGCTACAAGTAGATTTTTTAAAATGCTCAGACAGTTTTTGCCATTTATCCATTTCCTAAATGGGAAGCTGCATTCTCTCTTGCTTGAAAACAATTTGCATATTTTTTCATTGCCTGTTCCTAACTCACAATAAACAATGCTTGGAGCTCCTGCCAAAAAAATGTCCAAATGCTAAACAGTTGCTATAATAGTTGCTATTGTGATGGCAACTTTGAGCTGTGGGCTTTCAAATTATAATCATCTTTTTTTCTTTTAACAAAATGTACACAACTTGATTGCTGTAATTATGACTGGGTAAGTCTTATCAAAATTCATGTCATTACTGCACAAAGGGGTGTCTTTAAATAAGCTCCTTCAAAGAGTGTCTATATTTGTATTTATATTGTGAAGCAAGTGGCAGTGAAAGCTAATGGTAAACCATTAATTACCTACTATGCATACAAATGATGGCGTTGAAGTAAATAGATCAACATAAACACATCAACAGTCAGCCTACTGCTAATCCTATGGGAGTTAGAGTTGTGGAATGTCAGAGCTGAACCGACCTTGGAGATTTAGTGAGCAACCATTCATTAAGCATTGACTAGGGCAGTTCCATTCAATGAGTCTTTATTAAGCCTGCCATGTACAAGGCAATGAGAGAAAGCACAAAAAACAAAGAAACAGTCCCTACCCTTTTGATATATGTGAAAGCTGGTTACGATGGAAGAGTTGGAATACTCCTTGCCCCTGACTGCCACTTCCACCACCATTGCTCAATAACCCCTCCTGCTTTGAAGTTCGTTGGATCCAAATCTACTCCCCAAACAAGAGTCTGGTAGCTGTTATCTACCAATCTCCCGCCCCCCTCAGGACGTATGCCTTTCCTCAACAAGTGCACAGCTTTTTTCTCCACCCCAACTCTTCTTTCATGCTAAAGAATTTCAATTACATTATTTCCTCAGTCTGTTCAGTTCCCAAAACCTACTTCTCTCCTTTGCCTCAGCTGCACACAGAGAGGACCATACCCTTCATCTTACCATTTTTCATAAATGTTGCGCTCCCTGTTCATGAATTCCAAAATTTCTTTATCTGATTTTAATGCTTTATTATTCGCTCTTTCCTTCTGCCTTAAGACCCCTAATCCTATCCTTCATCCTCACTGTGACCTCCAATCCCCCTGCTTCTCAGTTCTTTCCCAGGTCATTAACCCAGCACCGTGTATACTCACTTTCCTTACCTTTATCTACCCATTGGTAAAGTAGTTCAACTCTATATGCTATACACTTGCATCTCTTGACCCCTTGTCCTATCGTCCATCATGCCTTGCCAAAATATGAATTATTCCCACTACCCGTTGTCTTTGCTTCCCTTCGCAAGCAACTCAGTGGAATAGGAGAAGATCAAAAAACCATTCTGACTGAGACTAACACAAATTTACATTACATAATCTCAAGTAGACTTCATTACAGCAAGGCAAGTCTTTCATACCTCCCTAATGAATTCACTATCTATCACACTAACCATCACAGATTTTCTAAACCTTTTCATGGTTCCTGAAGCCTCATATGGTATCCCTTCCCTCCATCTTCTCAGCCCAGGACCTTGCCCCATACTTCACCAAAAAATTGAAACCCTTGGGCAAGAAGTCCTTCATCTCCCCTTCTCATCTCATATCGTTCAGATGCCTTCTCCCATTGTTTCCTACTTCACCCTTGACTCAAATGAAATAGCCCTTCTTCTTTCTAAGGCAAACTCTTCTAAATGGACCTTTCACCTGATTCCATGCTGTCTTTCCCAGTAGATTGCCCCATCCAGCTTCCCTACTTTTTCGCTAATCTTTATTCTTTCTCTATGAGCTATTTCCCAAGAAACTGTATACAAGTATCCTTACTTTTCTGCTAGCTTAAGAAAAAATCCCTCACTTGAATCAACCATCCCCATTCTCTATCATCCCTTATCACTCTTCTCTTTCATGGCACACCAGCTTGAAAAAAAAATATCTTTCTCTGATTGGTACTTTCCACTTTTCTCTTCCCTCACTGTCTTCCACAATATCTTCAGCTTATTTTCAGCATCATCATTGAACAGAAGCCACTCTCCCCAAAGTTCCCATTGATATTTTAATTGACAAATGGAATGACTTTTTCCCAAGCTATATTCTTCTTGACCTTTTTGCAACCTTTGATATTGTTGATCACCATATTCTCCTAGGTGTTTTCTTCTCCCTAGGTTTTTGTGACATCATTCTCTCTCTCTCCAAGTTCTCCTTCTACCTGTCTGAATGCTCCTTCTTGGTGTCTCTTTGTTGCATCTTCTTCAAGGTCACAACCACTAACCATAGGTAGCACCTAAGGCTCTGTCCTGGGCTCTCTTCTTTTCTAAATATATACTGTCTCATTTGATGATCTCATTAGCTTCCATGAGTTTCTCATTCCTATGCAGATGATTCTCAGATCTATTTATCCAGTCCTAACTTCTCTCCTAACCTCTAAATTCTCATCACCACTTGCCTATTAGACAACTCAAACTTTACCTTCCATAGACCCCTTAACCCTAAATGTCCAAAATAGAACTCATCATCACCCTTCAGTCTTCCCTTCTTCCCAACTTCCCTATTGCTATGGAGGGCGCCGCCATCTTCTTAGTCACACAAATCATAGCCTTGTTGTCATCCTTAACTCTACCCACACTTAATTCATATAGTAAATCTTTGGATAAGACTTGTCATCTCTACCTCCACAACATCCTTTGTACATCTTCGTGGATTCTCTTCAGTGTATCCCCTTCTCTCCATTCATGTGACCACCACCCTGGTACAGATCTGTATCACCTCATACCTAAACCATTTCCATAGACTTTCAATTGGTCTCTCTACTTCATATCTCTCCTCATTCCAATTTATACTTCATTCAGTTACCAAAGTGATCTTTCTAAAGCACAGGTCTGGCCACATTACCCTCCCTGTCCCCCCCTGCCCCCTCCCGCTGGCCAGCACACACACACTCACACTCAATAAACTCTAATGACTTCCTAGTACTTTGATGATGGACTAGAAAATCCTTATTTTGACTTTCAAAGCCCTCCACAACCTCACCCTTTCTTACTTTTGCAGTAATCTTATGCTTTACTTTCCCGTCTCATGCTCTAAGACCCAGTAAAACCGACCTCCTCCTTTGTTTCTAGTTTTTCACTAGCCTAAAAAGTACCGCTGTAAGCATTCAGCTATATATACATAAGCCATTTATCTCCGTCTTTGGCATCCAAGGGGCATATGCCCCGTAATGAGATCTCTAGATTAGAAGACATGGACATTCCAGAGCTTTTTTTTGGCATAATTCCTATTTGCTTTCCAGAATGATTGAAACAATTCACAATTCCATCAATAGCACATTAGGGTTACTGTCTTTTGGCAATTTTTCTAACACTGACTGTGGCCATTCCTTGTCTTTTTTGTCATTTTACTGAGTAAAATCTCAAAATTATTTTGTTTTACATTTCTCTTATTAGCAGTGATTCAGAGAAATATTTCACATGAATGTTAATCATTTGTAATTTTTCCTTTAAGAACTGTATCTTTTGATCATTTATTCAATGAAGATGGCTCTTGGTCAAATATACTTCTGTTAGTTGCATCACTAGGACATCAAAAGTTTATGAAAGATAGTTAATACAAAGATTAAGTTTCTTTTCTTATCCTAGTTGCACTAATTTTGTTCAGATAAAAGTCTCTCAATTTCAAGTATTTACCTAATTCTTTTTATTTCTTCTGTTCATATGAACGATGTTAATTTTTTTAATTTTGGAAGTTTGATTTTCCTCTTTCTTTATTTTGATTAGGTTACCTGGATTTTGCTAGTTTTTTTCTTCAAAGAACAAGTTTTTAGTTTTATCAATTCTTTAGTCTTTTTGTCTTTCTTTTTTTCCTATTTCTTCTCTAATTTTTAAATTTTAATCTTTTGTGCTGATTGTGGGTTTATTGGTTGATTTTCCAGTTTTCTAAACTGCATATTTAGTTCATTCATCCTCTCATCTTGTTAATAATGTATGTCCACAGAGATAAGATTTTTACTCTGAGGACTTCTTTAGTTGCATTACAGAAATTTTGGCATGTTATCCCATTATTATCATTCTTTTTCACATAACTGTTAGTTGATGCTATGTTTTTTATTCCCTTTGGCCTACTCATTATTCCGGGTATTATTGTTAATATTCCATTTAGTTCTATGTCATTTGCTTGTGTTCTCTGAATTATTATTTTTACTGCATTATGGTCTATTGCCTACAGATATCAAGGAGGAGGTTATTCTACAAGTAACTAGAGATGAAGATCTGCAGATTGGAGGAGAAGAGAAATCAAGCCTAGATTTAGAAATATGGGAATCATTTATATAGTACTAGTTGCAAAAGCATAAGAATCAATAAGATTGACATTAAAGAGAATTTAAAGAGAGGAGGGAAGAAGACAAGACTAGAACCCTGAAGAAAATTCCTCTTAAAGATTTAGGACAATGTTAAGAAATTCAGATTTTGTTAAGTAGGTAATAACCACTAAAGTGGTGAGGAGGAATGAGATGATCAGCTCTGTGTGTAAGGAAAATTAGTCAGGCAGTCATGTGAAGGATGATTTAAAGATAAGGAAGAAAGATTAGAGACAGGTTAATTTGATCCATGGCTGTGCTAGAGCCAGCTTGAGAGCTGATTATTAAATTTTCAATCTGAACATTTGCACCTCAGAAATCTCCAAATACTACAGATCAGATCTTGAGTTGTTGTTTTTCTGTTTAACTAGACTTAAGAATGGAACTGATTGTATTCTAAATCAGGAAATGCCTTGTTACTGATGTGCAAGCCATTCCTGAACCAGCTGCCTGTGGTCAGACCACCAGCTTCTTAGATCAATGACCAAAAGAGGTACAAAGGTAGAAAAAATTAGATTTGTTAATAATGCACATTAAATTTAAAAGTCTGACTTGTATACGATATTTTTTCCAGAGAAGAGGTTGTTAAACATTTACCAGACCATCCCTGATTGGATCTCTACTCCAATACCCCCATTTTATAGATTTCACTGGACAAAACACATGGTATAGTTGAAAGAACTTGGGAAAAATAAACTTTGAGATGGGAAAGATAAGCAAGATTGCCTTTGTCATTAAAGAGCAATAATGTGCCCTTCTCTGAGCCTCAGTTCCTTATTCTGTAAAAAGTGGAGGGGAGGCAAGAGTGGGAGAGAGGTGGATGCCCTCTAGCTGCATTCCAATCTAAATTTCAATGATTTGTGGAATTCTTTGGCGTGTAGATAGAATCACTCATTCAATATTTATTAACCACTTTGTATGTGCCAGGGACTGTGCTAGGCAAAGAAAATACAAAACAGCTGGGCTGAGAAAGAATCAAAAACCCATTACTCATGTTTCTTGTCTGTGCAATTTACAATAAATATCTGAAGCCATATATTAAGAGTATATAACAGGGTGGGGGCAGGGAAAGGATAAGGAAGATCAGGAAACCTGCAGTGATGCTACTCTGGCAGGATACTTTTTCAAGAATTCATGAGTCAATAAGTAATACAAATCCTACCATGACATAGGACATTGAGGTCAGGTCTCTGGTCATGAAAAACTGGGCTCCAGTAAGTTTTCTTATTGACTTTATAACCCTGGGGCAAGCCAATTTGACCTATAAATTGTAGCTCAGGTGTCAATTTACACTGGGAGAGGGAGTCTACACACAGAGTCCCTACACTAAATTATAAGTCTAGGAAAAGAATAATAATGATGAATACAAATATATTGGTGTTTTTATAGTGCAAAGCACAGAGGGCAGTTGGGTAGAGTGTGGTGCCGGCCTTTGATTTCTGAAGCTGTGGGCTCATTTCCTTCCTACATTTAGTAACCGTGTGACTCTCGGAAAGACACTTAGTCACTAAGTGCTTCAGGCAAGGCCCTGGGATTGATCAAACCAGATGAGTTCTAGAGTCCACAGAAGAAGGGTCTCAAACTGATGGCATCAAAAAAAGCAGTGCATGATAACAGAATATTGGATCAATTATCTCATGTATACCATTATTTTTCTGTAAGAAACAAGGAATATAAGAAGACTTCAATGCCCTGATGTAGCATGCAAATAAAAAGAATGCTCAAAGGAAGCCGAACTCTGAGTAATTAAAATAACCAATCTTGTCCTCTAAAAATATATAATGACAGACAACTCCCTCCTGAATAATATGGAGGGTGAGGGAAACAGTGTTGCATATATTGTCAAACCACTGATCTTTTGTCTTACTTGTTGTTCAGTTTTCTTTGTTAATGCTGGTGGAGGATGGAGATCCTGAGAGGCCATATTCAAAAGAGACTAATTTTATAATAAAAGGTATCAATAAGGCCTTTGAAATTTTTAAACTAAAAAACCAGACTATATAAAATAAATAAATATCTCATTTGATCGTCACAACAACTTGTGAGTCACAAAATGTAAGAGATTAGGAAATTCAGTCTCTGAAATTAGTTCAAATGATCTGAATAAATCTATTTCTGATTACTGTTCTACCCTGGAACCTGAAATTCTACTTGGGAAACAGAATGGGAGACAGGGACAGAAAAGGATATGTTGATTTCAAGCATGGGGAATAGTTCATATGAAGTCAGGCATGGCAGCAAGAGATAGATTGGGGAACTAAGTACTGTTCAGGTTTGACTGAGACGTGGAAGAGTAGTTTAAAATAAGACTGGAAAGTAATGTGAAGCAAGATTACAGATGGCATTAGATGTCAGCCTAGGGAATTTATATTTTTTTCTAGATCATTCCCACAAAGTCCCATTGTGTTGTTGTATTATGACATGGAGGTGACCCTAGGTTCTCAAAAGCTATTCCCAGTAGAGGGAAAGCTCTGGCAGGTACTTCTGTTGGAGAAAGACTTCAAGAATAGTTCAGAAGACTGAGTTTCATTTCAGAGGACCAGTCTAGCTTATGTCTCTCAGGCTCATCATCTCTAGGTTTTCCATCTGGTGATAAATTCTTTGGCCATGGCAACCTATAAAACAAAGAAAAATACAAAATGGCCCATGATCTTGTTTGACTCTCTTTTGTTTTTGTAAGAAAAATAATACAAAACAGGGCAGAGAATGCTGAGAATCATATAGTTTTCAGATATCCAGAAACTTAAAACACAGACCTGTTGGCAGTCTAGACACAAGATCCTTGTCCAATGACTAATGCGTAGACATACTACTGAAGAAACTGAATCCCATAAATCTTGACATTATTGCTATAAACAAACCCAAAATAAACAAGTTGTAGTAAAATGAAGGGATGGTTCAGATTCTCCTATGACACATAAAGGAGTTAGAGGGGTTGGTTTTATAGTGAGTCCACAGACCACGAGAAACACTATTTTATAGGACTTTTGGTCATTTCATATGTCAGTTCATGATACATTTTTGCTAAAAGATCACTATAAAAATAATTATAGCTTATGCACCTGTCTGATGCAAGGGATTTAGAGGCAGAAAAATTCTATGAAGAATTATGTAAGATTTAAATTAAATAAAATATTTGGTTATTTCAATGAAAATGTGGGAAAAGGTTAGGATTATGAGAAACCTTGGGAAAGGACTCATGAAGAAGCATACTATCCACCTCTAAAGAAGTGATATTGTCTAAATACAGAAAGAAGCATACTATTTTTCCACTTTCATTCTTTTTTTGTTATTGTTGCTGGAGTGTTCTTGTACAAAATGACTAATATGGAAATGTTTTACATGACTGCATATGTACAACCTATACTGGATCAAGGAAGGGGGATGGGAGAGAAAAAAGAAGGCAGGAATAGAATTTGGAACTTAAAAATTGTTTTAACATGTAATTGGGGGAGAAACATTATTTTAAAAAAGAAAATATGGATCATTAATAAGAAAAAAGACATAGACTACACAGCAGCCTTACACATATGTGAGTAATATTTTCTTTGAGAAAAGAATAAAATGACTCTAGACATGAAAGCACGGAATGATATTACAAAAAAATTGAAATTGATTTTAACAGACAAAAAAGAACTTGTTACTGATTTGGGAGTCACTCCTGAATCAACTGTCTATAGTAAGAGTACCAACTTATTAGAACAAAAACCAAAAGTGAGATAAAGCTAGACTAATAAAAATAAGACACGGTATTCAATTTAAATGTCATCATTCTGATCTATTTAAACAAATTATTGAAAAAATAATTCAAAAGGTATCTGAAGAAAAAGACAATGCCAAAACCAAGGAGAGAAACATCATAGATCTCATTAATTTGGGGGAGTTTTGGCTTTGTTTTTTAATTTATTTTATTTTGTGGAAATGAGTCCCACATTAATTTTTTACATAGTGATGAAAATATCAACAAATATGAATCTATATACCTATTTCCCTATTTACACAAACATTTTGTGAGGAAGAAAGGAAGAAGCATCTATTCATCATCTGTGCTAAGTACTTTCCAAGTACTATCTCATTTGATCCTCACAATAACCCTGTGAGGGAGGTATATAATTATTATCCTCATTTTAGAGTAAAAGAAACTGAGGTGGACCAAATAAATGACTCACCCAAGTTCACAGATCTAGTAAGTGTCTGAAATTGAATTTAGACTCAGATTTTCCTGACTCCAGGCCTCTATTTACTGTCACCTAGCCAGGCATCCTCAAAGACAGTCTTAGTAGGGAACAGGCGAGCTTTAGCAGTTATATTCTCTGTACTCAATCCATTATCTGATTAGCTGTACCACATTTTTCAATGAACCCTACTATATATAACGCAGGAGTTGTGCATTGGGTTTTACTATCTTCTTTTAATGGTATTGTGGAACTACTCATGATATACTTCTCCATTTAGAGAGTACTTCCCAGCTAGATACTCCTTTAACCCAGCTCAGCTTCTGCCTCTGGTCTGCTTTTCCAATGATCTTCTCTTGATAGTGCTGCCTCCACTTCGGCAGCCTCTTCCTCTGACTCATGATCTCCTTTTCAGAACTTCCATTTGAGGAAGTGCCTAATCCAGTCAAACTCACTTCTAACCTTGCCGAGCAACTGACTCTCTGGACTACACCTCCCCCCACTCCTTCACACAGTACGTAACACATAGTAAACACTTAATAAATGCTTGCTTTTTCCTTCCTCCCTTCCTTTCTCCCTCCCTCTTTTCTATTTTATGTGTTGTTTGCCAACACTAATGTAAACTCCTTGTGAGAAGAGACTGTCTTTTTGCTTATATCTGTATTTCCAGAGCTGAATACAGTGCCTGGCACATAGCAAGCACTTAAAAATGGCTGATAGAAACCGATCACCTCTCCAACCCCAGATTCTGCTCTTCAAGCTTAGCCATCAAGTTGGAGATGTCTAGCATTTAGGTGGTTTTGCAGATCTGGGGTCCAATACTTTCTTAAGGTGCCCATTATCTGACCCCTAGTTTTCCAAACCCTCATACCGAAGAGTGTCAATATTCATGGTAATGCCCTCTTGAACATTCTGGTATAACTTATACCTCAATTTTTCCTCAGCCATCTACAGGGGTAAAATATTTTGGTCATTATCATTACCCTCCTACACCCAGACTCTTCCAGGTACCAGAATTTGATCTCAGAAATTAACCTTCTCAGATCACAGTCTCCTGGGTTCTCCATCTTGTCCCCTGCCTCACTCTTTCCAAACTTACTTTTCATCCTCAATGCACCTCCAGTCCCCCCATATCTTGTCTATTTTCCTAGGCCATTATTCCTACTCTGGACTCATTTCTTTCCTTTCACATTCTAAATCCTGTATTTAACTAATTCGGTTATGCATTGTCCTCCAACCTTCAATCCCTTGCACTCTTTAATACATCATATTATGCACATGAAACATTTTGTGGATTTTGAGCATCACATAAATGTGAGCTATTGAGGGGGAAAAATTTCTGGATCTATGGTTTCATTTGACATATATATATACACATAGATAGATAAATAGATATAGATATATATAAAATTCCATCTACCAATAGATTTCACTAGGAGCTCTGCCACTTTAATCTTAATCTGCCACTTTTAAGATTATTCATGTCCACTGGGACATGAAGTGGTTATGTGATTTGGACAGGACCACACAAAGGGTGGATATCAGAGACGGGCTTTGAATCCAGATCTTTCTGGCTCTGAAGTTGGTTCTCTGCCTACTGTGCTATACTAACTACACAACTTTTGTTCTGTTATACAGACTTTACAAACCTTCAACCCTAGGTGGTCCTCACCAGCTGCTTTTTGCATCCCTAGTTCTGAGCTCCTGAATGCTTCTAGAGAAAGCACATAGCCATACTGACTAGTCTAATTACCAGTTCTTGCCATCTAGTTTTAATTGAGTCCTCACTATCATGAAGTATTCTTTTTACTCTATCTAGATAAATCTTTCATTATGTTCCCCAATGAGCTAATATGAAAAAAAGTCAAGTGTACATGGATACATGTACACTTTCAGCAACTCCTTCAACAAACTCCAAGGTAAAGTGTGGGGCTCCACCCTTTAACATACATCTCCTCTGAAATTTCTTTCTCCTTTCCAGCTTGCCCTCCTATTACCAAGTTCATTTTAGCTTCATTTCTTCTGGCAGGAACAAATTGTCATTTGTCTCAGCTCTGTACCACCCAAGGAGGGTGCTAATGGTGAGGCCAATAACTCATTTTTCAAAATCACATATCAAAGACTGATTTTTTTTCTTATTTCTAACCTTCCTGGATTAGTATTTGTAATTTCTGTAAAATGGATCCAGTCTTTGGAGAAGTAGAAAGAAAGATATTGGGAAATATCTCAAAAACATCCATTGTCATTAACCTTAATGAGAACTCCATTCTTTCCCCAAACTAAAATTCAGATCCTCTTGAGGTTTGTCCCAAGTCCAAAAGCTGAAGAAGAATTACTTTTTACAATAAGAATTTTCACATACTGCACTTGTGAAATCCACATTTCACAAGGGAGCCCTTTTTTATTTTTAGTAGAGTTATTGAGAAGATGTGTTAAAAAGACAAACCCAAGTTCAGTCCAAGGGAGAGAATTTATACCTTCCCTTATAATATTTCCAGCCATCCTGTGATGAATGTGCTATTATAAAGACTTTCACATGTGGCTAAATTACAACTAATCTGTCTACAAAGGAATTTGTTGCATTTCAGAAGTGTTTATAATAACCCCACACCAATGAACCAGAACTTTAAATTGGCCAGAGCTGGGGGAAGGGACAGAGGGATGGTTTGCAGGGGGTAAAGGGAGGAGTCTGCTTTCAATTAAAAAAAAAAAACCACAAGCTGATATCGAGGATTTATTGTCTAAAAAAAAAAGCAGCTTCCAGACCTTTTCCTGCAATCTGTACAGATTCAAAAAAAAACATCCCCTTACAATTCTATTGCTGATTCTGTATAATGATGCTGAGATACAATAAGATGGTGAATCATTAAAGAAAGAAAATTAATTTCAGTATCTTTCATTTACTAAACTAAGAAAGCAGACTTATCCAGAAGACTGAAAATTAAACATGCTACCTGCCTCCTGCCACAGAGATGAGAGACTTAAAATGTAGAATGAGACATATATTTCTGGACATGGCCAATATGTGAATTCATTTTACTGGACTATGAATATTTATCATGAAAGGTTTTTTTTCCTCTTTTAAAAAAATGTTCAGCCCAGGAAAGATAACAAATGCTTATATAAGTTAATATATTTTTAAAAAAAGAAAAACACATAGATTCACACATTTTAGAAAGATTTTCAACTAGGGTTAACATAGAAAAGATTTTTTAGGTCAACTCTGAAGCTTTTAAAATGTAATTAACTAAATATTCCAGTATTTCAGTAACTTGAGTTTTTAATCTGTGCTACATTTTACCTTTGACCTCATGGAATTGACTGCAGTCTGCATACCCTGTTCAGTCAAGAAAAGTTGGATACTCTTTCTTGGGATGGATACCCCATTCCTTCTCCCCTAAAAGAAACCATGTAGTAATTTTTAATCCCAAACAACACACCTCATCAAATTTTTATAGAACACTAACAACTGCATTGGTCTTCATTTACTTTTCTGCCTTAATGCTGAGATTAACCAAATTTCTATGTCTGCTTCTCTAATCACTTCAAAAGAAATGGTGACAATGACAGTGTTCGGTATATCAATCTTCCATTCCTTCAGATTTCTATATGGAGAGAAAAATGTAGTAAATATTAAAGATATGCCTCACTTATAAAGTCAAATAAATGGGTAGAAAAATGCATTCTATCAGGAGGTTGTCCAAGACACAGTTTTGGTCAAAGAAAGAATTCCCAGAACTCCCTTCGCCAGAACTGAAACCTTGTAACCAGCATGAACTTTGAACTGAAGACTCTTTCCATCTCACTTTCTCATTAGATTTTATTGCATCTAACAAAACTTTCAGTGGTGAATTATTTCCCCTCTCAACAGTACCCAGGCTCCCACAAAGCCTCCTCAATAGAAAATACTGAAATACTGAAATCAAAAGGCATTAGTGCTTCGGGAGAAAATGGGCAACTAGTTACTCCTCATATCAGTGTTAATCCACTTCAGCTTCTTCTCATTCCTATCCAGTAAAGGAGAGCATTCTGAGATGCCACTCAGTTAAAACCTGGAGAACATAGCAAGGACTTGGAGGTTATCTAGTTTAACCCCCTCATTTTTTTTTTAACAAATTGAATCATTTAGTTACCATATAAATTTAAATCTTTTTTTTTTCCAGTGCCCCTTATTTTTTCACATTTATTCTATTTTTAATTAGACACAAATAGGTATATAGTTATAAAATTATTCTATACAAATTTCTATTTATCAGTTCTTTCTGTGTTTGTAGATAGCATCTTTCCTCATATGTCTTTTATAGTTAATTTGGACATTTATATGACTTATTGGTCAATGTCGTTATAACTACATGCTACACTGTGTGGGAAGGCTAAGTAAAAGCTAAACAGAGTTCAGAGGAGTTTGATAGGTAAAGGCAAAAGTGTTTAGGACACAAGTTAAGAAGTTATAAGTTTTTTTCTCATTTTTATTAATATCTTTTTTTGTGAATCATCTACATTTTCAATATAACACCCCACCCCACCCCACCCTCCAAGCATCCCTTATAACAAAGAACTAAAAGGGAGAAAGAAAAAAGGAGAGGGGGAAGAGAGAAAAGGGGAGAGACAGAGGCAGAGAGATAGACAGAGAGAGAGACAGACAGTGAGATAGACAGAGAGAGAGACAGACAGTGACAGAGAGAGAGAGAGATCCAGTAAAACTAACCAACACATCAACCACTTCATTGCATGAAGAGTTCTACAAGCATGATCTGCCTCTGCAGAGAAGAAAGGGAAGTGCCTTCTTAAAACTCTTCTCTGGGACCATTTTTTTCACCAGAATTTTTACCGTAATTTACCAGCATTCAGTTTGGAGTTTTGTTACTGGGTGCTGGGTGTGGAGTCAGGAAAGACTGGAATGCAATTCTGACCTTGGATACTTAGTAGTTGTGCGACACTAGGCAAGTCACTCAACCCCTGTTTGCCTCAGTTTCTGCACATGTAAAATGGAGATAATAACGTCTACCTCCCAGGGTTGTAAGGAGAATCAAAAGATAATATTCGTGAAGTACACCGGCACATGATAAGCATCATGTAAATACAAGCTATTGTTACTATCCTCATCACCATTATTCTCATCAGTTTTCTTATACTATACTATAGTATACACATATAGTATAGTATACATATTGTGTATAGTGTTTTCCAGGTTCTTATTTAGTATCAATTCATAAAAGTATTTCCAAGTCGGTCTGAATTTTCATTGTATTCATTTCTTAGGGTGTAGTAATATTCTGTTAGATTTGTGAAGCATCTCGTTTCCAGTTCTTTGCTACTGTATCCCTGAGGATTCTTATTCCAGCTCCCATTCTCACAGGGTGCCAGGCAGGGTCAGCTCTAACTGGCTTGCCAAAGCTTATTTTTAAATTTTTTGTGTGAGCATTTGCACCTCAGAAATTGGCAGTCACTACAAATTGCGGCATGATTTGTTGTTTTATTGATTTTTAGACTTTAAAAAGCATTAATAATGCAGAATAAATTTAAATGTGTTTGCCTACATTTTTTTTCCCTGAGAGCCTGGATGTTAAACATTTACTAGCACACCCCTGAATTGGTCTATAAATATTGCTTTCGCACAGGAGGAGAGCAACAGAAGGCTCATGGAGTGAAGTCATCACCAGACTGGAGGCTAATAATAGCAGTTGTAGGCACATATAGCACTTTGAGATTTGAAAAGTATGTCATGTGAGCCCCACAGTACTTCTGATACCAGAGAATGTTATATCTCCCTCTCAGAGTTCTAGGGGTGTACTAAAGGAATAAGGAGGACTTCCCTCCAAAATTATTAATTGAGAATCATTTTAGTCAACTAGCCCTAAGTAGATTTTAGAAAGGAGTATTTACAGAGGAGGAAGAGGAAGAACAGTTGATAGACACCTCCTCTCCGAAAGCCTGCGACCCACTCTTCCGTAAGTACATAGAATACAGAAAAAAGTGGGCTCAAGTGTGGAGAATACATGTGGCAAAGGCATACACCACATACACCACAGATCCTGGCTCCTGGAAGTTTTTTTTTTTTTTTATGCCGTTCATAAAGTGCTCAAGAAGGTCCCCTTAGGTACAGCACAGTTTCTTTGCTGGGATTCTTGCATAACTTGCTTTTGGTCCCTCTTGAAGAGGAGCAATGAATTTATAAGGGTAACATCTTGACTTGCTCCTGATTGGATTTAAGTGAGGCAGAATTGCACAAAGTCATCAGTCTCACTCCTTCAGTCATCAAAGTCTAGTGGCAAGACCTTGGTCTTTTTAAATTAAGATTTTTACCAGGTCTCAGTTTAGGTCCAATCTATTCTTGGCTCCCAAAGCAGGAACTAGATCAACCTACTCAGGAATGACACAAGGGCACAATGAGAACAGGGAAAGTCTGACATCCCATGGACTTCTTGAAGCTCACAAGTTCATCTTCCAACCAAAGGGAAGGAGACAAGGCCAAGGTAGAAGCCAAGGTTTCTCCTTTTCTCCAAAGAAATTCTTTTTTACTGGACCACAAGTCATTTGCTACAGCTCTCTCATTCCACCTTTCTTCATTCTTTTATATTATAGACCTAGAGGGCATGGGAAAATCCACTAACCAACTGGAAGAGACTGGCAATCACTTCATTCAATGGCTTTAAAGATTTTTCATATTTAGTCTATAGGCTATGGCTGAGATCGAATGATCAAGCTAGGCATCTTATCACTTACTTTAAGTGGAGTGAGTCAACTTGATCTGATTTACTTTTACCCCACTAGGAAAAGTGCTACTATGAATATTTTCATATATATATATATGTATATATATATATATATATATGCTAGCTCCTTGTGGTATCTGTCTAGCAGTGGGATTTCTAGATCAGAGAATATTGAGGTTTTAATTAATTTCTTAGCATAATTTACTGGTTTTGTTGAACTCCAGCCAATATTTTATTTTATAATATTTACAAGTGGCAATGAGTGACTAGGTTAGGAAACAGGCCTCAGAATCAGGAAGCTTGTTTCAAGTTCTGTTTGTGACATGCACCACCTGTGTGACCTTGGGCAAGTCATCTTGTGTTCCCCAGGTGACTGATTAAGTTGAAGAGTAATTGTTGATTGGCAGAGATAAAAGCAATTGCCTCTCTGACAGATGCCTCCATTAATGAAATCACACGTTGGAACCCTCTTCTCCCTTCATAATCTAGATCATATACAATCATTTGCCAATTTCTAATTTCTGGTTAAGAATGACATGGTCATGGGTGAGGTCTTTCTTCTCCACCATATCTCTTAGTTTGCCTGTAGAAAAAAGAATTGACACACTTTTGGGTCACGGGGCAAAAATGGACCAGATTTCACAAGGTGACACTGAAAGATTTTGAAAGATAATACAAGATGATTACTGTAATTTGGCATCCATGCTTCCATTCTTATTGAACTGCTTTGGGGGTGATTCATGCTTTAAAAAATGATTTTGATTCCCAGTGCTCCCCCACCTCCCAATCCATTTTCCTTTTGAGAAAAGTGCATTAGAACCGAAAGTTACATTCTCCGTGTAATGAGGTTTGTTGAATTACTGAAAATAGTTCAGCATCCTTTCTCATTTGAGCCACTTAAACCCCAAATTGCCTTTTGAAACCCAAAACCTCCTCTCAGGAAAAGCTGGCCTTTGCATTTGCATGCTCTGCCCTTAGGAAAGGACTTACTTTTTTTTTTTTTTTTTAAATTTTCTGCATTAGAAGAGACTGAGGGCTTGTATTTCCCTCCCCTGCCGGCAGTGTGTGGAGGGAGAGCAGCCAACGTGGGATAGATTAGGTTTGTTATAATGGGGTTTTACCTATAGGCAGGTCTCATCATGTTTTTGAGTAACTTTAGGCAAAGTTGAGAATCAGAGCTAGGCTTTTCCCCCCTCCATACTTGGTCATATTCCAGGTCTTTCCGGAGTAATGTCAGGTTCCGTTCCCCAGTTTGGAAAAAGAGTCTTGCTCAACACGGTTGTTCCGCCTGGCAAAAGAGCGTGTTCTCATACTTCTTTAAGAGAGAAACTGAGATGATGTTATGTAATTAAATTTCGCGTTCTAAAAGTCCACTATGGAGCGTCTAATCATGAAGACTTCCAGTGTTGTGTGTGTGCGTGTGTGTGTGCGTGTGTGTGCGCGCAATTCTTTCCAGTCCTGATTTTGCATTTCCAATGAAAGTGAATTGACAAAGCGTGGCAGTGGTCTAAGGAGCCAAACAAAGCAGCAAGCGCACCCTGAGAGTGCCAAGGCTGATCAATATTCCAGAAACCCTGGGGTTCCCCCCACCCCGGCCATCTCCCCTCCTCTTCTGCGGTGTTTTCATTCTCTTCCCCCCTCCCCTGCCCTCTCCTAGCCCGGATCCCAGTCTCCTCCCCTTTTCTTAAGTTGCCCCGATAGTAAGTGGCTGTTTCAGAGCCGAGCACATGCAGAGTGTCAGCGCTAGCCTGGCCCTCTGTCCCTGCATTTTGTTAGCAGCCGCGGTACCTGCTGGGGGATTTTACCTTGCCCTTAGTCTGCTGGGGCTCCAACACACTGCGGACTCGGAAAAGGTAAGTTTCATACCTATAATCCTTGCGGTTTCGTTTTTCATCCTCTGGCTTTGCCAATGTGTTTTGTTTTCCGGGGCAAAGGAGTTGGGAGAGTGAGCCAGCTAGCCATTTTGGTAGATAAAGTGCATGCTTAGTAAGTATTTGAACGTCGTTCCAATAGCTTATTCAGCGCGATTCCAATCGCCTCTCCTAGTCTGGATTTATCATTCAGGTCAGACTGGTGGCAGATTGTGGCCAAGGATGTAGAAAGGGAACCAAAATGAGCTGATCAGTTGTGAAGTTATTAAGAATGAGATTCTTGCTAAGTAAAAAAAAAATCTCTTCGCTTTCTTCTCCCTCTCACCCCACCCCCAAGAAACGCGTTTATCTGGTACTCTTAGACATGGTCGGGCATAGTCATCCTTCTCCCCTCCCCCAATATATTCACACCTGCAATCTTATTTAAAGTCCACCCTGCGGGATAACTGTCTTTTCCATACTAATTTTTCCCTCCTGAAGAATCTCTCAATTGACGTCCCTTTGGCTATATGCAGTACCATCCCCACACATCCACAGATATTTCCAATTCTGATTTGATTCATCCTGGCAAGGAACTGCTAAGAGTTGGAAATATCTTAGGGCAATGACATAGAGCCCTGGACTATCAAAATAACCGACTGCTACCTAGGAAAGAGGTTTTGGCTGAAAATTTTTTTTGAATGATCAGTGCATGAATGGACCTAGAAACTATGATAAATGTTCGAAAGGAAAATTAGATTAATCTCCTCATAAAGTCCAAATAACAAAGAAAGGCATTTGGAAAGACTCGAAACTAAGCAAATCAATGATAAAATTTCTACAATGGTATATTTTTATGCAATTAGAGACAAATACTACTCGCCAGTTTGTTGTCAGAATAAGTGAAAATGAATTCTAGCCTCTGATTCTTTATAGATGTGTTCAGAGTACTTTACACATTTTTTATGGAAAAAAAATAGTTACCCGTATAAAAATGCTAACCATGTATTCACTAAAATGACATCTCTCTCTCTCCCTCTTTCTCTCTCTCTCTCTTTCTCTCCATTAGTTGAAATAAAAATTCTTTTTCTCAATTGAAAAAAAGCAAATTGATATACTTAATCTGCGCAGCAGAAAGACCAGGACTTCTGCATATTTAAATCTTGTGACATTTTATGTTGAACATTTTATGCTGAACATACATTTGTAGCATGTGTACAAAATAAGTCTTCAAACATTTATCAAGTACCTCATGTATACCACAGCAGGATAAGCAGGACATAGAAAACAGTCCCTGCTAGCATCATGTAGATTTTCACACACACACTCAAGCAAAATATGTACAATCTATTCTTGAAGCCTGGCACCGGAGAAGTACTGCTGCTTCTTAGCGCTAGGCTCTCTCTCCCACTCCAGACAATATTGTGCAATGTTATTTACAGACGGGCCAGTAGTAGCTCTGATTGATCATTCCTGGAGTGTATGACGGAGTTCTGTGCCTCTTGTATTCCAGCTGTGCTGTCTGGTACTAAGGAAGAGAAGCACCTTGGGTTTCTCTGGAGAAGAGATTTGGCAGTTCTGATAAACGTTCATAGAAACAGCACTCCCTGAAGCTCGATGACTAAAAGTAACGGAGAGGAGCCCCGGCTAGGGGGTAGAATGGAGCGGTTCCAGCAAGGAGTCCGAAAACGGACACTCTTGGCAAAGAAGAAAGTGCAGAGCATCACAAAGGAAGATGTTAAAAGTTATCTATTTCGGAATGCCTTTGTTCTTCTCACTGTCACCGCTGTCATTGTGGGTAAGTCATTGGATCCCAGAAGTGGATCTTGTTTCTCTAGGGCATCTGGCAGCCCAGGGAAGTTATCAGATGGGCTAATTGTGAGTGATTAGAAGGCTCTCTCCAGTTTTCTTCTGGATTTGCAGACATTTATAACAGGACAGTTTGTTGGCCTGTTTGGGGTGATATATGGTACACATGTGGGAATCTGGTGGAAACATCATCAGATATTCTGCAAAGTCATAGCTCATACAGAGAAAAGAAAGTATTTCAGAAGCAAGTGAATTATATATGGCAAAGTGCTACGTAAACTATAAAAAGCTATGCAAATGTACAGAATTGTTATCATCATTATGACTGTTCAGAATGGAGCTATAACTGTTAGACAGGAGCAATTTTTTTAAAAAGTAAGCTGGATTCTGCCAAAATGCAATTACCATACGATGTCACTTCCACTTAAAGAACATGTGCAATTAGCCTGTCAAAAAGGAGAGATACAGGTCTCCGATTTTAATTATAGGATCATTGGTTGCTGGGCAAAAGCCAGATATCAAAGCAGAGCACCCAAAGTGCTGAAAAAGCTGAATGGAAAAAAAATGCTTTTATTTTATTGAATGCTTTCCCTTGCACACAGGGCTCTTTCATTCACATCTTTACAAAACTTGCTAGAAGCTTTTCTGTACTTCTAAACTTATGGAAACTTTTCAAGCTATTATCAATTCTGCATTGTTGAAAGCATGTGGATACTAATTTGTATTAGTGAAATGTTATTATTTTGCTTGACTGAAGTCTTACAAAGTTTTCTTTTGTAACTTCTAAGAGGCATTAAGATCCTACTCAAAAAACACACTATGATATTTTCACATTTGGCCTTTGTACTAGACCAGAATATAACCTTTAAATTAGCTGCTGTTTAAAAAAGGAATGTCCCAATTTTCAATAACTACACACCAAAGAGCAATAAATGAATTTTTGCTAAAATATATCTGCGAAGAATTTCATCACAGTTGTGAACACAAGCATAGCATTTGCCCTGGTTTTAGGCCTATAGATAATTGGTAATTAGCCATCTATATATTGGTGAAATCCAACAGATCACAAACACAAATACACACACACACACACACACACACACACATATATATACACACACGCATACAAAAAAAAAACAACCAAGTTGCTCTAGTTATAAAATAAAATCTAAGTGAAAGTCATTAACCACCACAAAGATTTGAGCAAATAGACTTTGATAGTACTGGCTGTGGTGATAATTCCTAATTGTTTAATTGGTTGGTTGGTTGATCGTAGGATTATAGAGTTAGAGCTGGAAGGGTCCTTAAAAGATACCTGATCCAACCTTTTCATTTTACAGCTGTGGAAATTACAGTCCAGAGTTGTTAAATGGCAACTAAATTAATGTCTGAAGATCTATTCAAACTCAGGTCTTAAAGCCAGGTCCAAGTCCATAGTTCTATCGATTATGACATACTTTCATAAGTTTGGAGCTAGTCAAAGAAAAGATATACACGTTGAGCCAGGGACTTGATAATGGGATCATGGCACTTTCCTTGGTAGCTTACTATATTGAAAGGAAGAAAAGTCTGAAACTTTTTCCTATTTTATAGCTATCTAGTGGATTATGTAAAATATGATGTGCTCAACTTACTTTTTGCTATAAACCTCAGTCTTGGACAGTCATAACAATGCTTGAGATCTTAGAGATGTTAGAGAAAGAAGAGAGGAGAGGAGAGGAGAAGAGAAGAGAGGAGAGGAGAGGAGAGGAGAGGAGAGGAGAGGAGAGGAGAGGAGAGGAGAGGAGAGGAGAGACTTATCTAGGCTTCTTAATAGAGTCCCATTGCCAATGCTGGATAAATTTATGTAGTACCCACCATAGCTGAAACTTGGACAGCAGATCAGTAAATAACTATTATTTTTCTAAGCAGAGACTCTGCGAACTCTCTAATAGTCAAGTCACCAAAGTATCCTTTATGTATATTGTATAATAATCCAAAATCACTAATATGTCTTGTTGACCATTTTCTCTTAGAGAAGCAGAGAAGCCCATTAAAAAATGGAGCATTCAGAGGGGTATTGTTTGTAAAATAGACTTGTTTGTGGGAAAGCCTGAATGAAGCAAAGTGATGAGGAGTCCAAAGAGAAAGCAGAATACTGTAGAAAGCTCCCAAGAAGTCAGTCAAAAGAACTAAGATCACTAATGAAAGGAAGAGGATGCCAGTATTAAAGGCCCAGTTACCATATTGGCGCTCTGATCCTCTCATAGTGCAACTGAAGTTGCCAGGGGGTGCCTTTCCTAAGAGCTGTGGGAACTGAGCTGAGAAAGATAACTTGGCTTGAAGCCTGTTTCATTGCCTTTGCTGACAGACATCTAATGGTAGGGGTAACAACAAGAAGAGGGAAAATAAAAGACCTTACTGACAGTCAGGGAGACCATTTGGACTCTGTGTCAAGGATGTGTATAGTCAAATGGAGAATTCAATAAGTCACTAGGGGAAAAGAAAGAACCTTCTCATTAGATGTGCTTTCCACCAAGACAGTTGTGTGAAAAAACCTACATGCATCTTGTCGGTGGGACCCCACCACCCCAAGAAAGAGGGAAAGAACAAGCTGGGCATTGTGAAGTATTTTTTTATTTGATTTCTATCACGTAGGAAACTATAAAGACAATGGGACAGGTGCCAGAAAAGAATAAAGCCAAATAAGTTATTATCCCCAAGTGAGGAGGCAAGCTCCACTTAATATTTGTCATTTTTTTTTAATATTCAGGGTACTTTTAGTAAAAATTACTGAGGACAGAATATCTTCTTGTTGGGTTTTTTTGGTAGAAGGATTATAGGATTTTAAAGTAGAGAAGTACCTTAAAATCATTATCTAATTCTCTCATTTTGCAGATGAGGAGACCAAGGCTCATATGGGTGAAATGATTTTGCAATGATTACACACATACTTAGTGAAAGGGCTAGGATCTGAACCCAGGTGCTTAGACTCCAAATTCTGTGCCATAAATATGTGTGCATTCCGTCCATGGAACTGAGGGTAGGGAGGTGTATATAATTCTATTTTGTGCAATGAGGGTCACAGTTGCTGAAAAAGCACAGACTGTTTCAATGCTATTTCCTCCATTAGCCCAAATTTTAGCTTGCCCATTTGACAGAATCTTTTATGGAAGGAAAGTCATCTATACTGTCTACTAAATCTTCCAGAGTCTAGGAGATGAAGCAAGTTGTAATGAATAGTACACTGGCCTTGGAGGCAGAAGGACCTGGGTTCAAATCTTGCCTCAGGAATTAACTTGGTGTGTGGTAATGGGCAAGTCTTGTAATTTCTTTCTGCTCCAGGCAATGTTCTCAGACTGAATACTTTGTGGACCAATCACAATCAGAATTTCTGGAGAGTGTTTTCCTCACTAGAACGTCTTGCCTATACCATGGATAAAAACAGGTCCAGAACAAAAAAGAAAGAAAAGAAAAGAAACCTGTTTTAGGCGTTATGAAATATGGTAGCAGCAGATAAAGAAACTAAGGACCAGGCCAAGGACTAAATAGCTTTAGTGGGATCTGTTGTTAGAACTGTAGGGCTCAGGAGGTACTAAGTCATTTGTGTGTCCCAAATCTTTAATGCGAGGGCATTTTTGCCTTCCATTCCTCCAGGAAGACTTTCCTTGTTTCAGAGCAATTGGAGTCTTGTAGACATGGTCCTAGGGACAAGGCAAATTAACTTGAGAAGATAAATCTTTTTTCTTACTAATGATCATGTCTTTTGTGAATATAGAGAATTCTCCAACTCTAGGTAAGTCTTTCATGGGATTAGTTGGAATTATAGAAGTGCTGTTTCTCCTTTGTTCTCAAAGATGACCGTGATGCCATGGCTTGCAAGTGAATTGGATTTAAGTAAGGCAGGGCTGTGCATAGTCACTAGCTACAACTACCTCCTCGGAAGCCATCTGGGCCCAGTGGCAAGATATAGATCAGGAAGACTAGAGATGCCCCCCACATTGTAGTGTGTATGGAGCATGAGTAACCTTGGCTCAAGGACTGCATGAATTACCAACCCTGCTCAGGTATTTCACCAGCATAGAACAAATGCTAAGAGCTTCAGCAAGCTTCCACAGACACACTTCAAGAGAAGGGACAATTAAAAGAAAAAGTCTTAAAGAATTGATGGATTCTTGGGAAGAATGAGTGTCTTGACAAAATTTTTGGAACATAGATCTAGAGTCTGAAGGGGCCTTAAAAGTCATCTAGTCCAACTCCCTCCCATCACAGATAAGGAAACTGAGGCACAGGGAGATTTAGTGACTTACTTGAAATCAGGAGTGATGGCTCATATTTGTCATTCTTGTTAACAGGAGACTGGAACTGATAGTTTGCTTGAGCTTGGGAGTTCTGAGCTAGGGAAAAGGGAATGCATATATACATTCCCTTGTACATATATATGTATGTATGTATATGCATGTATATATTTATTATGTGCCAGGCACTGTGCTCAACTTTTTATAAATGTTATCTACAATGTTAAACATGTTTTTACAAATACTATCTAAGCTGATTGGGTGTCTGCACTATGTCTGGGGCAATATGACAAACCCCCAGAACCAGAAGGCCACCATAGAGGAGTGAATCAGTCCAGGCAGAAATGGAGTAGGTCAAAGTTCCCCCTGTCAATCAGGCAGGGATCAGGTCTTTAAGTAGCCTCTTCAGTCTCCCAAGATAGTCTTTTTTTTAAGTGACACTTGAACTGAATTTTGAAGTCAACAAGAGATTCTAAGAAGTGGAGGTGAAGAGAAAGTCATTCCAGGCATAATAGATAAGCAATGAAAAGGCATGGAATCACTTCCCATTAAAATCACCTTCCATTTATGCTGTATATATCTTGAATGTACAAAGTTATTTGCATGTCATTTGCTTCATTTGAATATGAGCTCCTTGAGAGTTGGAACCATGTTTTTGTCTTTCTTTGTATCTTCTGCACTTAGCATAGTTCTAGAACATAATAAGGATTTAACAATTGCTTGTTTGCCAACAGACAGCAGCAGGTTCTAAAGGAAAAGGCAAAAAAGGGCCAAATTGTCTGGATTATAGAGTGTAAGAAAGGAAGTAATATGTAATAAGTTGGAAAAGTAGACTGGAGGCCGTTGGGAAGTCAACAAGTCAAGTCAAGAAACACTAAAATATTGTAAGGCAAGAGTTTAAGAAACTATCTTCCTGGTTCTAAAATCATCCATCACTCATAGGTAGCAAGTTGACTCCTTAAGTTAGTTCTGTAAACAGTGAACCTGGTTATCCCAGTGTATAAGGTACTTCATGATTATCAGTCAGGTTCCTCAGGGACCTTCATTGACCCAGGCTAACTCTTACATACTTCAGGATCTGGAATTTCAGCAATGTAGGCATTCCCTCCATTGCCACAGCTGATAACCCCTTTATAAATTAGCAGATGGCTTTCTACTGTTGTTTAAACTAAGAAAACTTATCACCTTGCAACCAATCTGGTGAGGTCTCCCCAAATTTATCTAGGCAGGCTCCTGAACAACAAACACAATAGTGCATCAGTCAGTCAGTCAACAATCATTTAGTAAGCACTTACTCTGTGCCAGACACTGCTAAATGCTAGGTATACAAAGAAAGGCAAAAGACAAAGAGCACACAGTTCACTGAGCAATACCATCTTAACATATTTTTTAAAAGTACCATACTATAGAGACCTGGAAGACTTAGCATGGTACCTAGTATGGAGTGGGTAATTATTAACTATTTATTGGTTAATGATTTGATTGACAGGGCCAGAGTATCATGAGGCAACCTTGGTTCACCACAGCTTTAGATATCCAGGCTGAAGATTAAGGAAAAAAATTAGCTTGTCCTTATTTTCAGAGCTATCCATTGGGTATGGTGCCTGGACATACAAAAACTGGAGATAGAAGACTTGAGAGTGTAGTAAAGCAAGGCAGTAAAGGAAGGAGTCTAGGGTTTGGAGTCAAGGGAGCTGGATTCTAGTCATATATCTGCTGTTTCGGAGCTGCACAAGGTTGAGCAGATCATTTTATCTCTTTATGCCTCTGTTTCCTCAGCTGCCAAATGAAAAAGTTAATTTAAATGATCTCTGAATTTGCTTTTAATACCTGACATTCCGTGTGAGAAATCCTGGTGCTCTCCAGCACAACAATCTGAGTTTACTGCTTTGGAACTCTCCATGGTGTAAGTGTGCATTCAACATAATGCCCACCCTTTCTATCAAGGGCCACTATCAGGGATATAAATAAGCCTACTAGTAGAAGAGCAGTGAGGTTTCAGCACTACTAATCCATGAATTTGAGTCAGGGCTAAAGTAGGTCAGGGATGTACAGCCTAATTTCTTTCAGTCTTATCTTACCCATAGTGGAAAGAGCACTAGGCAAAATATGAAAGGTTCTGGGTCTCCCCCAACTTTGCCACCAATGACCTGTGTGATCTTGAGCATATCCCTTAATCTCTCTGAACTTCAGCATCTTCTCCTATAAAGCAGTGAGGTTGGACTAGATGACCTCTAAGGAAGGTCTCTTTCAGCTCAACAACCTGTGATTTTATGATCTCTAGGTTTCCCTTTTTTTGTTTTTTAATCTATTAAATGAGGGGATTGGAATGAACAATCTTTAAGGTCTCTTCTAATTCTGCCATCCTACCAGACTAAGTCATGTTCATCCCCTACAGGTCATTAGGGTATATGACTGTTAGCTGACTTTTTCATAGGACACCTATGAACTTACCAAGACCAGTCATTTATCTACCCTTGCCTCCCCAACAATAACACACACACATACACACACACACACACATCCATCCTCCATTCTCTCCCTACCATGGTTTTCACTAGCTCCATCCTCCAGACAGAGCAAAATGCATACAATGGAAATGAAAAGATGAAGGATGCTCAAAAATGCAAACACCCAGTGTAAGTATAAACTCTGAACAGGATACTGTCTAAAAATAGGAAGGTAGACAGCAAGTGACACCTGAAGAACCTTTTAAGGTTTACCAAGTACTTTCCCCTACAACAATCCAGTAAGGTAGGCATTACAATTATTATTATTTTACAGATGAGGAAACTAAAGCTGCAAAGAATAAGATGATTTGCCCATTGTGATATAGTACATGTCCAAAAAATTTTTGGTCAAGGCTACTGGTTCTAGGTCTAGAATACTATTCAATCTCCACCTCACTGCTTCTCCTATTGACCTCTTGAGGGTGAGTCTAATCCACTACTGGCTCTGTGGCAATAAACATCATAATGCACTTATAAGTGCATTTTTGAGGAAAAACATCTGACAGTATCATGACAAGCTGATTATTTCTCTTCCTTCTCCTTCTGTCCCCTCCCCACCCCCATTTTTCCCATTGACTTATGTCCCTCCCAAATCAGAGGCCATTTTGGAGTTTGCCATCTAAGTTAACGAAGCTAAATCCCTTCCATCTCTCACCTAAATCCTCACCCTATGACAATTAGGTCCCTGCCATTAGAGTCATTTTATTACTTTTTTGCTTTATTCATGACTTGAGTAAGAAAAGCTTGGATTTAAATCCTGCCATGGATGCTTACTAGCTTGTGACTTTGTACAAGTTACGTAGCCTCTCTGAGGTTCAGTTGTATCATGTGTAAAATGAGGATAATGATACCTGAGATGCCTATTTAACAGGGTTCTTGGTGAAAGTGAAATGAGATAATGTTCATAAAATGCTTTGCAAACTTTAAAGTGCCCTAGGACTGTTAGCTTTTATTCTTATGGTTATTATTCAGGCCAATCTTGCCACTGTCCCTGATATAGCACAGATTCACATTCCTTCTTATTTCTACCCCCACCTTCTCATAATCTCTGATGTTTAGGAGTGAAACTGGGATTATTTCTGTTGTTGCAGGGTTTTTTTCAGTCACATCCAACTCTTTGTGACCCTTCGGGGTTTTCATGGCAAAGATACCAGAGTGGTTTGCCATTTCTTCTCCAGCTCATTTGACAAATGAGGTAACTGAGACAAACAGGGTAAAGTGACTTGCCAAGGGTCACATAGCTAATAAGTCATGCCAGATTTGAACTCAGGAAGAAGTCTTCTTAACTTCAAGCTGGGCAATCTATTTGATGTGCCACCTAGGATAGTATGTATAAATTAAAGTTTCCTATGTGCATCATGAGATGAAGGAGTTTACAGATGCTTAATGTGTGTTACAGGGAGTGAGAATCAGGAGCTGAAAACCCTCTTCTCCCAGGGATAAATTCCAAGGGACTACAATATTTGGCATTTATCAAACACTGGGGTAGGCTCATTTATTTTAGTCAATATGACAGCTTGGGGAACTCAATATCAATTTTTGGCAGAAAAGGAGAGAGACATGGGACATGTAAGGTTACATGCATGTATAAACATTGGGCTCACATTCAATCAGAACTTAGGAATCCTCTGTCAAGCCACAAGCCTTGCCCCAAGTTCATTGTTGAAGGTTATGTCTCCATCCCCACAGACATTACAACTCTAGGTAGGATATATCCATTTTAAGACTTAAAATATTAAGGGGGAAGGAAGGCTTAGGTAAAGGAAGCTGGGCTCCAGCTTAAATAAGTGGCTTACTTAAGTCCTGAATTTAGGTCTTAGTAAAAAAAAAAAGAAATAAAATAAACTTAAAGGTTATGCCTGTATTTTGTTTCTGGGTTCATAGTAGACATTTGAAAATTAATTTAGGAGTAGAAAGAAAGCTAAAGAGTCTTGAATTTAGGACAGAGCTTAACCCTAAACTTCAGAGGTTCAGAAGAAGTCTCTTCTGGCCAACCAGCTTAGACCTGGCTAGAAGTCTGCTACTTCACAGTGGAGAGTAGAGAATAATTGAATAGTGCCAGGCCAAGAGTAGTGACAGGTTGGGTCTAACCTGGGTACCTATATGGATGTAGCTATCTTTCTCCAACTATATAAAGACAGTCCTCATTTTGAGATGAGTTATGTTCCTAGAATTCTATCTTGAGGGTTAAATTCTGACACATGAGCTTTTTACCTTCCTCTATACAGACCTTAGTGCAAACCAGTTTATGTGTGGGCAAAGATGGAAAGGGAAGGATTGATCTTTATTAGATCGTGTACAGAGAACAGGGTGGGGAGTTGGGGAGTGATGAAAAATGAACACTGCTTATAATCAGTCCTTCTTTGCTTACAAAATTGATATTTTTAAGTAGAAGAAAAATTTCCACTGAAAAACAGGGTGAGATTCAGTCTAGCTAAACAAAGAGTGCCAACAAATACAACTTCAGCCATACAGCTGAGCATTGATTACTATGTTAAAGTAGTTTTAAGAGGTTTTAAATAAATTTATCAAGGGATATATAAACATGATCTTTCAAAATCAATATACAAGTGGTATCAATAATTGATGAAAACAAAGAGGGAATCAAAATATAGATGGGTTTATATTTTTCACATTCTCTTTCCCTTCCCCAGAAAGAGACAAAAGGATTTTTCAGCTTGAAAGGGGTGCATTTCTGACCAAGTGAACGGGCTGATTCCACTTGCCACATTCCAAGCTGTTGGTTTCATGAAGCCAATTTTTGCTTGATGGAGAATCCATCAGCATAGGCTGATATCCTAGGAAGGGATATGCATTTAGAAGAGAAAATGTGGGAATCGATGAATATAAATAGGCAAGAGGAAAAACTGTGGTCTTTGGAAAAAGAACTGTAATTCTGCTGAATCCAGTGAAATTGACTAGATCCATAGATGCATATTAGGTTTGGTTGACCTGAAGTTCCAGAATAGGAAGAAAGAAAAAAGCCAAAGGATGAGCAAGGATTTTAGAAAAGATTTATATTATGAAAGTTCTACTCTCTTCCTACTTCAAAATTAAGGATTTGTTTAAATAAGGGACTCAAATAACACTAATTATAAATTTCTGTATAATTTTAAATATAATAACTATAACTCACATTTATATGAAGCTTTAATATTTGAAAAGTATTTTGAATAATCTCTAACTTTTCAAATCATCTTATTCCATATTACTTCAGTTTGTTCTCACAAAAAAAACCAAGTGTGACAAATATTTTTGTTTCGTTGTTGTTATTGCTACTATGACAACTACTACTATTAAAGATCACTGGCAAAAGGTGAGAAGCAAGCAAACAATACAGGACTTTATATTCTGTTCCCCACAGTGTGGGGGGGGGGGGAGCAGTGATAAGAATTTATATAGTCCCTCCTTCATGCCAGACATTGTGATAAGTGCTTTTACAAATATCTCATTTGATCCTAACAACAACCCTGAGAGGTAGGTGCTATCATTATCCCCATTTTATTCCAAAGAAAACTGAGGCAGAAATTGTGTGGTTTTCCCAGGATCACAAGTTAATAAGTATCTGAGGCTGGCTTTGAACTCAGATCTTCCTGATTCCAGGCCCAGCACTAAGGTAGCACTACAGAAGCATCCTGACCCCAAACTATAGGTCAGTCCTCTGGGTCACTCTGTTGGTCCACACTCCTAAAGTTCATGAGCCCCCACCAATGTATTTACCTTTCAGTAGTCAGCCAGAAGATACAATTAGCTCAAATCAAAAGCATTTATTGAAATGGCATGATGAGAAAAAAGCAATAACACTTTCCTCCTTTTTACTTAGGGTACACTCTCTTACAGATACACTTAGAATTAGCTTGTAGAGCAGACACAAAGGTCACAAGTAGGGGAGGTAGCATGGTGCAGTAGAAGGAGCACTAGTTCTGTTGTCAAAGGATATGGATCCAAATCCTGCCTGTAACACTTGGTATGTTTGTGGCCTTGGCCAAGTCATCCAGCATCTCTGAGTCTCTGTTTCCTCATCTATAAAATGAGGAGGTTGGACTATATAACATTTAAGGCCCTTTCCAGCTGTAGATATATGATCCTATCATTAAGGGTCACTAGAAAAAAAGATGTTGAATTTTCTAGTCCGTACTCTTAGAACAAGACATTTTATCACAAAAAAAAAAAAAAAATGACCTTGACTCTCATTTTTCTTCTTTTTCCTTCTTCTTCTTGTTCTTCTTTCTTTCTGGAAATGGTAAAAGTGGTAAAGGGTGAGATATTCAGAATTACAGAAATTTTGTGCTAAGCATACCATTCCATATACCTCTTATAGGATTAAGATCCAAGAAGGAAGCATCATCATTTTCTAGAAAGCTTGCCTCAGAGTTCCGCACACCTGAGTTTCAGGTTCCAGGGGCTATGTTAGAGACACTATTTACTGAAAATCACTAAAGTACTCTAGGGTTAGAACTAGGAATGAGGAATAGGCAAGGCAGTCAGTTGAACACAAGAAAGTAAAACCAGGGTACTTTTAAGTATTTTTCCAAATATAAATATTTTTGATGCCAGAAATAAATTTTTGATGCACTCTTTGTAACATGTAGACATTTATTTTGTGATAAGTAGCATTATGTGTTGCAAAGTACACACACCTATACACACTCATGCATGCACACACACACACACACACAGAGCACAATTTTCAAACCTTACTTGGTAGGAACAAATGTGTTGATGTCTAAGAGCTAAGTAAGGATAGAAGACAGGGCCCTTCTACCAACACACTGCATTGACTTGTCCAAATTGTTTTAAACTTATATGTGACTCAGTTTCCCTATATGTAAGAGTGGATAATATGATTGAATATTCACCAACTTCACCAAAGTTGACACAAGAAATGCTTTACTACTCAATCCTGGCCCATGATCTAGATTAATGCTGTAATGAAAAGCTTTAGTGGATCAACTAATTGACACATAAGTATTATTTAACCCTGTATAAAGTTCTATGAGAGATACAAAAGAAATTTAAATGGAGTCCCTGCTTTGAAGAAGCTTAAAGAACAGTTGAAAAGGTTATACAATCACATATGAAGCAAGAAATACAATAACAATGTCTTAAATTTCTATAACTCTGCTCAGTCTAAAAGTCATTTCATTTACATTCTTAACTTTCTTGTAAGATCAGGAAGGAGGAGGGATCAGTATTCTAATTGCTCAAAAAGGGTATAGGAATGGAAGCAGGGAAGAGGATGAGATGGATGCAATGGGAATCCATAGAGAATGAGAATCCATAGAGAATGAGAAACCTAGAACAAGACATCAGATCGCCACATCCCTGGGCGCCATTTTGTTTGTTTCTTTGCTCAAAAATATTTTTATTAGACATATGCTCCCATAACAAAATATATGATGAAACTAATAGAAGTAGAGAACTTAAAATGTTTCCTTGACAGTGGCTTCCTTTCCTTTGAAATTCAAGAGCTGGACTTTATTGGTCCATGAAGACTTTTTAGCAGCAGTTCTGTCATGGTAATAAGAAGGAGTTCAAATCCGGGATCCAAAGCAAAATTTCACTTCTTTTTTCCAAATTCCACCATCTTCTCTTTCACTTACTCTTGAGTAAGTTCTGAAGGAACCATGTGGTTTGATGTAACGTAAAGAAAAAGCTAAATTTATGCCCTTGCTCTAGAAAAGATTGTTGTTATAAGGCAGCTTTTGAGGTCCCTTCTAGTTTAAGACCTATAATCTTACTATTAAAGGTCACTAACATTGTGAAAAGAAAGATAATGTTATGCAGTTCTTGACTTTTCTAGTTCATACAATTTTAGAACAAGAGACTTTACAAAAAAAAGAAGGAACCAGATTCAATTTTTTCTTATTGGAATTGGTTAAAATGGTAATGAGTTTGGCATTCGCAAGAATTACAAAATTTTATGCTGAGCATAATTCTTGTAAATGTGAGCACCAGGTTCTCTAGAACCTGTGGGAATGGTTGAGTAAACCACCCAGAGAAAGATTTTTTCTTTATTTCTGTTTTTCATGCTCAGACAATGTTCCATCCTCAATTTGATCAAATCAGCAACTCTAGCTTATGCTGGTTTAGGGACTTAATTGTCTTCTGGTCAATTTGGGATGTTGGTCCTATGTGGAGGAGGTTGTGTGTCTCATCTTGGGTGGGCTAAAGCATCTAGTAGCTTTGTTGTGGACCAGGATGTTATTCTCAAAGGGTAAGGCCTGTCTACTGAGGTCAAGATGATTATTATTTTTGATTCCCTTTTGGCATCTGGGTTCCTGTCTGTCCCCCACTCCTTGGAGAAGGATGCTTTTTGAAGATTCATGCTTCATAATTTGTTGATGATAGTTAGTGCAGTAGAAGATGTTGTAAGAAAGACATTAATAATTCATTCTTTCATTTATTAGTTCATTCACTCATTCATTTACTCATTCAACATTTATTCTCAAATTCCAGAGTTGACAAAATACCCAAGTCCAAATTCCATTTCAAAATAATGTATCCTTTTTATTTTTTCTCATCCAACTAAAAATTTTAGAAGGACATCCCTGATACAGAGATGTCCCAGTGCATATTCTCATTTTACATATGAGGAAACTAAAGCCTCAGGGGGTCAAGTGATTTGATTAAGATCACAGGAGTAGTAAGTGGCAGAGCAGGTATTTAAACCCAGATCCTTCAACTCCAAACCAAGCATGTTTTCTACTCTGCCACATTGCCTCCTAGTTGATTAAAAGGGAGGAAGTCAGTTTTGCAAAATGGTCCAAAGTATAGCAATGCCCTTTCAGTTTTTACATTTTGTAGAAATATATGTGTCCTTACAATGACCGTTCTTGAGCTGCCTTTTCTGTTGGCCTGCTGTGTCCACTTGATTTTAGCTTAGAAATCGAGATGATATTTAATCTTCCAGGGACATGTTTGTTGCTTGAACTCCCCAGGAGACTAGAGTATACTTTTCAAAGACTCCCTTTTTGAGCTTTTAATACAAATGAAGGAGAAATGACTCAAATCAAGTGCAACTTTGCTCATACCATCTCAAGTTGGCAATACTCGTCTCATTTCCTTTAGCCCCAAATGTAATGTCTGCACTGAGGCTGGCATATCAAACCTCATTAGAAGTCATCATTCTCTTTGTAATTGTAATTTTCTTTTGTTCATAGTGTAAATCAGCAGAGGATCTGTCCAGGGACAATGAAACTCATTTATTAGCTCTTTGACATGTTATTCATGTTAACTTTACCCTGAGTGAAATCAATTCCCACAAACAGTAATTCTGTCTTAGAGACCAGGAATTGGCCAGCCCCTGTTCTAAAGTAAAGCAGGCACCTAGGAACCCCTCTGTGCCCTGTCATTGCCGGTGGGGAGGGGGTGTTGTAGACTGTGGGAACATGTTTCAGGGGAAGCTTTTTTCATTACTGGGTTAGAATGTAATCAGAAACCTGAACCACTCACCAAAAAAGCAATCCGTCTCTGTATTCAGAACATTTCCTCTAGATTAGTTTCTGATCCCTGACCTTGAAAGTTGTCTCACCTTTTAATTCTGTAGAGCAGAATTAATTCTGTTAGAGCAGAGGGCTGAGTTTAAAGAACACCACATCCCTCTTGTAGGGAGGTAGGGGTGAGAAGGGTAAATTTGAAAACTAGATATGCACTTGATTTTGAGCAAAAGTCAAATTTCCCCTAAGTTTTAGATTTAGTTTGACTAGTTTCAGTTGGGTTCAAGAGTAGGAGGAAATATTCCATAATAACTTAGAAATTGTAAGCAAGAAAAACAGGACATGTATAGGCCCATTTTCAATAATAATATTGTAATACCCTGTGTCTGAGCATTCCTGAGGACTGAAGAATGTTCATATAAGTCTTATAAATAAACCTATAATATAGAATATCTATAGTAATACATGCGTTCATCATAACTTCCAAAGAACTTTGATTTTATTACTCTGGACATTCCCTCTACTGGGGGAGTTATAACACTTTCATGGCTTGAAAGATAATTTAATGTCCTGATTTTTAAAAAAATCAAATAATGGATGATCTTCTAGTGATAACCCTCCCTGCCCTTAGCTATGAAAGTTTAGGACAGGGGTGGTGTAGCCTCAAGGCCTCAAGTTTCCCACACCTGGTTTAGGATATAGACACATAGTTAGCCTGTCCCATAGTCTTTCCAGATCAGTAGATTCTATCAAAAATTACACTCAGCTAGTAAAGCCTTTAAGACCTCAGGTTTACCTCCCTGCCACAATGTAGCACCAAAGAAGTACTTTACTGGAGGAATATACACAGTTAAATACATAAATGTGTGCGTGTGTATATTTAGAGGGAGAGTGGGGGGGGGGGGAAGGGAGGAACAGACAAACAGACACATAGATCCTACCATACATAATATATGGGCATACATAGAAATTAATTGGTACAGTGGCTAGAGTAATCCAATTGTCAGGACACTGGGATTTCAGGTTCAAATCTTGATACTCAATATTGTGTAATCCTAAATAAATCTCTTAACTGCCCTGAAGCTGTTTTCTTGTCTCTAAAATGGGCATAATAATATTTTTCCTACCTGGATCATAAGATTATTATAGGATAAACAATTTATAAACCATAAATTCTATAGAAATTTGAATTTTTAATACTATATTATTATACAAAGCATGGTATAACGTATAGAGAGCCAGACTTCAGAAAGACCTGAATTCAAATTTGACCTCTTGAGACTTACTGCCTATGTGACTGGGTGTGATCCTACACAAATCACTTAATCTCTCAGTGCCCCAGGCCACTCTCAAAGTTGTGGGAAAGGTCTAATCCACATTTAATAGGAATTTACTCCCTGGGTATTTCCTCTATCAATGAAATCTCAGGTAGTATCCTGTATGTATTTATCTGTGTGAATACACACAGATTCAAGGAACACTAAAAACTATGAGTTCTAAACAGTACTTTGATGTTAATAGCTGAAGTTTGAGGTAGTCAACCAAGGCCAAAAAAAGGCATTTGTTTTAATAGAATTTTTAAAAATTTAGTATTTTTATTTTTTCCCCAGTTACATATAAAGGCAAATTAAAAGTCATTCTTAATCCTCAGTCGTGCTGATTCTCAGACACCTCCAGCATACACACCTCTAGCTGCTAAGTAGACCCTTAGAGTTGCAGCAGATACTGGAAAGCCAGGGATTCTGCCTCTCCTGGTGCCTGGATCTAATCATAAAAATAAAATAACTTAATTATAGCTCACATTTAAATAGCAGGTTACAGCGCTTTCCTCATAACCAATCAGTCAGTGAACATTTATTCAGTGCCTATTATGTGCCAGGCAGGCAGTGTACCAAGGTCTGGGGATACAAAAAGAGACAAAAGACAATCCCTGCCCAAAAGGAACTTACAGTCGAGTGGGGGAGAAGGAGAACAACATGCAAACAAATATACGCAAAGCAACCTATGTACAGGATACATTGAAAATAATTAGTAGAGAAAAGACACTAGAATTAAGAGGCATTGAGAAAGTCTTCCAGTAAAAGTTGGGATTTTAGTTGGGACTTCAAGGAAGCCAAGAAAGTCAGTTAGCAGAAGTGAGGGGGGAGAGCATTCCACACATGGGAAACAGCCAGAAAAAATGCCCAGAGCCCAGAGATAATGTCATGTTCATGGAATATCCAGGGGACTAGTGTCATTGGATTAAAAGTTTGGTGGTGCAAGAATGATTCTCCCTACTTTACCCATAAGGAAACTACATGGGGTGGTAGAGGAGGGCAAATGGAGAAGAGTTTAATGAGTTGCTCAAAGTCACATAGGAAGTCCATAATAGAGCTCCAGGAGTTTTATCTGCCCTGTCTCCCAACAGCTCAAGCAGCAGGATTTTACATGGTTTACTCATCTCCATTTCCTCCAACCCAACTCAAGATCATACAATCTTAGGCTGATTACCTCAGAGGTCATACCTGAATAAGAATTCCTACTCCAACATCCCCCACAAGTAATAATCATCCATCCTTCACATCAGTCTGTTCAGTAACAAAACTCACAATGTCCTGAAGCAGCTTGTACATCTTTGGGACGATTCTAATTGTTAGGTAGATTTTCCTTACATCAAACCTAAATTTTCTTCTAAATAATATTTCCCTAGAGAGGTGGAGCAGTGGATGTGGAGTGAGTAAAACCTGAGTTCAGATCCAGTGTTTGAATGCTTAGTAGCTTTGTGACTCTGGGCAAGCCCCTTAACCTATTTGCCTCAACTTCTTCAACTCTAAAATTGCCTCAACATTGAAAGGTTACTGTGTGGATCAAATGAGATAATATTTATAAAGTACCTGGCACATAATAGGTACTATGTACATTTTTATTCCCTTCTCTTTCCCTCTTTTCTCCCCCTTCCCTTTCCCAATTACTCCTAGTTCTATGAGGAACTGATAAGGCACAGACTTCCAGGTGTGTACCTGCTTCCCTTGATGACTCCTCAAAATGTGTTACCTGGAATTTTTTCATTTCTCCTCATTCCTCAAGAAAGAGTAAACAACAGTATTTGTGTGATTTCACCTTCTTGCATCCAACAATTAGAGGTTAAGTTGGGTTAACGAACAGTTTCTTTAGAAATACAAATGCTCCTGGAAGGTTAAATAAGGAGTTGTCATTCACAAACAATTCAGTGAGAAGACTTTATTCTCGCATTTGCTTAGATCAAGGGAAAAGGGACATTTTGATTGGGGATGGGGAGGCTGAAGGGAGTACATGTAGGTAAGTTTGAAGCATGGGTACCTGGGACTAAGGCAGGTTTGGGGGGATGCTGCGGCGGGGGGCTTGGGTCAGCATGAGGGTTATGGGGACCTGGGGGCCGGATAAGGAGGGGCACCAGGAGGTGGGGGAGGGTGCAGATAAGGAGATGGGAAAATGTCAAGGACAAACTTCACTTATTTCAAAATTTTGCCTAGGGCCAGCCCTGCATCCTGGAAAGGGGGACGAAATTCTTCCTCCTCCTCTTCCCTCCTGCTCACAGGACCCAGAACTCAGGCTAGTACTAATGGGACTATAGTTCTACTATATTATGGGTTAAATAGGTTTGTTCGGGTTGGCCTGGGGATTTAATCACCTTTTAGAACGTTGTTCCTATGGGGAAATGTGTCCTAAGTTCCAAACAAGAAATGTACAAGGTAAGCTTTTGGAATACATCCCATCAGTAACTTGCAGGTCTACCTGAGTTCTTGAATCCCTATTTATTTATTTGCTATTTAGGATTCCTGGTATTCTGACAGGTCCCAGTTTCAAATGACACGGCTATTTTGTTGAATATGCTTAGTGAACATTTCCACTGCAATCGATTTTCAAAATACTAAATGTTTAAGTATATTTTTAAAAAATATGTAATAAATATTATTATCATTAACAACTGTAATATAACAGTAATAATATCTGAGAAAGGCAGCATGGCATACTGGAAAGAGACACAGCTTCAAAGACCAAAAGGTCAGGGTTGAAATTTCATAGAACATACTAGCTGTCTGACCCTGGGCAAGTCACTTTCGTCTCTCTGTACCCTAGATCATAATTTTCAGAGCAGTTGCTGGTCTGCAAGGGATGTTTCTTCATCAGGAACTTTTTATGTGAATGAGATCACAGGTCAGGACAAATAACACCAGATATTTATATAGCATTTTAAAGTTTGCAAACTGCAGATCAACTAAGTGACTTGTCCATCAAAATGTAAAAGATACGTATGTGTTATGTGTGTATATGCATGTGTGTATGGTGTGTACATACACACATGTATGTGTATATATATATGTACACACACATTTTTAGAAAAACGTTGATTTATGAGATTTTCCATAAATAGGCAATACAGAACTAGACATCCATTGCAAGCCCACTGTTTGCATATGACTGATGTATCTTGTGATTTAGAAGGCTAGTTCTCCAGTGATGTGGGCTTGGACTATGCCCCTGTATGCCTCTGTATAATGTAATCACATAGTGAATGTTACAGTAAATAGCCAAGAAATTAGTACATGATAGATAGATATAGACACAGATACAGATAGATGCAGATACAGATAAAGATATACAGATATAGATATAGATAAAGGACACAAAGTTTAGGATCATTAGAGATGCAACCAACATTACAGCATAGTATAGTGACTGCTTCTGAAGAATGCTTTGGAAAGATAATGCCTTGCTCCTTCCTTAGGGAGAGGAATCCATGTACACCTGACTCCTGGTTAAAGGAATTGTCAAAGTACCTTATGAAAACTGGAGAAGCTGTCAGCTTCTTGGAACCACCACATTGCAAGATATATTCTGATGACATTCACTCAAGTGGCCAAACTGCCTCTCCCACAGATTAACTGTGGAGGGAGGCACAATACCGATAGTCTGAATTGGAATCAGCTGTGTCCGATAAATAGCGCATAAAGTTTCTGGAATTTATGATGATGGGAAATCATTTTTATCTTGAAATCAAAACTGTGGGGAGAAATGCAAAAACGTAAATAATTGTTTAGTGCCATTTACGTAAGTAAAGTCAACTTATTAGTTTAGGAATACACAAATGTATTATTATGCACGACTTGATTTACTCATAAAACTATCTTGTCTGTTACATTTAGAGTTGTGAAGGATGGAAAGGGAAAGATAAACAAAAATTCTGAGAAAACTAGTTTTTTTCTGTTATTGTTTTCCTTCCATCCCTGACCCTAGACCTTCCAGTCTTTATGAGAAAAAAACTTATGACACAAAGTTGCTGAAGTATTGTCAAATGAGATTTACAAAATATGAAGTGAGCACAAATTAGATAACAGTCTGCTTACATGGTATTGGGAGATGGGACTAACAACTGTGTGCTATACATTAGCTGTTTGACAGAGGGCTTTTTCCCTATACAGTTGTGTTTTATATCATTTGACCTGGGGCATATTCAAATCTGTGTAATGTTGAACCATGTCAGAATGCTGTCCCACAGTATAAAAATTAAACTAAAGATATTCGAATCTAATAAACCAGAGAACCTGAAACTTGAAAGAATAAACAAGTCTTTTCAAAACAGTGACGTCAACGATGTGCATACCCCCTTGCTCCCAGAGCAGCGCAAATATTTGCCTCCTAAATAAATTTTCTTGGGTCAGACACATGGCAAACACCAGCCAAACATTTGCCTCTTTTCGAACAGTCTTGATTTTGTTTCAGAAAAGACTCAGTTTTTTTCCCTTTTTTTACCCCTCCTTTTCCTCAGGTACAATCCTTGGATTTACTCTTCGACCTTACAAACTGAGCTACCGGGAGGTTAAGTACTTCTCCTTCCCAGGAGAACTTTTAATGAGGATGTTACAGATGTTGGTGTTGCCGCTTATCGTCTCCAGCTTAGTCACAGGTACCGAAGTCAACTTTCCTTTGCTTTTTCCTATTTTTTGATTCTGGAAGAGCGTTTATCATGATAAATTGTAAAAGTGAAAAGCCCCTCGGTTTTGACTGGATGCATGTTCCAGTCTAGAATGAAAAGTTCCCTTCAAAATGGTGGCAGGGAGGTTTTTTTTGGTTTGTTTTTTAGTAATGCATGAGTGATTACGCCTCTCCCATTTGATCAATCACAAAGGGAAACGGATTTTAAGTAGCCAGTTAATCTGCTTTGACTTCGGTATGAAAGAGGTACCCTTCTGAAAACTCGTTCTCTACCAAGTACAACAGGTCTGTTTTCTCACCCTCTTATCCCACCCAGATAACATCTGGTTGGACAGCCTATTAGCTATTGATGCAAGAATGCTTGTTCTAAGAACCGCCAAGACTTGAACTGCGGCCTCCGTGGAAGCCTCACCACGAGGTAATGCCCACGACACACTCACAAGACTCTGCTGCCACCAGCAATGTATCTTTTCTGACCTCCCTGCATGATTTCGTTTCCTTCTCCAATTATACTCTCCACCCCCAAAACCTTTTCAACAGAGGGAAGAGCTGGGAGGAGGGTGGGGAGATCTTTCCCATCTGGAACCCTATAAAGAGTCAAGGTTAATTTCACCTACTGAGCTGTGGAATTCCAGAACAGAAATCAGCAGGATATTATAGTAGATATTATAGAGGATACTAGCAGGATTGTGTCCTTTTCAGGGAGAAGGAGAGAAAAGAGAAAAAGAGTGTGTGCGCAACTGGGAGAGAAGCCACAAGTAACTCCTGACCGGGTTGCTGTTGAAAGCTTATTTGCATGCTGGCTGATGATTGGTGCATACCCGTGGAACTGAGAAGCTCGAGAGCAATGTTGGTTCTTGAGCATTCCACCCCATCCACTCTCTCCCTACTCCCCCGACTTCAGCATCTCCACTATGTGTAGGCAGAATTCTGGAAGGCAAGGGAGTTGTAAAGCTTAGGTTCTAGAATCGAAGGGGTAGTTCAGACGGCAAGGGGAGCCCAGCAGCAACGCGCACCTCCCTAGCCACCTCCCTCCCAGTTCTCTCTCTAATGGGGACAAATCACTCCAGCTCATTCCCATCCAGCTACCTCTCACACCACTTGGGGGGGACATATTTCAAAGTAATAGGATTTTAGAGTTAGAAAGGAGCTCTCATCCCATTCCCACATTTTACAGATGAAGAAACTGAGGAACGTCCGAAGAAAGGAAGCAACTTAGCCAGGGTCCAGCATCTAGCTAGTGGCAGAGCTAGGACCCGACACAGCTCCCTTAAACTCCAAAGTCAGTGCTTGACTCACTTTATCATGATGTCTGTCATGATCCACTTTAGAGATTTATGAGTGACTGTTAAGTGCTTTGTAAAGCTTAGAGCACCCTATAAATGTAAGCCGTTATTAATACTATGTGTCTCCACTCACCACTCAACCAGCATCAGATTCATTGCATTTGCATATATTCCCAGTAAGAGAGGAAAAGTCTGACACCTACCCACCCCCACCCTAACCCCTACCACCCACCATCAAAAAAAAAAAAGATATTTCTGTCTGGCACATTTTTGGTACTTGTTTGCAAAACTGACTCAGTAATAGCCCGATATAGGCTATTGCACAAGGATACTTCCACATTTGTTACTTCTGTCCTGCAGTTTTTCTGGGAAGCAAGTTGTGTACAAATAGTCCAGAACAGAAAAACGCACTTTTTTTTAGTGGGTTTTATTGGAACAATGAGTTCTTCACCGCTCTTTCTGCTCCTCTGACAATCTTTCAGTGTCACCTGATAGGACAACCTCTCTCTTTTACTGAATTGAGGCTCCAGTTGGGATCACACCCCATGAAGGTCCTTTATTCCTTAGTTTTCTTTTCTCTCTTGCAAGGTGGGGCTGTTGTTGCTCAGAGGTTTTGAACAAAAGCCAAAATCTTTTGCTCCTGGCCTCTCTGCTGAGACCCCACTCTAATAGCTGCTAATCACTGGTTGAAGGAGGTCAGCCAGAGATCTTGTTGTGTGTTATGATTGTAGAAAATGTTTCAATTCCTTGCACATCCCAAATGACAACTGTAAACTTGGCATTGTTGATTTGAAAGAGAGGTTCCTGGAGGGAGTGGGAGGTACTGACTGGAAGGACAAGACCCCAAAAGATGGCTTTTGGCAACTCTCTTTGGAAGGCTTTTGTGACTGGAAACCTCTAAGGTAGAAACTAAAGTTTAAAAAACAGAGGAAAACTGAATTGCAGCCAAGTTGCTGCTGCCCACTTTATGGGTACCTGCTGAGTTCAAGAATGGAAAAGTAGTTGGGGCAGCACCTCAGATGGGACCAGAGAAGGGAGCCAAACTCTCTGGGCTCACTTCCCTCCAGGACCTGACTTCTCTTTTAACTATACCACCTGAGTGAAAGCCTTATGACCCAGTTTCTCCTCCTGACTCCACCAGTCAGTCTTTGTGTGATTTTAGTCAAGTTTCTTGGGCTCTTCCCTTGTTGCCTTCTTTTATTTTTTCAACATTCTTGGGGATGGTTGTATACCTGCTTACTAAGAGATGTGTAAAAACGTATATAGAGCTGATGTAAGCACCTTTTAAGTTATCAGAAATGTTGTGACATGCTTATAGGGCTGTGTAAAATCCAGACGAAAGAAATTTGAATTGTAAGATGCAAGAACTGGCTTTGCAACAAGTGACTGATTTAGTCCTTTCCTTCTCCCTTTCTCCTCCTCCTGTGTTACATAAACACAGTTTACTTCTCAATTGCAAGTAAAGACAAAGACAAAGTTGATTTTGTTCTTTTATGTTGCCTATCTTATGCAAGACTTGATAGCAGAGAAGGTTAAAACTCTTGGACAGAATATGGTTTGGGGACTGTTGTTGGGTTCTGTGGACTGAGCCTATGCTAGACTTATACTTCATTTTCATGAGAAAGAAAAAGTTCATTAATCTTGGTCTTAAAAAATGGTTGTCGGGCACAAAGAGATCCTAAGTAGTTATTCAGTTTCAAAGAACTCACCTGTGTGAAAGAGAGACTGTCCCAAAGGTATCATTCTACTTGCCAAAGATGCTTCAGGCTTTTGTACCAAAGGAATAATTCAAAGCTACATATTAGTTTGACTGTTTCTGATAGGTTGGAGTATACAGTAACCCAGGAGCCTTCTGTGGCCTTTCTAAGGGAGGTGATTTCATGAAGAGGGAGCCTGTCTTTCTGAAATGAAGCATCATCAGACTCAAACACATACTGGGTTATGACTGGGTCTCCAGTGTGCAGCTTTTCCTACAGACTGATAGCTTTGGGTCAAAACTTAACCCATAAAAGGGACTCTGCTACTCAACTCATCATTTCCTGCCTACTAAGCAAATAGCTATTAGAAAACAGGCATTCTCCACCTTCTTGCTGTAACTAAAATTGTTTAATTGCTGCTAGCCTTTTCTCTGCACACCATGAATGCCAGTTTAATAACTCAGAAGTCATGCCCCAGTGAAATGTTTTTCCCAATGGGAAATCTATTGCTAGTGAACGTTCTGAGTTTAGCCCTCTCTGCTTTTGAGTACACCAAACCCACACCCACTACTTTTCATTCTTTTATTTGGCCAAGGCATTTCATTTTAGGGAATTAGGGAAAATGTACCTTAACTTTAATTCTGCCAATCTTACCTTGAAATTTCCCCTGTGAAGTTCCATTTATGCTCTGCCAAGTGGAATATTCACTTTTCATCATTCTAACTTCTCTAAGCAATACTGTGTATGTTTTCCTGAAATTTAAATCCCCATACCTACTGAACGTCTGAAGTACGTAGAGGGCATCTTAGAATTTGAGAAACTAAGGGAAAGAATTGGAGTAAAAGCTTTTTAGCCAAGTGCTTCACTTTCTTAAGGGAAGAGTAAGCCCATTTCAATATAGAATAAATGGATATTTGGCAGTATGTGACTAATTTCATCATTGACTCTATCCAAGCTAGGTTTTTTCATGCCAAAGACATTACAAATGTTGGCTTTCTGAAGCAGTTAAAAGGAAAATGATTAAATCTTCATGACACATGACACATGGCCCCCTGTTGACTTTTGGAATCTCTGCAACAAATGAGAGCTAGATTTCCCATTCAGATTTCTTCTTCCTCCACTTCTTACTTTTTTCCTCTTACCTATCCCATCCTTATAACTTCAGACTCCCTAAAAATGCATTTATTTTGGATCATAGTCAGCACTTTTGATATCTCAAATCTGCATAAAACATATCCTTTTGGTCATGTTTCCATAGGAGAAAGTGAATTAGATAGTGAATTAGATAGGTGACAGACAACTGGTATTGAGATAGGTAGCCAGGAGTTTTACATGTTCAATATTTTCATCCCTTGGTAAAACTGTGAAGCAGGAAAAAGAAATTGCTTTCAGTAAGCCCTCCACTCCTATCACTCTCCCTTTCCCTGGTATGATTTCAGGCATATAAATTCAGACGCTCAGGAAGGAAAGATGCATTTAGGCAGGAAGCTTCCTGATGTACCTCAAATGACAACAACACAGGTGTAGTGGCAATGCAATGCAATATTCACAGAATCTACAGTGGCAATGAATATGCCAGTGTAATTCTGTAATTCTGAATGACAAAATATAACAGACTCTCCACATGGAAGACAGACCCAAAACATTTATTTAAACACCATAAAGCCAAATCCAGCATAGCAACAAAGAAGTCTATACTATACTATAAAATAAGGCTATAGATTTCTTATGTATGCTCCTGCCAGAGCCTTCCCACAAACTAACATTCACAGCTTGCTGCCTGCTTCCTCTCTTTCCTTCATCTCTAACTGCCGTGATCCACTTCCTCTCAGCTCTGCTCCACCTTTCCTGCTCTACCTGTTTGGCAAGCTCTTCACACTACAGACTTGTGTGACTCAAGCTTAGATGTGACTAATGCAGGTCACATGAGCCTATTAATGGATGGGAAAGAGCTTCCCATTATGCAAAAAACCAAAATACATTAGCAATACAATAGGCAAACATCATTCCATCTCTAGTTAAGACTGACCCTACCTACAGAAAGAAAAAGTAGTTTCACTACTTGCTGTGAGGAAGAAAGAATTTGATTGACTTCAAGGATATAAAGTAAAAGGTAGACCTGTAGAACTATATCATTCTTCTGGTCTTCTTAAGATTCAAAATTAATAAATGCTTCTCAAACACACACTATGTGCAGAGCTGTAAGCTTGGGGTTGGATCTCTGAGGTGATATCACAATACATGTGTGACAATACATGTCACTTAGTATTTTAATAGTTTCCCTCCACATATTTTCTCCAGTAAATTCATTAAACAATTTGTCATTGAAGTCAGGAAGTTTGTGTATCGTAAGAGACCTCACAGTTACAGAGCAGGGTGTTCTACATCTGAAAAAAATGTTCACTTTACACATGTAGAGATGGTAATTTTGTAAGTGCAAGATATATGGAACAAAGGGAGAAATTTAACCCAAAGTTATTACGGCTTCATGTAACTTATTTGGACATGTAATTCTCAGTGTTTGGGCAATGAAAAGGTTAATTGTTTGCATAAACAAGGAGTTGGGCCTGGACCTGTGACTTCAGTGATATGAGACATCAGGGTCCCATTACATTCTTAACAACAAAGAGTTTTTATTTATGTATGTTCTATCTAACAATATTTACCATATTAGCAATTAAAACATCTAAATATTATTATAAAAATGGTTTTGCCCTTGCAAGTTTCATGAAAGAGTTTTCATCTTGAGAACTGTTGGCTTAGGGAAATCCCAAGTAAGGAAATTTCCTTCTCCAATGCAAGCCTGCACCTTCTCTGTCACTCTTAGCCTCAGAAAGCTAGGAGGCTGGAGAAGTTAAGTAACCCAGGGGTCACACAGCCAGTATGTGTCAGAACTTAAGACTTGAATTCAGGTTTGATTGTTTCTAGGACCACTCTCTCTCTACTCTGCCATTATCTTTTACATGAACTGAGGCTTAAAATTAAAAAAAAAAAACTTTTAATAGTTCACCCATAACACATTTCATGTATGCTTGTTGCCCTCTAGAAAAGAGGCTGAATCCAGCAAACTTCTTACTTTTCAATTATGCTATTTCTTTCCTATAATGTTGTTTGGATATTTAAGGCAGAGACAGATTTTCTCCTCTTCAAAAGAATCTACGAAATCATTTACAAGCAAAGGAATGGCAGAATTTTGGTTGGTTTTCCTCTTACTTAAAAAAAAAAATCTGTAGTCACTAAGAAGCAGGAAGGAAGGAAGGAAGGAAGGAAGGAAGGAAGGAAGGAAGGAAGGAAGGAAGGAAGGAAGGAAGGAAGGAAGGAAGGAAAGGAGGAAGGAAGGAAGGAGAAGAAAGAGCACATGCCTTCTCCCTCTTTCCATCAATTGGTTGACTAAGCTGTCAATCAGTGTTGAGCTAGCCAATAATGACTTTAACAAGTTGTTATATGATATTTGCCTAGTTTAATGCTGATTGACAGCTCATTCAGTCAATGACAAGGGATGAGGAAATAGTTAATGGACAATAGACAGCTTCTCTCCTCCTGATTCAACGGAAGAAGGTTCCATGGAGCAAAGTGAGGATGCCCTAGAAGTGTAAGTACCATGGAGAATACTTCTAGATCCTCAGGCCTCTCTTTGATGTCTCTCCTTCACTGCATCCTAATAGAATGGGTTGGAACCATGGAATGGAGAACAGCTAGGACCTAAGAGTCTAAATTTCCCATAGTGGTTATGAGTTTAGGGCAAATGTCAGACAAAATCTCTACGAAACCTATTGCAGCTCTCATGTGGCAGCTCACACTTGGGCAAAATAGAACTCCTTCACACAAAGATAGAATCTGGGGTTGTGGAAATACACTTAGGATTTACTATTCCAGACCCAGTGGGGTTCACTAGTCCAACATGTTGCTCAGAGAACAATTTCCTATAAAAGACTTGGAGGAGAAAGGATATCTTAAACCTAGCCAATTAAATATTGCTGGAGTTTGTGGAAAAAATTCCTTCTACATCTGAAGGAAGGGGTTGGCTTATCCCCTGCAGCATGAGATTTGATTATCCTTATCTCAGCTGCATAACTATAAATATTATCATTGGTTATACAACTATCCAGTTGACTTCTCTTTCCTGAAAAATCCATCCCCAGTATGTGGCATTCTGTATTCCTTGGGGCAGCAAATTCCACAGGTTGATTACACACTGTGTAAAAAAGTACAGAGAGGTTCCAGTTAACCAAACCAAGTGGAGTCTCAGTTTTAGTCCTCAAGGCTGTTTTATAGAAGGTGCCAACCAGCCTTACAGAAGAACCAGAGTCTCTAGAATGGCAGTCTGAAACCAACAGGCTAGGTCCTCTTTATTTTCCTTCAAAGTATCTCATAAAAATTGAGAATGGTAGGAGAAATATATTTGAAAACAAAGGAGATAGAAAAACAAAAGATATTGATATCTGTATCAACTGATTGTTCAGTAAAATTCTCCAAACATCTTAGTGGAGTTTTAAGCTATAGGGACTATACATAGCAGTTTTTCAGCTATCATAGCTTAAAAGTCCACTAAGACATTTGATACAGTCTGTAGAAATATGTTTTTTAAATCCTGCTGGGGAGAAAAATGGGGCATAGCTCAGTCATGTACGGATGGAGTTTGTAGCTGCACATCAGAGCAACTGATCATGGTTGAGTCAAGGGCGCCCATGTAATATCAAGTTGATTGTCTTACATCCTATAGATAAATGAAACAAGTGATCCACAAAATGCACCATTTTTGAGCTGGTTGCTGATTGGTGCTTTCTAGGTCAGAGGTGTCAAACTCAGGGCAGGGATCCATTTCTATCTGAGTTTGACACTGTTACTTAGATCCCTTTTTAAGAAGATTTTCTGTTTTATGATAGCCCACTTCATGATTTGAAATTCTGTCTCTCACCTGGTCCCTTGTCTCACTAATGCTACCTAGTTATTTTTCCCCCAAGCCTTATTAGCCAAAAGGTAAGAAGGGTTTTGCTTGTCCTGGGTTAAGTTTCTCTCATGACTGATTCCTGTTCTCTCTTCTTTCAGTGCTTCAGAGAGTCATGATTTCACTGGTGAAGGTGCCCCTTCTACAGAACTCATCATAATAACTTAGTAGCCTAATTATGTTCTGTGGCTCCCCCCAAACCACTACATCTGGTTTCAGGGGTAAGCCTCAGATTGGGCTGGTCCTTAGCCTATACTTGATGTCTTTTTCAGCTTAGAAGGCTCTACAAGATCTTGCTTTATGTTGATATAGCCTTCAAAGATTAAGATTCAATTTCATGGGACAAAAGACATCTGGGTGAGACTTTAGTGGGACCTCTTACCACTGGGGCAACTAGGTGGTGCTTAGAATCAGGAAGATTCATCTTTGTGAGTTCAAATGCAGCCTTAGACAGTCATGAGGTGTGTGTGACTTTGGGCAAGTCACTCAAGCCTGTTTGCCTTAGTTTCCTCATCTGTAAAATGAACCAGAAAAGAAAATGGCAAACCACTCCATTATCTTTGCCAAGGAAATCCCAAATGAGATCAAGAAAAGCCTGAAATGACTGCACAGCAATAGTAACAATTTACCACCATAGAGCTAGAACTGGAAGAAACTTTAGAGGTCTTGTCCAGTCCCCAAACCCTAACTCCCATTTTACAAAAAACGAAAACAAAAAAACCTGAGACCCAGTGTCACAGGATGGCAGAGTCAGGATTTAGACCCAGATCCTTCCACTCCCAACCCCCACCCCTTTCTTGGCTCTCTAATGCTCCTGTTCAGTGCATTAATCGCCAAGTTCAGTGACAAATTCCTCCATAGTCACATCAGTGGAAATAAACTTAGATCTGTGAAGCCAAAAATCAGAGATAAAGAAGGTACTAGTAAGATGGGCACTAGAATCAGAGAACATTAGACATGGAAGAGATCCTAGAGAAGCACTGGTCCAAATTTCTCCCCAGTGCTGCAATCTCCTCCACAGCATCCTTAAAAATGGACAATTATACAGCCACTTGTCTAGTGATAGAGAGCTCACTCCTTTCCAGAACCACTTGTTCTAGTTTTAGTCAGCACTAACTGTTAGAAAGTTTGGTGTATTTGGGTTGAAATCTGCAATGATTTCAACCAATGTTCCTAGTTCTGACCTCTGGGGTTCCACAGGTTACAACTGTATTTCCTCTTCCCTAAGACATCCTGACAAATATTTACAGATTGGTCTCATGTTTCTCCATGATTTTATCTCTTCATACTCTATATACCCAATTCTTCCAGCTCTTTCTTAGAGGACATGGTTTCTGGATTTTTCACCAAACTGAACATTCTGCAATTGGGCAGTGACTCTCCTTAAATATATTGCACAGAACTAGACAGAACAATTCAACAATGTGGTATAGAAAGAACCCCAGATTGAAAGTCATAAAACCAGGGTTCAGATCCTGCCTTGGTCATATGGGGCAAGTTTCTTCACATCTAGGTGACATGGTTTCCCTATCTGTTAAATGAGGGGTTTTGACTAGATGATCTTTAAGGGCCCTGTTGGCTCTAAATCATATAGAATCCTGAGTAAAGTCTGCCTGGTTCTACTTTCCTTTGACATAAACACTGGTTCTATTTAGGCAGCTTGAGATTTCATTAGCTTTTTTAGCAGCCACATCATACTTCTGGCTCCTACAAGTTAAACTTGTGGTTAGCTAAAACTCCCAAGATAGAAAATTTTATTCTAAGGGTATTTGTGGCAAAAAATGGAGCCACTCTTTTGCATAAATATTAAATAATATTTGTTGAACTCCTTCATCCTCAATGGACTGTGTGAAGCCAAGCTAAGAAAGAACTTTGGCCTATGAGAGCTAAACATTCTCACCTATAATTTTCAGCAGCCTTTGGTTGAAATTGAGTATTTAATCGTGGAAGGAGAAACTCAGGGCCATGGATGATGAACAATGGGGTGCACCTTCAGGGCTAGTGTGAGATTACCATGGAGCTTCTGATTTCCACTTGACAATGTATATTCTTGAATAAACATCTTTATCTTTGCAAAAGAAACAAAGAGGTAATAAAAGAAATATCAAAAAAGGGAAGGGATAAGGATGGAACAGAAGGATGGGGTCATTCTTTTCACTAGGCAACATTATTAGCATAGTGGGAAAAAGGCAAACCTAAATTCAAATCATGGGTCTACCATTTACACTGTATGATCTTAGGATAGCTACTTCATGGGCAACTGGATAACACAGTGGATAATAAGCCTGGGGTCAAGAAGACCTGAGTTCAAATCTAGCCTCAGGCACTTACTAGCTGTATGACCCTGATTAAGTCACTCTGTCTACCTCAGTTTCTCCATTTGTGACATAGGGATAGTAATAACCCCCATCTTCCAGGGTTGTTGTGAGGATAATATGAGATAATATGTACACAGTGCTCTACAAACCTTAAAACACTATATAAATGCCACCTCTTGTCATCCCATAGGTTTCACTTTCCTCTTCTGTTAAAATGAAGGATTTGAATTGATGTCATAGTTTTTGATTAGCACACATACCCCTTTTAACATCAAAGAAAGTTGTAGACCCCCTATATGTTACCATCAGCATCCACTGGTTAGAAAAATACACAATGATAAAAAGTGTGATGAATTTAATAATGCTTTGAAATGACTATTATAAGTCACAAGAACATCTACATACTTTTTGAAGCAGTTATGTATGTGTGTGCATGTGTGTGAGGTCTGTGTATGCAAGACATTAATTCAGTATATAGAAGATACCCTTGCTAATTTATGGATTTTCATATAGATTTGTTGGCCCTTTGCAAAATCCCCTTTCCCCTCCCCCTAGAGATCCAGAGCTCACTGGCTGGAAACCACTGGACTAGAGAATCTCTATGACTCTATGATCTCTTTCTACCATATCCACAATATCCACCATGTGTGTTCATCCTTCATTGCTGAAGAAGACCATGTCATCAGAGAAATAATGACATGACTTTCACTTGACTTTGTTTTGAGCTAGGGAGGGCTGTACAGGTCACCAGCCTCACTTCTCCTCCAGAGCCATCTGAATCCAGTGACCAGATATTCATCAGGATGACTGGAGATGACCCAGGATGAGGCAATTGGGGTTAAGCGACTTACCCAAGGTCACACAGCTAGTGAGTGTCAAGTGTCTGAGGTGAGATTTGAACTCCTGCACTGGTGCTCTATCCACTGCACCACCTAGCTGTCCTTGCATTGCCATAGGGAACACACAAATGAATAAACTTCCTCTACCAAAGCAGGCCTGCACTTTCCCCTCAATTTATAGCCCTAGAGAATTACCTGTATTACTGAGATGTTAGATCACAAAGCCAGGACATGTCAGAGAAGGTCATGACCCCAAATCTTTCTGACTTGAAGGCTTAGTTCTCTATCCACTAAAGCACATGCATACTCACCACAAATCAGCATTATCCCATTGACTATAGCAGATCCTACTACAGTAACGTTAGTAAGGGTCACTATTCTTCAATATTCAACAATGTAATTTTTTAGTATGGGTATTTACTCCCTCTACTGATGCAAATTCCAGTCTTTCCATAATTTAACAGATAGCTCTGGAATAGCTAAAAATTAGTCACGTTGCACTGATCTGGTTCAGAAACATAGTTCTTCACTCCAACCCTTTCCAATCTGACTGGGTTTTTGTTACATGGACACAGACTTTGAGAACACAGGAGTCACTCTGATGCCCTGATGAGGCTCTGAAGAAGGACCCTCATATAGTGGATCCTTTTATGTGCTTGAAATTCACAAAAGTTGCATTTTGAAGAAAGATATTCTATGATTCGAATTTTTTTTTAGTAATTCAAGACTGCCATCCCCTGTTATTTAGCGAATATCTGTTGTATTATCAAGCCCAACCATACTATTTCCTTATGATGTAGGCAAGAAATCCACAAAGATATCACCCATATCCACTCTGAACTGCCTCAGAAGCCTTCAGCTTCTCCTCCTGACTTGCTCCTCAATTCTATGTTTAATTAATACCTTGGTTCTATTTGATTCTTCCTTCAGAAGTTTTCTTGTATCCCTCGCTTCTGTGCTCCTTCCTCCCGCCTCAGGGCATGGACCCACCCTAGTTCAGGCCCCATTTGCTCACACCCCAACTTTTCATCTTTTTTTGAAGTCTATTCCACTTGACTACACTCCTTCATCATTGCTGCTGTCCACCCATCTTCCTCTCCCTCTCACAGTCCCATCTCCCTCATCTCCGGCCATCATCCTCAGTACCTTTGACATCCTTGATGATGAACTATCCCACCTCCTGGCCTCAAAAGTTACTCAGCATTCTCTACTCCAGTGACCTTCATATTAAATTTGCGGAGCATTTAAGCAGTGTCTGACACATAGCAGGCACTACATAAATGTTTATCTCTTCTCCCTCCCCCATTCCCAAGCACCCCACTTTGTATTTGCCATTAGCTAGTGAGGCAACCTCAGAAAAGTCACTTCTTTTCTTTGAGGTTCAGGTTCTTTATCTACAAAAATGAGAGGATTGGAAATAATGATCTCTAAGGTCCCTTCCAACACTGACGTTTTGTAATGCTGTGAGTCTATGATCTACTGCACTTCAACCATCCACCTTTAAGATCTCTACCTCAGAATTTTTTCTTTCTTATTGTACCATTCCATCCTATTTGGTCACTGCAATGAACTTCATATTTATCCTCATCATAACTTCCAATCTTGTGATACCTCTGTATTCTCTTAGTCTATCTGCCCTCTTCTGGCTTAATTTACCTCCCTACTTAGTCTGCAAAAATATTATTTTATGTAACAATATTTGTTGATATCTTTTGTTTTTACATTCTTACTTCCTGTTAACCTCATTTCTAGCCTTGGTTTCAATAAATCCCTCTATGGTTGCTCTCAAACATATGTCTTTATTCTACTTTTCGCCTGAAATTCAGCCTCAAATTCACAGTTGTCCCTAAGTCTCTTCATACCTATTTCCCACTGGCAAATTCAACACATCCAAAACTGAAGACATCTTTCCCTAAAGATGGTTTTTCCTCTTAATGTCCTGATAACTTTAATGATGCCACCATTTTTAGACACTTTTGTTTCAGAAATCAGAATTATATTTGTCTAGGGACAAGGCCCATGAAGTTGCTGCTGTATTTTTAGCCTTGGTGACATAGGGAGACCCAATACCAAAAAAATCATATTTGACTTTTTCCTTATAGGCAATCAGCTTCAAAATCCTACCCATTCTGCCTCACCTCATGCTTTGCACAGCCTCTTCTTTTTCTTCTCTCATTACCTCTTAGTCAGACTACTTCAATGGTCTAAATAGTCTTACTGGCTTCATTCTTTCCTTCCAATCCATTTACCCATTGCTGTAAGATTAACTAAAATAATGAGATAACCTTGATGTCAGACTAAAGAATCTGAACTTTATTCTCTAGGGAAAAGGTAAGCACTGAAAGTCGTTGAGATGAATGATGTAGGCAAAGATGTTATTTCTTTTATCTATGTATCTGGACCCATGAAGTACTGGTCTCCTGAGGTCATCTAGTCTAATTCCATCATTTTATAGATGTGGATGTTCAGGGTGACTCAAAGTCACCCAGGTAGTAAGTTCCAGGTGCAGGATGTCTTTCTAGCTTCATCTTGTTAAGCATCATTACCACTTTTTGTGGCAACCAAAAACATGGTGGATCTACTCTTGTCAGGAACCAAATTAGGTTAGTTTAATTCAACTCCATCAATTTGTTCTTCAAGAAGAACCTTCAGTCTATGCTTCCATTGAGCAGGGTCAAACCACTTGAGGGAATACCCTCTCAACTTCTCCAGTAAAATGCCCTCCTGTCCTTCCCTCATCCTTATTTTTAGTGTGTCTCTAACTACTGGCTCCTTTCTTGATGCCTACAAATATACTTGTATCTTTACCATCACTTTACCTCACTTGAGCCTACCCTCCCTGCTACCTGCCATCCTTTATCTCTCCTCCCCTGTAAGATCTGGTCCCTCCACCTCCTCTCTACTTCTACTTACTGTCTTCTAAACCCTCTGCAATCTGGTTCCAACCTTATCATTCAACTGTAACTCCCTTCCCCAAAGTTACCGGTGATCTCTTAGCTGCTAATTCCAAGGATCTCTTTTCAGCCTTGATTCTTCTGGACCTGTCTATAGTATTTAACAATGTTGATCATCTTTCCTGTGTCTCTGGGTTTTTGTGGTACTGTCATCTATTGGTTCCCCTTTCTGTCCAAATGACCCTTTTCAGACTCTTTTGCTGACTTTTCATCCATGTCACACCCACTAAAGTATAACTTGCATATATACATATATATATCTATACACACACACATATGGTATATAATGTATATAACTTGTACGTATTATACATAGTATACATTGTATCGCATATATTGTGTATGTATATACTATAATATATAACTTGTATACATAAAGGATAATAAAGAATAGCTTCTGTTCTGGGCTCTTTAATCCCTTAATTCCCCAATACCGCCTCCCTGGGTGATCATGTCAGTTTCCACTCTTCAGCTATCATCCATTTATGTAGATGATTCTCAGATCTATATATCTAGACCTGGATGCCTTCTAAGCATTTTAAACTCATGATGTCTAAAATAGAATTTATTATCCATTCCATAAACTCTCCAGGCTTTCAGACTTCCCCATTACTGAGAAGGGCATCGCCATCTTGCCAATCCCCTGTGTTTGTAACCTCATTGTAAACTCACATGTGCTATCTATTGCCAAGTCTTGTCACTTCTACTTTTAAAATATCTTTTGTATTCATCCCTTTCTCTCCATTCATATAGCTGTAATACTAGTAAAGCCCCTCATTCCTTCTCTCCTGGACTACAAAAGAGTGTCCCTGTCTCCTCTCTTCCCACCCCAATCCTTCCTCCACTCAGCTGCCAATGTGATTTTTTTGAAGTATAGGTCTGACCACCCTCCTCATTGAGCCCTATTAGCTCTCTGCTTCTTCCAGGATCAAATAAAAAGTGCTCTATTTTGCATTTCAAATGACCTTTCTTACTTTCTGGTCTTGTCATACTTTATGCATCTCCACATTCTCTGTGAATGAATAAATGAAGGGATGAAATACCGATTAAGCCATTAAGCATTTAACATGTACAAAACACTATTCCAAACATTGGGAAAACCAAAAGAAAAGTAAGACAGTATCTGTCCTCAGGGAGCTCACATTATAATGGGGGAGAAAGCCCCATCATCCTTAGGGTGCAGCAGCAAAGGAGATTTTGAGACCTCTTCTTTAATGTCATGTCCACTGATAAGATCATCTCAATTTCTGACACTGCTAAGGACTTTGACAACAAGAACTTCTTTTCTGGGTCTTCAATAACTAAGGCTGTAACATCTGCAGAAGCAGATTCCAGGCAGCATCTCCACAGGGGTTGTTTCCCAAGATGATGGTGGCTGAAAGTACTAGGCTAAAACATTGCTCTTCCTCAGGTCTTGCACTCTACGTCTTGGGCTATCTTCATCAATGACTGAGGGGATCCTAATGGGGTCGTGGTGGTTTGCTTTGCCTAGTACATTGTGCCTCCTGTCTCAGAGTGCCTTGCTGCTTTTGCTAGGCTAGATTCTCTGCCTTGCATGTGGCAGTTGGTTGGCACATGGTGCATATGGCAGGCCCCTTCTCCGTAAGAGTCAGTGGTTTAACAGTTCTTCAGACATGATTCCACACCTTTGTACTGACCATTCCCCATTTCTAGAATAATCTACTCCCTCACCCCACCCTTTGGTTTCCCTGGCTTTTTTTGAAGATTCAGCCCAAAGTTCACTTTCTGCAAGAGGCTTTCCCCCCATGTCTAATGCCTCCCTTTTCAGATTTACTTCTATTTATCTATCAATCAATCAACATTTGTTAAGCACATACATGTGCCAAGCACTGTGCTGAGCTAATCTACTCTATATATATACTGAATGTACCTAATTTTTTATATATTGTCTCCCCTAAAATGTATGATTCTCAAGGGAAGAGACAATTTTTGTGGTGGTTTTGTCTTTCAGTGCCTAGCATATCATAAGTGCTTAATAAATGTTTATTAACTGACAGACTTTTCTGATTTCATTTAAAAAATTTTAAATATCTTTTATTTTTATATTATCTTCATTTTCAAATATATCCTTCCTCTGCCCATCAAGTCATCCATTCATGTGTCTCATGAGGTGATTTTTATATCTTGATCTGGTATCCATTTGAAGTTTATCTTTGTGCAAGGTATAAGACGTTGATCTAAATCTAATTTCTTTCATATCACTGTCTAATGAGAGTTTTTATTTCACTAGCTAGGGTCTTTACGTTTATTACTTTCAAGGACACAAGACACATTTTTTTCTGTGTGTTAGATACCTACTCTGTGCCACTGACTGATCTCTCTCTCTGTCTTTTTTAACCAGCATCAAATAGTTTCAGTGATTAGTCTTTGTAATATAGAGATATGACCCAGATAGGCCCTCTCTATTATTTCTCCTGAGGTTTTTGACCTTTCTGCCATTCCATATCAATTTCATTATGATAGTTATAGATAGTAATCCCTTGATAGTTTGATTATGACAATAAATAAATAAATAAAGGTAATATTGTCATTTTTATTATATCGGCTCATGCTGTCTATGAGCAATTTATATTTTCCCCATTATTTAGGTCTGACTTTATCTCTGTAAATAGTCATTGATAGCTGTATTTATATATGTCTTTGGGGTATATTGGAAGGCAAACTTCCAATTACTTTATATAGCTATATTCAATGATAATTTTAAGTGAAATTTCTCTATCCCTTCCTGATGTTTTATTGGCACGTTATAGAAATGCTAATGATTTGTGTGGATTTATTTTATATTCTACAAGTTTGCAAAAGTTACTGTTCCAATTAATTTATAATTGACATTTCAGAGTTCTTCAAATATACTATTATTTCATCAGCAAAAAGTGATAACTTTGTTTCTTTCTTACCGATGGACGTTCTCTCAATTTCTTCTTCTTGCATTGTTGCTATCGTCAGCACCTCTAATATTATGCCAGATAGAAGTAGTGACCATGAACCAAATTAATTGATCATTTATCTACATTACATATAATGGAAGTTCTTGATTGTACATATATATGTATGTATTTTATATATATATGTATAAATATTTATATATGTAAATATATACTTATAAATATTTATATACACAGAAACATTTACATGTAAAATATTTATATATGCTTAGAAATATTTATATAAATGCATATGTGCACATATACATAGATAAATTATTTATGCATGTATTATGTATATTTGTTTATAATAGGAATAAATGAACCTTTCTTCCAAATGATAAATTGTATAATTTATCCTTTGAAACAAAAGTTCATTTATTTCTAAATTTTCTAATGTTTTGATTTTTTTTTAGAGAAACAGTTGTCAAAAGATTTTCCTGTATCTATTAATGTAGTTAAGTTTATAGTTTTCCTAATATTAAACCAACCCTGCATTCCAAGGGTAAATCCAACCTGATCATAATGTATAATCTGTGATGTGTTATTTTAGCCTGCTAATATTTTATTTAAAATTTTTGCATCTGTATTCATTAGGTATATTGCTCTATAGTTTTCTTTTTTTCTGTTTTAACTCTCCCTGGTTTATGTACCAAGACCATATCTGTGTCATAGATAGTAGTTAGAAAGATTCCTTCTCATGCTATTTTTAGAAAAACACCATTTTATATAATATTAGAGTTATTTCTTATTTTTTTACAATACCTTTTCTTGTTACAGGTAGGTTTAATATTAATAGGGATCACATGTCTGGGGGGACATCCCAAAACCCAGTTCACAGAATGACTCTCTCAGTGTTGAAAGCAACCTCAAAAGCCTTCTAGTCTAACCTATACCTCACCAAGGTTCCCCTCTATAACATATGACAAGTTATTAGGCAGCCTTTGCTTTAATGCAATGACCATGCATGGTGACATAGGCTGATACTGATGTATCTCGAGCTCAGAAATTCTGAGTTTCAATAGAACTAGAGCCCATTGTTGTCCACAGTAAGTCCATCACCAGTATGGTGAGCCCCAGGGAGCTGTGGATCACCAAGCTGCCTCAAGAAGGTAGAACAGCTTGAGGTCAGAAATGAAGCCACTCAAAGCTGATCAGAAGAGCTGATGAGGCCCATAAGTGTCCACTGGGCTTCAAAACCTTGGTTGTGATAGGAAGAACTAATCTTCCTCCAGCATCTTTCCCTTTACCTCCTCTCCCCAAAAAAGACCTCCAGCAAGATAGACCAATTACTTGCTAAGGCAGCCCATTCCATGTTTTAATAGCTCTAATTGTTAGGAAGTTTGTTTTTTACTCCTTTATGAAACCTGTATCTGCTTTTTTGCATCATCTGTTCGTTTCTTCTAGTTCTGTCCTCTAAGGCCAAGTGAAACATTTCAAATCTGTCTTCCATACAACAGTCCTTTAAACACTTAAAGATAGCTATCTTGTCTTCCCCTCTACACACACACACACACACACACACACACACACACACACACACACACCTTTAGGCTTCTATTCTCTAAGGGAATCATCCCCAGTTCATTCAACTGTTGGTCTTAGAAGAATAACCGAGGGTTCCTTAAGGATAGGGAACATATATCACCAGAATTTGACATGGGGCATTGCACAAAGAAGATGTTTAAAAACTTTTGTATTGTTAAAGTCTTTTCCTTCTTTCAGTGAGTCATCATATTCCTGCTTGCACACACTCCTATGCCACAGTCTGGGTCCTCTTGGATCCTCTGGTAATTTTCTAGCAGGAGCCTGTCCGAAACGTACCCTTCAGAAGCAGAGAATTTCCTCACATGGAAATTCACATGGCTCTTTCACATGGCTCCCTAAATTTGGTTTTTTGAGATGAAAGGTAAGAGGCCCCAGAGAACGTATTCTCAGACATTCCACACACTCTCCCATTGAGAATGAGTCTTCTACATCATACAATCCACCCTGGCTCAGTGTAGATCTATATCATTCCCTCTCTCTCGCACTCATTCACCCTAGTGATCACTGTACTGATGCAAATACTCAGGACCCATTTCCAATGTCATGTCTTCTCTGTTATCAGCATCAAGATTATGTTTTGATGCTCCTAAGTAGGCATGGAGAATTATTTTTTCTCCTTTATAAGATCTTTATCTGTAGGGAGAAACCACAAGTCACTTGTGGCCTCAAAAACCCACTTTGGATTTGGAAATCAGGAAGACCTGAGTTAAAAATCCTGCATCAGATATTCACTAGCTATGTGATCCTGCTAAATCACTTCACCTTTTTCAGTCTCAGTTACTCATATGTAAAATATGGATAACAATAGCCTTGTTTCATGCATTTGTTATAAGGATTAAATGAGATAATAAAAGTGAAAATGAAGATAAAGTCCGGTGCAAATCTTAAAATGCTTTGTAAATGTTTTGTTGTTGTTTGGTCATGTCTGACTCTTGGTGACTCTTTTTGAGGTTTTCTTGCTTGGCAAAGATATTGGAGTGGTTTGTCATTCCCTTCTCCAGCTCATTTTATAAATGAGGAAACTGAGGCAAACAGGGTTAAATGTCTTGCCCAGGGTCACACAGCTAGTAAGTCTTCCTGACTCCAGATCCAGAGTGCTATCCCCTACACCACCCCGCTGTCCCCACTGCTCCACCTCTCGTCTTTCTCTTTCTGTTATAAACATTGACAGCAGCATCAGAATCATCCCATTTAAAGTGATCTCCCTTGGAAAGGTGTTGACTGCACTTTGCCTGAATACGTTCTGTATACTTAGATTACTCTCCCTTGTAAGAGTCGTCTATGTCTTTCTTTTTGATTAGATTGCCAGCTCCTCAGAAGGAGGATTTATATCATATCTGTCATTCTTTTGTCATCATCTAGGAGAATGCTTTGCGTACAGTAAGTGCTTACTTATTTTCAAAATCAAGTTAAATCAGGAAATAACTTATGCTTAATTATTAGTCAAAGACTCCTACCAAATCGCCAGGCTGATCCATTAGGATTCACACAGCATGGATAATGGCTATCTTGAAACTAATACTCAGAGAAAGGAAATCTCCTTGGTAATTTGGGAGAATTTCTCCCTTTCCAAGCCTAATAAAGATGTTGAGAGCCAATGCAAGGGTTTGGGTTTTGTTTTTTTGTTTTTTCTTGGCAAGGGATTGTTGTTTTAAGCTGGCAAAGCGGATTTGCTCCAGAAGGGGACATTCAGACAATAGAAATGCTGGAAATAATAATGTTTAACTGGGAACAGTTTCTAGGTGGTGGGAAATTTGCTATTATAATATATTAAAATATGTTAATTATGACTATATAATAACATGAAATATAATATGCTAGCATTATATGTTATATATTATGCTGATATAATATATACAATAATAGTATTATATAATATATTATATATTAGGATATAACTATAGCATAATAAATTATGTTAATATAATATCATATATATTTTATTGCATGTATGTCACAATTGAGCTGTGTTCTCATTCTAACTATCATTTAGCAGCTGTGTGGCTTTGGGAAAGTTTCTTTACTTTTTGGAAAAGTCTTAGGTTCAATACTGGAACATATCTAAAGTGCCATTTAACTCTACCATTCTAGGATGTTAGAATGTTAGAATTAGCAGTATATGTACCTAAAGTACAGCTTGCTGTAGCAGAAAGTGACAATAAAAGAGGGGGAATTTGGAGTCTTATCATTAGGAAGAGAATAAGAGAGGATGGACATAGCAGAAAATTGAACTCTGCTTCAGACCTCCCACAACAGCACTTGGAAGCTCCTATTTGCAATGGGGTTGTAATCTTCTAAGTACTGAGCAAAGGCACCTAGGTAAGCTAGCATCATATCATGAGAAAAGTTAGGGTGTTCTCTCTAATTGAATAAAGCTTTACTCAAGCCCCCACTCCAGTGACAGAGCCCCTATAGAAGCTATACCAGACCCTCCCAGTGACAGATTCCCTACAGGAGCTTTACTTAAGATCCCCCAGTGAGAGAGTCTGGAGCAAACTATTAAATTGAGTACAAAGAGCTACAAAAAAAAAAGCTACCAACAAGAATGACAGAGGACTTGGGAATCTCACTATCAACAAGTGTACAGGGCAAGAAAAACTTCCCAGTAGCCTGTAAAATGCATTTTGTTTCTGTAAAGGCTAGGTTACAATGAAGTATCCATATAGTATTACGTAGCCTACATACAAGAGGAGATATGGATAGAGAAACACCTCTACTCTCCAAGTTATTAAGAGGATGAAACACTTATAAAGAAAGAAGCACAAGAATCTAAAGAGGCACTGAGATATTATAACAAGTGTCAGGATGTTGGACAATAGGAATAATATGCAGAAAAGGAAGAGGAAGAAAACACTACTCAACAAGAGGGTAGAAATAAACCTATGGAGAAGGAAGTAGCTTCTTATGTTTCAAGGAAAGATGATGGGGAGCCACTAGTGGCATCAGGAGAGTGATCATCTACTAATGGTAAGGGGAAGAGGACCCTAATAATGCTCATCTGGTTGGTAACAAGGAAGACATTTGTCAACCTAACAGGAATAGTAGAGAACTCTAATGTTTTTCCAGGGCATGTATCCTAGGTTAGGCTCCTAATCTAATGACTGCTGTCCACTCCTGATCATCCATGTGAAAACAAATGATATACTTCCTGAAGGAACCAGTTAAGGATTGTGAAGTCTTGAATAAGAAACTAGTAAAAGGATCATGGGGGATGTCTTATTCTCCAGTTCTCTAAAGTCTTTGATGTGGGTATTCCACCTATGGGATATGGATAACCCACTCATGCTTGCCTTGAATAAGAGTAAGCCTTATCCATAAAATCTTCCCATAAATTCATCACAGGAGCTACCTTCAAAGTTTTGGGGGCCTTCCTCAACTTTGATTAACATTGTGAGTATGCTAATGGAATATAGGAGCCGTCCACTTGCTCTGGTCACATCAGCAGTTTATCTTCGTTTTTGACCATACATTTCTTTGATGACATCCCTTACCCAACTTCTCCTTTGCAATTGATTGATTATAACGTCTCAGCATGCTCATGAACAATATGTATTTCTCCACTGTTCTCTGTGTGTCCTAAGCATCAGTCCTGCAGAGACTATAGTGTTTCATGATTCACTACTATACAATAGTACCAGAAAAATGTTGCTGTAAAAAAAAAAAAAAAGAATGGATCTTTGTTTCAGGAAGAAACATATTGCCATTAAAAGAACTTTATAGATTCCCAAAGGCATTGCAAACTGCTTTCCTCCTTCTGTTCATTTCTGAGTAATGGTGACTTCAAAAGATTGTCCATCTAAAAGCATATCACAGGCTAGACCATATACATTCTTCATACCCACTTGCTTTTTTCCTGAATGGAGAGTTAGGTTAAACTCTTTGGAGTAATTATGAATTGGTGTTAGGATTCTCTCCAAGATTTGGGGCTTGATGCATTTAATACAGAATTATCTGGAGGACATCACAGTTTATTGGAAATACCTCTTCGATTTGGACTCAGAACTAGAGGCCCATCATGACAGTGGCAAACATTTGTTGATGAGCATGTTTCTCCCTGTTTTATGCCTCATTTTATATTAATGCTCAGAGGACTATTGAATAAGATTATCCCTGATATAGCTTTCAAAAGAGTTTGTATAATTTTGACAAATACACAGCAGACACCTTGCCATGGAAATAAGGTAGTATTTTGTTCCGTCACGGAAAGTCTTGAAGTCAGTATTTTGTTCTACTAAATCAGGGATTTTTTTAATAGCCAACAGAGAGTAGTTACACTAAAATCTTACTTTATACCTGTCAATGAATTATGTGAGGATAAAGATGGGGTACACTGAAGAATAACACTTATGAGGTTCCATCTGTCACTTCCCAATACCCTGATTGAAGATGGCTATAATGTGGGCATAAATTATTCTCATAAAATGTTATGTTAATGGAAAAGTAGAAGTATTGGTCTTCTCTCTATCACGTGTGGGCACATAGGATGATAAAAATAAAGTCTGAGGGGACACAGGACTAAGGATCATTTTGTATTTTTCTTAATATCATGACCTGCTATGGCCAGAGAATTAATCACCAAGTGACCAGCCTACTGGTGATGAACCTCTCCAAACTTAGCAAGAGTGGTACTCAGAAAAAAGAAACAGTCTGTTTCTAAGCTCATCCTTGATATCTTCTCATCATGGTAAAATCTTCCAGCTTCCCCTCCTCTAGTCCTAGCCTTTGAGAGCTAAAGATCACTTCCATGTGCCATGATAAGTCATTTAAGTAGGACTCCTTATGAGAGTTTTCAACACCATTCCTGATTTAAGACAGACTTTGGAAAAAATAAGTGAAATTGGGAAATGAAGATGTAGATAGGAAGATACTTTCTAAGAAGGTAATTTGGAATTCTGGACCACAGTTTAAAGTAAAGGAATGAATGACTCTTACCTAGGAATGGCCCCTGTCACAAAGTAAGAGCTTAATACATACTTGATGACAGACTAACTGAAAGAAAAAGAATATACCTAGCAAGGGCAGATTTCAACTTAATGTAAGAAAAATTTCCCAGCAATCAAAGCTGCTCTAACATGATATGATTTGCCTCAGAAAATAGTGTATTTCCCCTGACTGGAGGGGTTGGGGAACTCTTTTAAATACAAGCTATTGGACCATTTGTCAAATATAGATAGGTATAGCAATTATTAAGAACTTACTATGTGCCAGGCACTGATTGTGCTAAGCACTTGGGCTACACATACAAGCAAAGAAGATCCCTCCACCCTCAAAACATTTATGTTTGAATGCAGGAGGACAATACATAACAGGGTGCTGGAAAGTAGGCAGTATTGTAAGAAGACTACAGGATATGTGGAGGTTGGACCCCAGTAAAATAAGGCAAAAAGTTAACCAGGGGGAGAGAGTGAGGCAGAGGTAGATTCGAGTTTCAAGTGGAATGGAGATTGCTTGAGAATGAGGCCATGGCAAGAAGCCTGAAAAAGTGGGGTGAAGGCCTGGTTCCCAGAAAGATAAGACAAAAGAAGGTGGTTAAGAGGGCATTCCTCTTCATGTATGCCCTCCTCTGAGAGCATCAGAGATGATGAAATACCCACAGAGAAATGCCCACAGATATTAATTAGATTTAATTGTACCTCCTCATGGAATTGTTTTCCTACTTTATATAATAAAATCCTTGTGTATAAGCCACAAATATGACTAAGAAAGAAATATAACCCAGACAGAAAATTTCTAGTTACTTTATCCAGGTGCAGTCAATTCTTGGTAGCCCTGGTTAGAGAATGAGCAAACTTTACTTTTACAGAGAAGACCAATCCTATTAAAAATATTCGCAGGGAATTTTCTTTAATATTTAAGGAATCACACTTTTCTTCATCATGAACCATGCATTTACATGAAAATAAGAGATGTTAATTGTTCATCATCCTTCTCACTTTATTCATTTAAGTTCCCTGGGAATCAATATATTTTGTCCTGACTTTACTTTCCAGATCTGTGAGTCTGTTGTCCTATAAATTACTTTTTATGACTGATGTTAAAAAAAAAAAACTTTCCAATTAGCAAGGGGTGCAAGTCACTTGGAATTAATTCTCAACTCTTTGAAACTGATGTCATAAAGCACTAATTCTCACACTTTTTGGTCTCAGGACCCCTTGAATCTCTGAAAAATTATTTAGGACAACTCCCCCCCCCCCAATAGAGCTTTTGCTTACATGAGTATATTTACGATATTAGAAATGAAAAGTTTTCATATCATTATAAACATAGTTTTGACCTCTACTCTGAAAGGGTCTTAGGAGCACCACATTTTGAGAACCACTGTTATAAAGCATAACTATGCTTCCTGAAGTAATGTTCCAAGACCCTCCCCGCTCCCAATTAGAGATAGAACTACTGGCATATATGAGTCTCTTCTCCTGGGGCAGTGTGTTTTACTAGAGCCCTATAGAACAAGGTTACACTTAGAGGCCAGAGACCTAGGTTTGAATACTTGCTTACTACCTGAGTAAATTCTGGGTAGGTCACGCCATCTCTTAACTGCAACAGCAGTGTTAAGAAGAAAGAAGTACAGAATAAGTTATGGTGTTGGTGTGGAATAGGCTAATCATCCTTTACAAGAAGGATTGCCCTTTAACTACTAACACTTGACTTCTCCAATTTAAGTTTCTGTTATAGATTATTTTTTTCTGTGTTGGAAGAAATAGGAATTCACTCTGAGGGAATTTTTTTTTACCTCAAAAATGAACAAAACACACAAGACTCTTTAGAACTCTAAATGTTAGGTATTGTTAAGTAATATCTGCCTTCAGTGGTTTGACCAAACCACCATTTGGTATGTGTGTCTCTAGAGGGATTCAGTTTGCTTTTCTGTTTTCTGTGGATTTGGGCCAGGTATTGGCATAAACCATAAGTTCTTTGTGGGCAGAACTTGCCTTTCTTCTAGGGCCCTAATAATGTATGCAGTGAGGGCTGTGTCTACTTTTGCTGGTGATGATTTAATACTCACCTCCCATCCTGGGTGAGGAAAATTGGATTTTGATTAATTAATTAATTGCATAATATTTCTGGTCTGTCCCCCCAAGAAAATCCAGGGGCAATCTTTGAGTCTTTGAAAGCTTTAGTTTTTCAGTAATGTTCACAAATAATGCTCAAAGGATATTTTTTAAGGAAAAGATTCTTAGAAATTTTGTGGATACAAGTAATTCATGCTTCAGTAGAGGACAAATAGGGCTATTTGAAGGAAGGGGGGAGAGAGACAGATAGACAGACAGACAGAAATTTTTAAAGATATGTTACACTTACACCTTACTAACTGGCAAGGTGTGCAGCACAAGGAAACAGTAGTGAATGGACCTCCTGGGATTTTTTTTTTTTGCCGGTTTTTCTTTTTGTTTTTGTGCATTGCAATAATCTCTTTTCCATGGTCCTATAACACTGGCCAAGATTTGTGTTCATTTTCACAAAACATAGAATTCTTCTGACATCAAAAAGGACATCTGCATAAATATGTTAATATTTTTACTAGTCAGCAGTAATGTTTGGCTCCACCAAGATGAATGTTTCCCCGCATAGAAACAAAAGAACTAAATTTGTTAAGTTTTTAACTTTTTTAAAGGACTTTTGATGATTTAAAAACTTTTTAAAAATATTTTTATGGTTTATGTGAAAGGTATACATTGTCATCACTTTCTTTTTAGAAATCCTGTGCTCTGTGGCTAGTGTGTGCTCACTTTCAAATGACTATTAATTATATTCTTAACTAGCTACTGAACAAGATGTAGTTTATTGAGAGTATCGGGAGGAAATAATCTATTTATTTTGTGATCAAAAAGCAAAATTAACTGTTAAAAAGTTCCTCAGGAGCAAAGCAAATGTTTTCCATCCCTTTCAAATAAATTTCTAACTTTGTGGTGTTTAGTCAAGATGGATTTGGATTTTAAGCATACCATTTGTTAAGTAGAAGTAGAAAATAGATATTGTATCTTAGCCAGTATTTTCCTTGGCATTCAGAACCATTCTTTGCTACACAGAAAAAAATGAGATGAAATGTAATAAAGCAAAATTGATTGATTTTATTTTGGCAGTTTTCTTCCTGATGTTTTCACTCCAAGTCCCCCCTGCAAGTGCCCATGCAAAGACACACACACACACACACACACACACACGAACACATATGTAAAAACACACACAAATCTCAGATGGCTTGAAGGATTATGGATCAAAAAAACCCAGAAGACTAAATGGCCATTTCATTCACAAACATATTCATCTTCGTCACCCATTTCATCTTATTTTTGCAACTGAAATCACCTTAAGAGAGGAAGTCCTCCTTTATCTCTTTCACACTGTACATTTTGAAAGAGAACTATAATTTATTCTATCAACAAACCAATTGGGGTAATTTCATTTGTGTTGTGTATTTCCAATTTTTTTTTGAGGAGGTGAAATGTGAGGATGGATACTTCCCTGTGGACTTTCTGGGCATATTTCTGAGCCTCCATTTTCTTGGTCAGCTGTCGTAATTTTCCATAACATCAGAGATACTCACGTTGCTCACATGTGAACCCTTCTCCCCAAACCCCAAATGGTAATTTTGAAGACTTTTGTAAAGGCTCATTTGCCTCCTGAGCATACAGACCATTTTGAAAATTCACAGTTACCACCCTTTTTTTGAAGGCTTAATGCAGTAATATTCAACACATATTGGTTAGGTTTGATAACAGAAAAAATGTTATCCGTTTTTTGCTAATAGTTCTAATGTCATAAGATTTGAAAGGACTGTAGCAGGTCCCATAGTTCTCCCTTCGGTCTGGAGGCTTGTCAGAGTAATAACTGGGCAAAAACTAGTTTTAGCAAAATGTAACTGGTTTGTAAGTTAAGTATTCAGGACCTGTCATTGCTATACAGGAAAAAAAGTGAGACATAAAAAAGTGAGACATAAAGTAAAATTTATTGATTTTATTTTGGCACTTCTTGCTGTTTTAGTCCTGCATAATTTTCATGTAAATTTTAATAAATTGCTATATAAAATAAACAGATATAACTTTTTAGTAAACTAATTTAATAAATAAATACTGTTGGTGACAAAAAAAACCCCATCCAATAAATTGGAGTGATTTCCAATGCTTATTCTAGTTTTATTTTATTTTCAGGACCTTTGATCTAAGGGAGGAAAAGGGAAGTGCTTGGAAAAAACATTGGGTGTAGAAATCAAAGGACCTGGATTTAAATCCTGGCTCTGCTTCTTAACGCCTCTTTGAACTTGGGCAAATTATTCTAGCTTCTTCAGCTATCTCTTCCATCTGTAAATCTATAATCCTATGACACACTGATGTTGAGAACTTCAGCTGAGGAAACTTCTGCCAACACAAATATGTTCTGCAACTTATAACCAGGGAATTGCCTGGGGCATTCAGAGGTTCAGTGACTTGCCTAAGGTCACATAGCCAATGTGTTAAGTGTATTTTTCTTTAATTATTTTTGGAAGGGGGAGAGGAATGGAGTTAAACAAGAGAAAATTCATATTCTAACATCCTTGCCATTGTTTGAAGTTTCAGATTGACCATATACCCCATCTTTTAGGTAACAAAGTCCAAATCATGAATTGCTCTAACAAAAATTTTAATCTTTAATTTTGACTTGGAAGAAAATTGCCACAATAGTGAAAAAAAACCTTCATAGATGATAGATTCACCTCTCATTGATGTCTAGAATGTGTTGTCTTGTACCACACTTGAATATGCTTAGGACAAATGTAGTATGAAGGAGTTTGCATCTCATCTTCCTTAAAAACCTGCCACTTTCTCCATCTTTTTCTCCATAGAATGAATGTCCAACTAATCATCATCATTGGACGTTAGCTTGCAATTTATTTAAATCCTTTATTCTGAACAGTTTTCTATTGTTAACATCTTTCCTCTTTTTTGTTGGATTTGCCATGTCATCTTTGCATTAAAAAAAATTAGACTATTAAGTAGTCTTAAAAGTTTTATGAAATAGCAGGATTTTTCTCCCATATTATACCAGTGATAAGACATAACATAAGAAGTAAGGGTATTTTGGATTGAAGTCAGTGATTTTCACATAATAACTCATTTTCATACATACTCATAGCTTTCATAAATTGCAGGATGGACATACTAAATATTCACCTACTTTTGAGCATACTTGGAGCAGTGGGAAGAGCACTGAATTTGGTTCACATCCTGCCTGCTTTCTACTTCAATGACCTTAGACAAGTCACTTTACCTCTCTGTGCCTCAGCTTCCTCATCTGTAAAATGAGGCAGTTGTACTTGATGGCTCTAAATCATCTTGCAGGACTAAATCACATTCTGTTATTATAAGGATGCAATCAATAATCCACCTACTCTGAACAGTAAGCGCATCTAGTCTGGTTTGTTCAAAAGATGACGTTGTAACATAGCAATGTATTTCTGGGCTTGAATATATTTTCTTCATCAGTTACTGATGTGATCAGAGAGAACCTTCTCCTTTTCTTAGGACATTTCACCACCTAAACCAGCCATCCAAGTATAGAAATTGCCAAACTTTAAATTCAAAAATTCCAATCCCACAGGATTATTAGGGCAGAACTCAAAAAGGACTAACTTGAGGGATGGGAAGTCCCTGAGTGCTATTAGTCCATGGGCAAAAATAGAACTTCCTTCTATTTTCTTTTTAATCATGTGCAATGTGAAAAAATGGAGGGAAAAACTATAGGTCTTTGATCCTTCATGGCTTAAACTGTATTAGTGACCTGTGGTTCAAAGGTTGCTGGGACAAATAAGAGAAAAAAAAGATGAAAACAGAAGACCATTGAAAAGAAACTCCAAACATACACATTTATAATGAACATTATGAATAATTTTAGCCGTACTGCTCAGTTATTAAATGCTCATGGATATGTACAATTACCAAAGTAACAAGTTCATCACAACAAAATACGAGTCTGTTGCCCACTTGTTGCCCATTCTCCAAAAGACTACATGTTCTTCTATATCTCGAAACAGAGGAAATGACTAAAAGTCTAATTTTCTAGGTTTAGTGCAAAAAAAAAAACTCCTGATGGTTCTTATTTATGTGTGATGAAACATAAATTCCCAAAACAAAGAGGTCAGTGCTTTAAAATTTCTTACATATTCGTTGAACTGGATTTTTTCCCAAAATTTTCTCCTTGAGACTTGCCACTATTAATTGTCTGTTGATAAAATAACATCTGGAGAAAGCCCTTTCAACTTTTCAAAATTTCATTTGCCCCTATTTCTTCAAAAACCCTCACTGCCTGGGATCAAGTCAAGATCAAATACCCAAGGGTAGCTCACTTTAAGTAAACCTGACAAATGAACCAGGATTTACAAAACAGATAAAAAGAATTTCCCATAGCATTCCTTTAAATGGCAAATTCCTCTAGTGTCTATAGAACATCACTTGATTTTTTCAAAGTCCATTTTCATACAAATACATCTCTTATGTAAGCTAAAGTACTTTTCCAAAAGTTGTGTTCTTTTTTTAAAAAACCTACCTGGAGACTAGAGAAGAGCAAAATTAGGCAGACATGACAGCTTCCTTCCAGGATTTGAAGGGCTGTGAAGGGAAAGAGTATTACTTTTGCACTGCTGATCTCACACCCCCTAGTAGATTTAGGATACATATTCATTTCCTCTATTTTGAGATACAGAGGAACACATAGACTCTTGGAGAATGGGTTACAACTGGGCCAATCAGACTTGTGTATTTTGTTGTGGCTAACTTGTTATCTTGGTAATTGTGCATATTCATGAGCATTTAATAACTAAGCAGGGTAGTTAGAATTTAGGATAAATTTAGGTAGAAGTTACAGAAAGACAGATTTCCACCTTACTTAAGGAAAAACTTAAGAATCAGATTGATTCAAGTGTATACTGGACTTTCTCAAACGGTCAGGTTTCCCCCTTGTTGTAGTTCTTCAGGTAAAAGGTGGATGACCACTTCTTGGAAATGAAATAGAGACAGGGATGTTGTATAGGTATGGCTCCTCTTATTGTTCAGGAGTGCGCTCTCCAATTTTAGTTTAAGTGCCAAAAGGAAAGGGGCTATCTAGATTAGAGAATGCCCAGGAGCATGATGGGGTGATGTAGTGCTTGGGTGCCTGAACTTGGACCCCAATTCTAAAATCACATTTCTCTCTAGCCTCAAAACTCCATCCCAAGAAGTTTCTTCCCAGCCCAAGGACGCAGCCTGCCCCAGCAAAAATCATTATCTCTCTTTCTGATACAGTAGCCAGCTGTACCTATAGAATCTACTAGTCTGAACCAGCTGTGTACTGGCTGAACTGACTGTGTACTGGGTCATAAAGACATTTACTACTCACTGACCAATTATGTGTACCCTGGACTTAGGCATACGTATACTTCCATACATTTATCTTGTCTAACAAGACATTGATGAGAGCAGCAGTCAGTCCTTGACCATTAGTTGACTTAGTGACATTTTAGGCCTAAAATTACACCTCCATGTAGCCCACCCTTGAGCACTCTGGGTATAATACCTGTGCAGTAGATACTAAATGTGCATATCCCTTTAATAACTAACTATTCCCTAATTCCACCCTGAATCACCTAGTTAGCACATTTGGCACAGGTTTTACTATAGAATATCCTACATAAACTTTACCTGTACCCCATTCAAATCACAGGTTCCCTGAGAACTCTTGCCTGCTGAAAAGCATAGTAAATCTTTACTACCTTGACCTCAAGAATGCTTAAGTATGTGAATTCATTCCAGGGGACCTGCCCCTGGTACTCCACTCTTTCGGGGAGGAGGGTTTCATCCCCGCTTCCAACCCTCATTAATGGAATTGGACTGAGATCAAGTTCTATGAGGACCAGCTGATGGAAATGTGAATAGTGAGCCTGGAGAGGAAGGAACTTAGTAAGGATACAATAAAACCAGGAACAAAAAGATGGAAACACTAGGAAGATTTCATTTCAGCCTGATATTAAAAAAGATCAATGTCCCAACAATTCAACCTATCCCAAAGTGGGATGGAGCTGCCTATAGATGCAGAGGTTCTCCCACTTCAGAAATCTTCAAGCAAAGGCTGGATGACCATTGGACCAGGATGTTGTAGAAGGAGTCTCTTTCTACTGTAAGATGCTGCAATGTAGGGATTAAAAAGGCATGATTTCCTTTCATCAGTGAAAACACTGCTCAGTTTCTCAAATGTAATCCAACCTATTCTCTTCCACTGATTCAATTCAGAACCCAGTTCCTTGTCCATCTTTACCATCTGTCCCACATAAATGCCCTCGGACTTCCTTCCAGCTGCAATCAGCCCAGACAATGGATATCTTTCATCCACTTGGTTTTTCCTTTTGGGTGACTTTGCATCTCATTTATGAGAGTGTGCAAAGCTCCAGATCTTGTTGCAATCAGCACAAATTCCCAAGTAGGAACATATGGGGGATCTTGCTATGTAAAGAGACTCCTTCTTGCATTTGGATTCTACAATAGACATTCTTTTCTGATCATGTCAGACACCTTTGACAGGCATCCTTTAGGGGATCATATGCCTCTGTTCTTTTATTCATGGCCTGTTGTGTCTACAAGTGAATCTTTTATTATCTCAGCATGTGCTCATAGGAGACACTTGATTGGAGGAAAGCTTTGAATGCTACCTTTTATTCTAATGCATATCATTTTTGGTAGCTGACAAATACTAAATACAATGGGATTTGGTACACTCTGAACACATCAGTCAATTGTGTGTCTAAAGATGTTTTCTCATGTTGAATATGGTTTGTGAAACCTTTCTTTCTGTGTTTTCATCGAAGTTGATTCTGAAGATTTTGTAATTATGAGAAAGTAGGCATATTTCCTATAGAAGTTTAACCAACATGAACAATTACTACAATGAGGAAGCCAAAAAAAGTCTAGAAACTATGTCAGACAGCCAAACATTTTGATTCGCTTGCCAAACTGACAGATATGGTAGCCAAAGGCAATGCTGATTTAGAATATAAACTCCCTTATAAAATCTCACAGAGCAATATGATGGAAGATTACAAAAGTATTGGCTCATACAACAGTGAGAAGAAAGAGGAACAAGTGTACAGAAAATCTGGGGAGGGATACACATTTAAGCCAACCAATCCTGAAAGCATTTAAGGATAAAAATGGAAGGGTAACATCATGCAGCGTAAGGCAACAAGTATTGACTTGATTGCAAACTTGTCATCGTTTAGAACAATGAAACTACCACATTTTCACTCTAACAGCGCAGTCCTTGACCTGCTCTGTAAGGAAGTAAAAATAGCACTAAAGAAACTAAAGACCAGGAGAACAATTGGATCAGACCAAGAATATATGAAAGAGGTCTGTGAAAGAGATGACACAATTTTGAAGACATCAAGGAATCCATTTTCAACATATATTAAAAAGATGAAAGTACTATTTTTTTAAACCATGGATTTACCACCTTAAAAGGAAGAGGTAAAATTGAGAGGACATAATTACTTATCTATATGCCTGGCTTGTCATCTTCAATTCTCATTTATTTTTTTAAAAAAAGGCTATTCCAAAAATCATTTTTAGGAACAGTAGAAGAATCAAAACTCAAAAGAGGCTCCGTCTTCTGCCTAATGTGTTGCGCTCTACAATGGTTCCTTGGCTTACTTGGATAGTCCTAGTTTATTGATAGTAGCTGATCCCCTTTACTTAGAGAAATATTGTACCCAACTGCATACTTATACAGTCAGCAGATGTCATTTTTACCCAGGAGGAGAGTTCTGAAAGCATTTTCCTGGAAAGATTCAGGGTTTCAATTCATTCAGTTGCAATTCTGCCTTGGACCATATTGGGCTGGCCTCTTGGGTTGCTGAGGATCACTAGAGAGTGCTGCTTGCATTTATATAGCTGATTGTCATCTAAGTCACTTCCCTCTCAGGCATTTAGGGATGTGAGGAGAGAGTTCTACTGCTCAGCCAGTATCCCTACTCCCTACACACACACACACACACACACACACACACACACACACACACACACACACATACACACACCCCAGGCTGTTTGAGAGCATCCCTTTTTGAACTTTGGAAATTGGGTTTATAAAGGAACTTCTGAGAACCCCTGGCTCTTGTGTTTCAAGGAGAGAAATAGCATCTTTCCCCTCCCCCAGAATCGAGTGCCCTAGCTTAAAAAGAGAACAATGTGTCTTGGTGTTTTCTTTTCATCCTCTATATCAATGGCAGGTATATGATTACAAATACAAAGAGTTAGACTCACTTCCTCCAGCAGCTCCACCAAAGAATTCCCAGTTACCTGGGGAGAAAAAAGCAGCCCTAAAATGTTTAACAAAAAGAAAAGAGAAAAAGAACGAAACTTAATAAGGTTGTGTAGTAATGATGCCACATCACATGGAACTTTCATGATTCTTCTGTTGTGACTTTAACAAATAAAGTCACAGCAGATGAAAATTTAAGTAAAAATGACTCTCGGGACCCAGGTTCTCTCCCTACCCCCGGGAAAGACAGAACTTCATCAAACGGGATAATGTATGTAAATGACGTTGCAATTCTTAAAACTCTTACGAAATCCTCCCTGCTATTACTGTTGACGTCATTATTGAATACCTTCAAAGGCAGAATTACAGAAGTGGTCTTAGCTACTACTGTAGCCTTTAAAAGACTTTAACCTGGAAGAGCTGCCAATTTAAACATGTCCACTAGGGGTCATAAGACACAGCTTCTCTCAAAAAAGAAATTTTACAGAACAGAACCGGGCACTTAAGTACTAGAAAGGACCTTCCTTCCTCTAAAGCAAGGATTTCTTAGCCTTTTTTGTGTCACAGATCCCTTCAGCAATCTGGTGAGGCCCATTGGACCCCTTCACAGATTATTGTTTTTAAATGCATTAAATAAATGTGTGGAATTATAAAGGAAACCAAAAATATTGAAGTACAGTTATCAAAATACTTTTAAAAAAAAATCTTCTTGGGACCCCTGGTTAAAAAGCTGTTCTAAAATTAGTGTCAGGTTTGAGTGGGTTCCTTTTCAACTCCTATCTCTCTAATGCCTTCTGCTTTAAAGTTGCTTTGAATGACCCTTTGGAAATGCTGAACTCCACCTTGTTTGGCAATCAGAATCCTTGCCAAATTTAGAATACACACGTCGGTGATTATCAGTGCTAATCGATGAGGTGGACAGTATACATCCTTGGTGGCAGTGTCACATGGATGCCAGCACACGACTTTCAGCAGCTGCTGGCAACATTTTCACATTCATTCTCTGGAAGAAGAATTTGTGATAGGTTCAGACAGATGCTGGGCTTTGCAGAGATGCGAATGGCTCAAAGGGTTTGAAATTACTCTCTCTCAAGGTAGCATGAGTTATTTCATTTTTCAGCAGCATCTGGGTGAAAAAGCACCTGCCTAAGAATTAGTAAGCCTGAGTCAGGTTCAGGACTTTGCCTCTAACAAATCAAGAACTTGAATAAGTCAAGGCACCTTACTCCCTTTGGCCTAATTTTCCTTATCTGTGAAATAAGGGAACTAGAGATGGATTTTTAAAGTGCCTTCCAACTATCTGCCTTTAAATGTTTCCATGCTTTCTGAAGATTATGTGTTTCTTGGCTCAAACCTCACAATTCCATCCTCACTCCTTAGCATTTAAGCTATCTGGTCCTCAGTTTCCTCAGATGTGCCCAAGCTTCTCTACCTCAGTCATAAATTAGACCCAGTGTTAGTATGTAATGTTGGCTAAATTGCTGGCAAACTCAGTTTCCAACACTCCTCAATTGTTGGTAGATTTTTTTTTTTGTCACATTGCTTGGATTTAAGAAAGAAGTTATAAAAGTTGCATTTGACTTGCTATAAACTGTGAGCACATCTGTTAGCAATACAGATTGTCAATGTTAAGTTCTTTTCTTCCCCCACTTAATTGGATAAAAGCATCCATCCCAGCTTTGTGCTGGTGAATTGTTTGATGAATTATGTGTCAGTAACACTGGGATGGTTCTAAGTTAGTACTATACCAATTTCTAGTAGCAACTGATAAGGATAGAGATTGGACATATAATTTCATTAGTATAGGGTAAGGGCATTCCTTCTACCAATGTGGGTCACCATTTTCTAAGTAAAAAGAGTTGCCCAGAACACAGAGAGAATAAGTGACTTGTCTAAGGTAACACAACCAAGTAGGTGACAGAGATTATATTTGAATCTAGGTCTTGCTGGCTTCAAAGCTGGCTTTCTGTTCACTGCCTCAGTAAAGCTGAGCATGGTAGAAATCAAACCAAAATGTAGTTATTTTCCAAATCTTGCTGTCTGCACAAAAGTAAATCCTCTGCTAAATGCTTTTTAAATGTTTCATTAATTGCACCTTATTTCTTGAACCCTGCAGTGGAGTCACAGTCAGCAAACATTTATTAAGTGCTTACTATGTGCCAGGTACTGTGCTAAGCACCAAAGATACAAAAAAAAAAAAAAAGGCAAAAAATTGCCCATGTCGTTAAGGATCTTATGTTCTAATGGGAAAGACAACATGTAAATAACTAGACGCCTGGAAGCATAATCACATGCCATTTTGTTGTCAGATTATTTTGCAAGTATAAATCTTGTCTCTCAAATAACATTAGCCCCTTGGGAACAAGGGTGGTGTCTCATACGTCTGTGTTCCCACAATGCCAGTCATAGTGATGAGAATAGGCTGTGGGAGGAATTTAATGTAATACCTGCTCCCATCCAGGTAGGACAGCCCTGTGCTATCTCCTTTGTACTAGGAGGGAGATACGATTCCTGATAAACTGAGAAAGGTACTGTATACCTGCTTACTTTTTTTTAACTTCAGTTTTTTTATGGGTACTTTAAGTGAGAATCATAAAGGAGGAAGATTGAGACAGAGACACACAGAGACACAGAGAAAGACGGAGAGACAGAGACGGAGAGAAGTCAGAGAGACAGAGAGAGACAAGAATTTTAAATAACTACTTGGAGCCCCAGAGCTGTGAACATATAAGGGAAACTGGTTATCATGTCCCTTGATCTCCAGGACTTGAAACTCTAAACGATGCTGAGAAGGGATTTCCCCTGGGTAAAAGTAGTGGTATGTGAATAAATCCTGCTTGATTCATAGCTTAATGATGTGGTGCGGTGGAGTAAGTGCTAGCCTTGGTCAATCAGTCAAGCATTTATTAAGTGCCTACTATTTTCTAAGCACTGTGTTAAACTCTGGGGACTCAAAGAAAGGCAAAAAACAAAAACCACTAGTCCTTGCCCTCAAAGGAACTCATATTTTAATGGAAAAGACAATAGGCAAGTAATTAGCCTCACACAAGATACAGGTAGAGCAAATGGAAGGTAGCAGAGCAGAGGGCTGCTGCAGCTGAGGTTCGCAGGTATTGGGACTGAGTCTTAGAGGACTTGAGGAGTTCTAAAAACCACAGGTAGAATCTGGGCTATCTCCTGCCTCACACATGTGTCAGCTCTATGACTACGGAGAAGTCCCTTAATCTAGATTTCAGCTGACTTACCTTTAAGTGGGATAATAATTATTGTATTTCCTAGCTCAACTGAGATTTACTGCCAGCAAAGCCCTTAGCAAAACTTAAGGCAGATATAAATAGGAATTATTATTATTAACTGTAAGATGGCCAACTACTTGTAGACTAAGTGTAGGAGAAAGATAAGAAGAGAAATAAGTTGCCTTCAGAGTTTTCAATCATGATATTATTTCTTTAGCAATGTGAATAAATTTGTACACAGACAGTATCATGTTTTTGGAGAGTATATAACCATATCAACAGTTTACTAGCAGAAAGTTCTTATCTCTTTTGATAAAAAGGAGATGTTTACAGATGTCAAAATCTGGTTAATACAGCACTTTCATGAAACAGTTTAGCACTCTGAGAACTGTCATGAGCCTTTTCCATTAATAGCATCACTGAGTATATCCTTGGTATAGTCATTCGGGAGACTCAAAAAGCATGGAACAGTAGAAAGGGCACTGCTTCTGGACCCAGAAGACATGGTTTCATTTCTTGACTCTGACACTATCTGTATGAGGTTGAACAAGTCAATTAACATCCTTGGGCCTCAGTTTCCTTATCTGTAAGATAAAGAAATTGGACTAGGAGGCCTTTTAGGTCGCTTCCAGCACCAGATCCTATGAGCTGTTTTGATAATTCTGGAAATATTTGACATAGTTTCACGTAACATCTGGGTATATGAAATATGGGCTGGGTAAAAGTGCTATTGGGTGGATTTGTATAGAGCAACTGTATATGTACCCAAAGAGTATTAATTATTAATTCTGCGTTAGGCTAAAAGGAACTTTATAATATGGTACACCAGGATCCACCCTCAGAGCTCCCCTATTCAACACTTTTAATGGGTATTTGGAATCATGGAAGGGATACCTTTTACATTTGTAAGTGATGTAAAGCTGAAAGGGAGGGATAGACAGCTAAATACACACACACACACACACACACACACACCAACACACACACCAACTATCTCCAAGATGGAAAGCTTCTCTAAAACAGAAAAATGAAATTTAACATGAGTGAAAGTAAAACCATACATGTAAAAGTCCCCAAATATATGAATTGGCATGGAGGAGGTTGGCATCTAGCTGGATAGTGGATGTACTGTCCAGGGGAAGAATGAGGGCCAGTAATTACAGCTGAGATACTGCCACGGAATCAGGGGTACAGAAAAGAGGTAAAGTGAAGGAAGAATACCTATGTGGTCAGGTGCCAGTAGAAGGGAATTGAGTATGAAGGGTCAGTTATCACCAGATAGACCAGAAAGGGGTAGGGGAAGAAAATAGGCCAAGGCTTTAGAAATATGAGCTGCAAATGTTGGAATGTCTGGGTCCAAGGGGCAGAACAGATAGGTGTGGTTGAGTCTCATGGCAGTGTCCTCAGATATGGGTATCCAAATGCGTTTGGTCTCCTTCAAAAAGTGTCCTTCCGGAATTCACTCACTTGCTAAAATGATTGTGTGTTGCTTTTCTAAGTCCTAGTGTTTGGGGTGAGCCCCACCCCCACCCCTTGATCTTCTGCCCACGCCTTAGCTGCTGACAGCTTCCCATCACTGCTCATACTTCCTATATTGGAAACAGCTGAGCTTGAGTGTCAGGGACAGGCAGTTCATGCTAAACATCTGGGGGTCTGAGTCAACCACAAACTTAATATGAGCAAACAGTACAATGAGTCTGCTAAAAATGTTAATGCAGTCTTGGGTTGTATTAGTAGTATAATGTCCTCTATGAGTCAAACCATATCTAGAATACTCTGTTCAATTCTTGATGGCATCTTTGAGTGTCCTTGATGCATTAAAGGTCATGTAGAGGAGAGACACCAGGATAGTGACAGCTCTGGGATCAATTTCCTAGAAGGAACATTTGAGGAAACTAGACATGTTTTAGCTCAGAAAAGACTAAGGATCTTCAAATATTTGGAGAGCTACTATATAGAAAACATAATATAAAGGGATGTTGAATAGAATAGGAAGCAGGCTTGGTCTGGGTTGCTTCAGAAAACAAAATAAATGAAAATTACGAAAACAACAGTTTACAATTCTGTGACACTTTAAGAGGTAAAAAGTGTTTTTCCCAGCAGCAATGTGGTGAGTTGAAAAATAGAAGCATTATTGTTTCCACTTTACAGATGTACAGACTGAGGCACAGGAGATAATAATTTACTAAGGATCACCAAGGTAGTAAGTGTTGAAACCAGTCATTGAAGATAGATCTTCTGACTCCAGTCTCAGGGTGCTTTCCTCTCTTGCTATGCTGCTTTTCTGAGGGGGATTTTGATTTACTTTAAGAACATTTGACCAATAAAATTGTTCAGTAATGGATTGAGTTGTCTCAGGAGGTCGTAAGCAATGGAAGCATTTAAGTAGAGGGTGGATGACCATCTGTCAAAGATGCTGTAATAGGTAAGCCTACAATTTGCGGGAGGTTGGAATTAATTATCTCCAAGAGACATTCCAAGCATAGAGCCTGTGATTTTCTGGGAATTACTCAAGAACTTTTATAGCTGCGGTTTCATTCTTTCATTTTAAATCTATTGTCTTTGTGAAATATTAGTTTCTGAATGGAAGCCAACATAAAATGAATCTTCTCTTTAAACTGAAATGTTTCCTTAATGCCAGGATTCCTAGCTCTTGGGGAGTTGCAACACGCAACCTTTGATTTCGAAATATCCCCTTTCTTATAATCCTATATGATATTCATATCTATTCTAACTAAAGAAAACATTACAATTTTTTTCAGAGAACTTCACCCTAAAATCCTGAAGATTAATAGAGCTGTTGAAGAAGTTAAGTTTACACAAAACCTATCTCATATAGTTAGTTGGGTTAAGTGAAATGTCGTTATACAGGGCAGTCCATTCCAAATACACAACATATTGTAAAAATTTCACATATGCCCCATGCTCTTGATCACTCATGCCAAGGCGCTTTCTTTGGGCTCATGAGGTAGCTAGGTGGCACGGTGGATAAAGTAGTGGGCGTGGAGTCCAGAAGACCTCAATTCAAATCTCACCTCAGACACAATAGCTGAGTGACCCTGGGCAAAGAACTTAGCCTCTGCATGCCTCCATTTATTCATCTGTAAAATGGAGATAATAAGAGTAAATAGCTCACAGGCTTATGTGAGAATGAAAAGAGATGATATTGGTAAGGTGATTAGTATAGTGCTATGTAAATACTATGTAAATGCACGTTCTCTTTCCTTTTCTTTTCCCTCTCCCTTTCTAGAACGAAGCAAAGAGCTCAAGTGCCCACAAAATTAATCAGCAAGCATTTATTGTTTACTATGTATAAGGAACCTTTCTAAGTGCTAGCAATAAAAGGAAAAACCAAAGAAGAGTTTCTGTGCTCAATGAACTTGCCTTCTAATGGAGGAATCTAATATTTACAAAAATTAGTACATATAAGATACCTATAGAATATATGGAAGATGGTCTTAGAAAGAAAGGTGCTAACAATTGGGGAAATGAGGAAAGGCCTCCTATAGGAGGTAGCATTTGAACTGAGTCTTAAAAGAAGCTGAGATTCTAAGTTGTGGATGTTACAGGGAGGATCTTTCAGGTATGAGGGATAGCCATGCAAAGACAAGGCAATGGGAGATGGAATGACATACATGAGGAATGGCAAGTCATCCAGAATGGTGGGACTACACATGGCATGCATATGGGAGATAAATGTGTTAGGAAACTAACACATTAGGAAGGGGTCAGGTTGTGAGGAATTTTAAATGTCAAACAATATTTGTTATTTTTTATCATAAAGGTAATAGAGAGGCAAGGGGATTATCGAATAGGGAATAACGCAGTCGGGCTTACATTTCTGGAAAATCACTTTGGCAGCTATGTTTCAGTGGATTGAAGTAGGGACAGACTAGCCAGAGAAACCTATTAGAAGGGTTATTTCCAGGAGAGACAGGCTAAGAGCTAGGGTGCTAGCCAAGTAAATAGAGAGAAGTGGACATATACAAGAGATGTCATAGAGAAATTGTAATATTTGTCAAATGATTTGGCTATGCGGGCTGAATGAAAGCGAGGAGCCATTGAGGTTGTAAACCTAGGCACCTGAAATGATCGTGGTAGCCTCAGCAGTAGTAAGGAAGTTTAAAAGAGAAGTTTGGGGAGAAAGAAAACTGAACTCTATTTTGGGCATGTTGAATTTGAGGTGCCTATGGAACATCCAGTTCTGATGCATAACCTTGACTGAGGAGAGAGCCTAGGGTTGGGTATATATAGATTTGGGAGTCATGTGCATAGAAATAGTATGGGAACTAATGAGGTCTCCAGGTGAGGTAATACAAGGCAAAAATAGTGGAAGTGACATGGGTGAAAATCTAATGTATAATTCTCAGGTGGGGTTAGACAGGTAGGAGGAGGACCAGGAGAGAATAGAGGTACAAAAACTCAGAGATAACTGAGCATCCAGGTGGAGAAAGTCTTCAACAAGTTCAAATAGTAGAAAGGTCAAGAAGAATGAAGATTAAGAAAAGGCCATTTGATGAGACAATTTAGAAATAATTAGAACAGTTTCTGTTGAGTTATGAGGTTCCAGCCCAGATTTCAGAGGATTTAGAAGTGAGAGAAGTAGAAGTGTGGAGTGCCTTTTCAAGATGAGCTGAGGGGGAAAAAGAGATTGGTTGATAGCTGGCAGGCATGGTAGGTTCTAATGAAGGTTCTATTTTTTTTTTTTTAAGAATGGGAAAGATTTGAGCATATTTGTAGGCAGCCGCTAGAGAGGAAGAAGATGAAAGGAGAATTTGGATGTTGCTGTGGAGATCAAGAAATATAACAACTCCCCCCTCCCCAACCAGTGAATTGGGAACAGGGGACTCAAAAGTGCGTGAAAATGCATCCAGTACCAAAAAAACCAAAAAACCAAACAGTGGCTGGGGAAACAGTGTCATCAGGGTGGATCCAGGCTCAGTGAGTACCAAAAGACAGGAGCAAGAAAGAGAGAAGGTGGTGGGGAAAAATTTAAAAAAGGAAGTTTGTTAATTATGGAGCAGCTATTCCAGAGAGCAGAGTAGAAAAAAATGAGTAGACAGGAACACATCATGGGATTAGGGTATGGTTGAGGGAGTAGACTACTGGTATTGAGAGGGTTATTCTTTGATACTTGGGGTTTAGTTTCTCAACATAAAGATGAGGAAAATAAAGAGATTGGGTCAGACTGAAAAATGAGTCCAGGTAGAGTAATTTTGAAGTCTGCTAATGAAGGTTCTCAAGTCAACCCTTGAAAAGAAGTTGCAGAATAATATTGACCAAACTATCCTGTTTCTGTGTCCCAAATGACTTCTAGAAGTCTGTCTTGGAGGAGACATATGCAAGATGTGCTGTATTCTGGCTAGGAAGCTGCTATATCCTGAACCAGCTCAGGGCAAACCTGGTGGTGTCATCTGGAAGCGCATAATTCAGATATGTGGTACTAGAAACAAATTGAATCTGGCAGCCTTTTCACCACTCACTCTACTGGCATCTAGACTGCTAGTTGAAGGGTTGTGAGGGAAGAAACTGGGCTCCAGTTCACTGCGTTACCCCACAAACAATTTCTCTTAAGATTAGGATTCAGTTCCATACTTGTTTTAGCACTGACCAGTTCCCTAAGTGGCACAGTGGATAGAGTGTTGGCCCTGGAGTCAGGATGACTGAGTTCAAATTCAGCCTCAGATACTTACTAACTGTGTGATCCTGGGAAGTCACTCATCCTATTTGCCTCAGTTTCCTCATCTGTAAAATGAGCTGCAGAAGGAAATGGCAAACCGCTCCAGTATCTTTGCCAAGAAAACCTCAAATGGACCATGGAGAGTCCAACACAACCAAAACTACTCAAAACAACAATTTCCTCATAGACACCCGCTGAATCATGATTTCAATTTCTCTCCAACAAACTTCTCTCCAATACCTACTCATGTATATCTCATTGAATCCAATACTTTCTCACTCACCCCATTCCCTTAGTCAAACCAAAATGTCAGCTCAGTGCAAATGGTAGGTGTAAGTCTATACTCCTTCCACCACCACCCCACTTAGTATCTCCACCTGCATGTCTCCGTGGCTTCCTGTGCACGGCTGCTCCTCTTTTCCTTTTCAACTCTATAGCCTTTAATATCTTGCCATCATCCCATCCCCACAGTCCAACTTTACCCTGGTGAGGGGCAGGGGCAAACAGTGGTGTCAGAGAAAGGAAGGTGGCCCCCTCTTCCCCAAACTGGTGCCTTTCCTCTGAGATTCCCCTCCGTCTGCTCTGAATGTATCTTGTATGTGCCTATTTATGTACATATTGTCTCCCTTCCCACCCACCACCACCAATAGGTTGTGAGTTTCTTGAAATCAAGGGTTGTATTTTTGCTTTTCTTTGGATGTCTGGGACTTGGTACAATGTCTGGCACTGAGTAAGTATCTAATAAATGCTTATTGACAGACTGTCAACCTTCTTCTGGTTCCACAAATTTTTCCTAGCCTCTTCCAGTTGTGGCCTCTCTATAAAGCTTTCATCACCATGCTAATCCAATTCTTTCCTTGATCGTCTCTCTTTGCCAAGGTCTATGTTCCCTCCACATCCCTAGAAGAAAATCCTGGATTCCCCTTTGTGAGACTATTAGAATATTGATAGACATTTCCACCTCATTTGGCATACTAGTAGCTTCTCTCTTCTGGTGATTTTGGAACTAAGCTTCAATTGTCAATGGGCATCTTGGCCTGAACCTCGTCTGGGACAACAGTATGGCTCAGATTTCTGTTGAGGCAGGGGCAGAACACCAGCGTCATCCCCTCCCCCCTACAATGGAATTATTCATCTGTTTGTGCTGGGATATATCTATGCCCTGGGTACTGGGGCTTCTGTAAGACCCCCTATAACATGTTTCCTCTGCTGTGTCTCCACAAGCTCCCATCTCCCATCTAGAGCCCAGCCTCTAACCTTCTACACAGAAATAGAGACCACAGCTTGCCAGTTTTACTGCCAACATAGAACATCTGGCCTATGCCAGATGACAACCCCCCCCTTTCTCTCCAGTCACGTGGATTCTGGATTTACTTTCCTGTCTTTAGATGCATATTCCCACCACCCATATCTTGGGTTCACAGAGTACTGAAGATTTAAAGATGAAAGGAACCTATAAGTCCATCTGGTCCAACCTCCTTATTTTTTGAATGAAAAAATTAAACTCGGACCTGAAGAGTTTATGTGAGCAGCCCAAGGTCATACAACTGGCAACTGTCAGAAGCAAGAGTCAAACCTTGGTCTACCTGACTTAATACTTAACACGTGTATACATTCTCTGATGTTATGGTCTATTGTTCAGCTAGAAAAGCATGTCTTTCTCACTCATCCGGCTGTCAGTGTCAAAGTGCCATCCGAGAAGTCTTAAAGCTCAATACACTAACTTAATTGAGATTCAGTATTTTTTTTAAATTAAGACCACCTTTTCCCAGCCCCAAACAGTTCTCTAAAACTTATTTAGTTATTCCAGCGGTGGCCTTACCCCCTGCTGATGCTGGACATAGAAACCATAGCATCCTGTATTCCACGAGACTATCCAAATATCCCATGGAGCTCCAATTCATAACATTCATAGTTACCCAGCAACGGGCTGTCTGCTCCCATCAAAGGCACTGCAACAGTCCAGTGCAGGGCCACCCAGATTGCCTTTGACATGAATTACCCAGACCTGTTGTACCACAGATCCTTGGGGCTTTGTTCTAAATGCTACGTACTTCTCTTCAAATATCAGAATCTCTTCCTCCTTTCCCTGGAAAACAGACAGGGAAATGATCACTGAATTCTGCAGATATTGCCATTGGTGCAGTAGGCAACATGAACAGCCCTGGTCCTTTTGTTGCCCTAACTGCTTATCAGTAATTCAAAGTCCTGGAGATGCTTCTGGGTTCTGCCCCAACCCACTACTCCCTCCAGAGTGATTCACAGAGGGAGCCACCTCCATGGTGGTTCTAGTGTCCATGTCATTGAACTGACACAGAGGCTCTAAGTCTAGGATTGCCCTGGACATGCTCTTCCCAAAACACAGAGAGGAGCAACTCAGATACCCAAATGATTCAGAAATGCATATGTGTGTGTCTGTGTGTATACACATATTCATATGCACATATATATTATGCACACATACACATATATGTGTATATATGTATATGTACACGCATACACCTATATTATATATTCCAATATTCACAGATATATATGTGCATGCATGCACGCATATGTGTGTGTATCTATATATCCCTCTCATCACAGGTCTCTTTGCTGATATTTGTGAGGCACTGGAGGAAGCAGCTGTACAAGGACCAAGGTCATTGCCTTACCCCCAAATGCATTCCCTCTAATACTCCATTGATTTAATCAATCATTCTCCCATTCACATTCACTAAAGGCTCTAACTCTGATTTCCTTCCCTACTTTCACTTTCTCCAGTTTCCCTCAAGCATTCTTTCAATCAACAAGCATTTATTAAGCAATAACTTTGTGCCTTGAGACAGGGTGGGGATACCAATACCTAAGTGGAATAGCACCTGCCCTCTTGTTCCAGGGTAGTCTGCTCAAACCAGAATGCCGTCTCAGCCTAAATACAAGTCCTTTGTTCACACTTCTCCTATACCACTTCTGGACTGGTTTCTCGCCCTTCTAAAACTAAATGCTAGCCCAGGGGCAACTTATCCATACTCTTAAATTGTCCTGGAGAATTATGGGCAACTGATGCCCTTACTACATTGTCTGCACACCTGCTTCTCCCTTTCTAGTCAGTGACATAGCAGACTCAGTGTCTGACACTGTTATGAATGGGAGATTGATCTGATAAAGTTATCCAAGGCATAGTGCTATTAAGGTAACATTTGGTTATAATGAACCAATGCTGATACTATAAAAAGATGGTGGTTGGATCTATCTAATGCATGTCTTTTCCAGCTCTAATAATAAAATGGCTTATTACATCAGCATTTCTCAAACCACATTTCATGGGATCTTTGGCTTCCATAAGTCAAGTTCAAGAAGTTATCTAGAGTAACCCATGTCTTTTCTGTAGCTACCATACACAACATGTTCAGCCTTTGATTAGAACCATCCAAGAGTGGTTAAAACCAGTCATATGATTGAAAAGTTGGCTTCTTATTGATCTAGAATCAATTGTTGCTTTTACTTTTGTATGATTCTACAACCATAGATTTAGAACTGGCAGGAACTTCAGAATTCAACCAGTATGACTTCTCCATTTTCCAGAAGAAAAACCAAGACCTTTTGAGGTTGAATAACTTGTCCAAGGGCACACAAATGTTAATTAAGTAATGATATTAGGCTGCAAACCCTGATGTTCTGTCTTGTCAACATACAAGTAATTTTACCATTTATAGCTATTTCTATACATAGTTATAATATAGATCTATAGATCTAGATAGATGATAAATAGACAGACAGGCAGGCAGACAGACAGATCGACTGACAGACAGACAGATAGATAGATGATAGATAGATAGATAGATAGATAGATAGATAGATAGATAGATAGATAGATAGATAGATATAGCTGTTGGTATTTTGGATTTTGCGAGAGATTGACTTGTGATTTATTTGGCATAGGGAACTCCTGATGAGAAGAAGCCCTCTACCAAGTAGCAAATAGGTTTTCTGCTCTTTAACTTGCAACCATAGAAAAATGGGCTGAGGAACCAAGAAGTTAAGTAACTTACCCAGGATCACACAGTAAATCTAAATCAGAGGACTGAGTCCAGATCTTACTGACTCAGAGGGTAGTGCTCTTATCCACTGGGCATCTCTACTCATTTTGGATAATTGAATGAAACCGCAAAGTTTGAAGAAGCAAGACAACGAAGATATTAAACAACAGTAACTAGTATCTGACAATGAAACAAACATCCGCTAACGTAGCTCAGTAGAAAAGTCAAAATACAAAAGAAACACAGATCTAATAATAACTGCCTTCTGATTGAGTTTGCTTCTCGAGTGCCCGATATGCTGTGTATGCTAGTTTTTGTACCAATTTGCTCTGGCAAATTGACTGTTGTCATTTATAAAGTATGGATGTAAAAACAAAGCAGATATTTTAACCAAACTTGTGATAAATTAAAATAACTACCATTATGTAAGTATGCAGGGAAATGAAAATTGGCAGAAAGCATCTTCCAAGGTGAGCTAGTTCAGCCAATATTGTTCCCAATTATGAGTTACTGAAAACAATCAAATCACGTAGTTTCACTGTTTCACATAGTTTCAATATTGTTAGATTAAGAAGAAAATTTAACTGAGCCAATAATTTTTAAAAACCTATTTTGTCAACATTAGTATTAGAGAATGCCAGGGCTAGTTCTCAAGTTAATTTTTTTTTCTATTTTCTCAGCTGGTATTTATTCCTTTGGATAGAAAAAACTGAGAAGGTGAATTAGATATTCAAAGGGCAGTTACAGCAGCTAATGATTTGCTTTGCTAGTCAGAGCTTAAATGAATCAAAGACCATAAAAAAAAACAAAAACTTGAACACATCAACTATTGAACCTGTCCCTATTTCTTCCTAGATCCTTAGGACTATATCTTTCTTTCCTCTATATTTTGTTTCCTAATTCTACTCCTTTCTTTCTTTTTCCTCTTCCTCTTCCTCCTCCTTCTCTTTCTTCATCTTCTTCCTCTTATCTTCATCTTCTTTCTCCCAAAGGAGTTACAATATCAAACTGAAATTTATTTATATTTGTTGTATAAACTGAAAGAAAACCCTTTCTTCACTATTTTTAAAAGTACTTTTACCACTTTATACTTTACAGTGCCTCTACCCACTCATTCCCCTAATAAAAGGGGAAAAATATTCTCAGGGTTTTTTTTTAATCTTTGCGTGAGTTTTCATTCAGTTCTGTGGTGAATGGTCCTTCACTGACAAAGTGGCCCAGCCTGGTTCTGTGTCATATTGTGCTGGTGTTTGGGGCTTCCCTTATTAGCCTCTGGATAGTAGGACCTGTTTGTGGAATCCCCAGTAAGAATCAGTATACAACTGACATGGAAATTTGCTTCCTTGATCAACCGCTTCTTCATAGTAATGAGGTGTTTTCCTTGACAAGGAACAAGCAAATGGGTCTTTTCAATCTTCTAATAAACTACCCATTTAGTAGATTTTATGTGCATAGTCCAAGAGTTCTGAAACATGTCTTCCACGAACTCTGTGATCTCTCTCTTAGCTAAATCAATGTAATAAGTCTGCAATGCTGCAATATTTACAAAGTGCCTTCCTCAGAGTCACCATGTGAGGCAGGGAATCCCAGCATCAGTACCCCTGTTTGTAGATAAGGAGACTGAGGCTCAGAGAAGTTAAATGATTTGCCCAGGATCCCTAAACTAGGTAGTGTGAGGACCCTAGGTCTTATGAGTCCACAACCAGTGATTCCCTACCCCCATAAATATATATGTATATATGTCTATGTATATACATATACACATAGACATACATACATCTATAGTATGTATATGTACACATACACTGTCCCAAAAGTCTTAGTGCAATTTTAAGCTTTAGTAGCTTAATAGGTAATATCAATAAGTTATACATGGGTAAGTGTAGGTTATAAATATCTAAGTAGAATATATATTATGCATAGAATATATGAAATACTTATAGTTTATATGTGTGTATAAGGAAACATATACATACATATCATTTGCATATACATATACAGTCATGAGCTATATCAAGGCTATGCTGATAATATCTGTTCAGTCATTTTCAGTTGTGTTCAGCTCTTTGTGACACCATTTTGGGTTTTCTCAGCAAAGATACTGAGTGATTTGACATTTCTTTCTCCAGCTCATTTTACAGAGGAGGAAACCCTAAGCAAAAAGGGTTAAGTGACTTGCCCAGGGTCAAACTGCTAGTAAGTGTCTGAGACTAGATTTGAACTCAAGAAGATAAATCTTTCTCACTCCAGGCCTGGCACTCTATTGACTGCACCACTTACCTGCCCCTGTAAATGGTTAACAACCATCTATCAAAAAATGTGCTTTTGACTCACTTTTAAATTTAATCTGCCATATTAGCATTTTCCCATTGTTTTCTTAAGTCTAAATAATCAGCAAAACAACCAGTCAAGTCCTGATATATAGAGTTGTTAATTTCCAAGGCATAAGTGCTACTCTAGAAATTAAACAATAAGATCTCAGGAAGACCTGCGTTAAAAACTGGCCTCAGATGTTTAATAGCAGTGTGACCTTGGTCAAGTCACTTAATATCTCTTTGCCCCCGGTTTTTTCAACTGTAAAATGATGATGATCATAACAACCACCTTCAAGGTTGCATGAGGATAAAATGAGATAATATTAGTAAAGTTCCTGAATGGATGGATGGATGGATGGATGGATGGATGGATGGATGGATGGATGATAGATGGATAGATAGATAATCACACTGTAGACCTTAGAAATGAAGTGGTATGTATAGTAGATACTGTGCCAGACTTATGTGAAGAAAGCTTTATTTTTACCACCTGTGTGATCATGGACAAGGCATTTAGCTTCCCTGAGTGTCAGGTGACTGCCTGGGAAAAAACCTACTAAAATCAACAGTTCTCCAAGGGTATGCCACCCACACTAGAATTTCTGCTAATGTGTGCTTGAATTATATGGAACTTACACTTGTCATGTGTGCATACACCAGTTTCTTTCAGTCGTGCGTGATGACTCATCACAAAAGCCCTTTCTGTGCTGCGAGGGGGAAAAAGTTTGAGAACTATTATTCTAAAACATAGCTTTTTGCGATAATGCATGATAGAAGACATTCCCTTGCCAAAGAAATCAACAATCCTGACATAGATCTTTAGTTAATAATGCGTGATTTTTTTTAAATTTTTGTTTCTTTTAACTTCACTGTCATTTCCCTCCCTCCTTCTCTATTCAAGGATCCATCCCATGGAACCATTAACAAAAAAGTAGGGTGGGGGGAGCAGTTTAACAAAATCTGCCGACTAATCACAGATTATGACATTTTATGCAGTATTCCATACCCATAGCACCCAACTTCTGCAAAGAAGTCAAGTGGTTGCATTTTTTTCACCTCTCCTCTGGGCCAGATATTCCTTTTCTATAAAACAATGTGTTTATAATTGAGGTGCTCATTACCATCCTATCTCCTGAAAGAAGGACCAAAATCTCAAACTCTCCACCTTCAAAGGCATGTCTCTTGGGACCTGTTCTAGGCAGGTAGAACCATATTATTTTCATCCTCCTCCTCCCTTCCCTAACAGAAGCACACTTTTTTTTTTTTTAGAGAACTGCTAGTTTCTGTGGGCCCGGGTTTCTAAATCTTGGCTTAGGGACAGTCATTCCTTTGTCCTCTGCTCTTACAATGAGGTAACCAAAGAAAAAGAGCCTTGGTCTGAGGCTGTCGGCTGTTACTAATCACTGCTCCCCGGCTTGCTGTGAATCCTGACTTGCCTCTCCCTCCTGCTCTGCTTAGCACACATAAAGAAGATAAATTACTCCCGCTTCCCCTTCAGAAAGCATATTGTGCGGCACATTCCAATACTGTGAGTAAAGGATGGGCTAATGGGAAGAGTTTTTAAATGGGGATGTGAATGGCTGCACAGCAGGCCAGCTCCAATCCGGCAGATGTGAGCTGAGGGGAAGCTTGGGTCTGAGGCCCTTCAGAAAGTTTCCTGTTACCTTGCTGCTAGAGAGAAAGTAAATCCCCGTGGTAGGCATTGCCTTACTGTTACAGTGGCACTGCTGTGGTAGCAGGGTGTAACAAGAGTCTATTCAACAGCTACCATTTGTGTGTTGAAAGAAACCTTTCGCCCACCCAAGGGACCTCTAAAACCCATTGCCTACGAGAAATGGTTTTCAGCTGAAAAGGGGAATAAAATGGCCTGGAAAACTAAGGCCTCTGATGCATGAAGGAGTAACTGCTGGACTGAGTCCTCAGTTTCACCTCCTTGACTATTACTCTACCATGTGGAATATTCATTTGCACAGGTGGAGGGGAGCCAGGGGAAAATAATTGATTGCTCAGTGCTACCAGACTTAGGGAGAAAAGCGATTTAGCTGACTTTGCCACTAATAACACAGCTCACTCCAGTAAATTTCCATTAACAATCTTTCAAAAGAGAATTCTGGTTTCCTTTTTTTAACCTCTGTTACCTTTCTTCAAGACACAACACAATTCACTATGAAATGCTACAGGCAGAGCAAAAGGATGGGGTTGTTGACAGAATGCAAGAGTCAAATTTTAAAAATGATTTCCCTGCACAAATCACGCACCATCGCAACTGCAGGTCTGGACAACCAGCACGCACATTTGCCATTCTCATGCAATGCTGCCTTGAGAAAGTCCTTGGCATCCCAGGCTAATGAAAAGGCCAGAGTTGTGACATTATTAGCAGGCATAATGGAGAGGAAAAATGAGGCCAGGGTGAAAAAAAGAGTGAGAAAGTACTTGAGCTTTGATTTAGTGTGTATAGGGCTCAATGAGACTGGGCTCAGTTCTTTGTGGAGTTGTTTGAAGTTCTTCATTGGGATTTACCACTTAAAATGGGCCTCCTTACTCAAACTTCTGTTTGTTGGGTTTTTTTCAAGCTCTGATCTCTGAGGAACTACAGTTTCCTTAGATGTTCAAATGAGTTGGCCATAGGCCAGAGGTCAGCAACTTCTTCAGCTTGGGTGCCCTCAACAGGTCTCAGAAAAAAAGTATACCCCCTCCTCTTTTATGTTCCCTAATACTGACTACAGAAGGACCCAACTCCCACCACTCTGCTTCACTCTATTTGTTGTCTTATGTCTAAAGATTCAACTTTTTACATGATTGCATTTTCCCATTTATGGACAGACAAAATAAAATCAACAGCAACCACCAGTTACAGTCTTCAGGGGCTGGTGAGGGGAGTGTAATGGAGAGGGCCCAAGACTCGGAGTCAGAAGAAGGCTGAAGTTCTGACTCTGCTGTTATCTGGCTGTGTGACCATGTACACGTGTAAGCATTCCTCTGGATCTTGATTCTAAGATTCTGTGATGGAAACACCCCAGCAAGGGAAAAGAATAAATAAAGGAAAGAGAAGATGAGGATGGGGAAAGACAGAGAAAGAGGGGAGTGACAGAGAAAGGAGAAAAGAATGAAAGAGTAAGAGAGAGAGAAGAGTAAAAGAGGAAAGAGTGATAAAGGAGGAAAGGGTGAAAGAAAGACAGAGTGAGGGAGGAAGGAGAATGAGGGAGGGAAGAGAGAGAGAGAAAGAGAAAGAGAGAGAGAGAGAGAGACAAATGACAGAGAAAAAGGAGGAACATTGATAGCATATAGTACTAATGATTTTCTTAACTGCCACTCAGTAGACTTTTTGCCATAAATCTCCCACCTTAGCCACAGTTTCATAGTTTCATTTATTTTCCATTGCAGACTTTTTGGATGTAGATAGTTTTAGACATCTCCAGAATCTGCTCTCTAAAGGGCCAAAACCAAATAATTTAACACTGAAAAAATTAATGAACTTTTTAACTGGAGATTCAAAATAATTCCCTCAACCTTTACATACACACACACACACACACACACACACACACACACACACACACGATCCTTATACCTGTCTTTTAAATATCCTGCTACCCTTTCTTTCCTGATGAAATTGTTTTTATGTGTTTAAGCAGGAGATAGCTGGAGAACAGGGTGACTTTCATCCCAGTCATGTCCTTCCAGAAGAACTCCCTACATGCACACCAAATCCTGACACTGTAGAAAGCCAGAAGTTTTGGATAAAGGATATATGTCCTGTATCCTATGCACCACATCCCATGCTGTGCATCCCACATGTCACATTCCACATTCCTGAGCTCCTCAATTCCCATAGCCCATTCTGCCCATACACCCCCTCCATATACAGTCTTCTTCATATCCTGTATTCTGCTCCCATAATCCATATCCCACACCAGGCATTCCACACTCCCAATCCTATACTCTATAGGCATGAATATAAAGCAAGTTGTATTTCTAAATTCTTATAAACCCACAAACAAACCAAACATCTCCAATTCAGGCCAATGCAGTATCTGGCAGGGTGCTTCCTCATGTTAAACTCTGTAAGTTTGCCCATCTTGAAATCCTAGAAGGGTGAGGAACAGGAGGCTTTCATTAGATTAGTGTTCAGGACATGCATTGTGAGAGAAGAATGCTTCTAAAATAATACAAAAATTGAAAAGGAATGATATTCCTGACTCAGCAGTTGGCATCACCATTTCCCCATTTTTTTCTGGCCTCAAAACAGTCATCCTGGAAGAGAAATAAAAAGTCAGTGGGGATAAATGGGAAGACAACTCCTAACAGAAAAAGCTTTCTCTTTTTGATGTCCTGTTTTGAAATCTGTGGCCAAGATTGTTGTGGGAGAGTGTGCAGAAACACATTGATTTATAAGCCACAGATTTTCAAGAGTTCAAAAATGTGAGACTATAATCAGTGGGAAGTAGAGCCTAAAGAAAGTGTTCTTCGTGAGGGCATGTCCTTCAGGGCTTGGCGAGAACAAAGCTTCTGGTTCTCCACAGAGTCACACCAAAGTGAGTAACAAGTAAGGCCAAACGTAAGTTCAATGTTACGTACTTGTAGAATGTAGTAAAACTGAATTGTGGTTCATGGTTAGGTTGTTATTCAAATTCACTGCAAAAATATCATCTTTGAAGGAGCAGTTGGAGATAATTATATGAATGTTTCAAGGTTCTCCTACCACCAAATCTCATTTCTATAAGAATTATCTAGGCCATTTTAACAAAAAACCATTTTGTGGAATTAGAGGTACAGTTATACTTTTGGTTTCTTGTTAGGGCAGGGACATCTTCTTCCATTTCCACCACTGGTACCTCTTACCCGGACCTAGCATGGTACTAAGCCTATAGATGAGCATGTCGAACAAGAATAAATTCTTGGTGATCTACTTCCAGATTGCTCTCTGGAAGGCTTTGGAGGCTGCCAGGATGTCCCAGAAAGAAGGATGCCTGCTAGGTAGCTTTGCTACTAACAGGTTAACGCCCTCTCATTCTGTTGCCATGGAGAACTTATTCTGAGGAGGCCAACAAGAGTAAGAAGCCCATACAAGGTGGGGGGAGAGGGGGTTGGGCTAGGATCAAGAAGATCCAGGATTGGTAAGGATCCTCATAGCTGGGGAAAATCCCTGTCACACTAAGGTCACCATACATATTGACTTTTAAAGCTGAGATGCTTTTGGCTCCTAAAGACCTTCTCATCGTAGGATCTGATTCCATTCTCAGGGCAGGATGTTTTGAATTGACCAAGCCTGTGAAATCCTGGGTTAAATGAAGGAGAAAAGAGACTGGTGACTGCTAGGGAGGAGTAATTCTTTTGCTACTCCTTCCAAATAGTGTATTTTTTTTTACATTTTATGTTTTATTTACCTTGCCCTATAATTAACTGCATATCCACTGATTTCCTCCTCTTTCTCCCAGCTCCCTTTCCTTGGTGCTTTCTTCCCAGAACTTCAATCCAGTTCCTACTATCATCTCTTTTCCTAGGAAATGATCAAGGGCTTCACTCTTTGTCCTTGACATTTCAGAGGGCTACTTTTTAACACCTTTCTTTCATCTACAATGTGACCAATTCTACCTGTCAATCCTCATTTCCAAGGAGGGTGGGTGATGGGGGAGACAGGGATGGGAATTTGGAGGAAGATGGCACTAAGAGTCCTAATGGGAGAGCCAGAGGGAAGATAGGAGAATGGGGGGAGTCTTTTTGGTTCTCATCAGTTAGCCCTCTTCTTACTCCTCTCCAGTCTGTACTCTACTAATCAGGAGACCATTCCCTTTCAGACTTCATGTTTACAGATTGTAGATGCTTGGCTTGCTGTTGCCCTGACAACCTTGGATGGGGTAGCCCTTCATGCTGTACATTTCCCAGGCTTCTCTGGGAGAATGGGGTGGTTAGAGTTAAAGGGCCCTGGGGGAGTAGGGCAGAAAGGATTGTGACAAAAGGAAGTAGAGAAGACTTTGGAAGGGGGAGAGAGAAAGAGAGGTAGAGAGACAGAAACAGAGACACACACAGAGAGAGAGAGAGAGAGAGAGAGAGAGAGAGAGAGAGAGAGAGAGAGAGAGAGAGAGAGAGACTGCAGCAACCAGTAGTAAAAGCAACAGTGAGAACCAGCCACCCCATGGGAGAAAACTTGAGGCTGGCTTAATAATGAAATATACACATTCCCCTGGCCTCTGCCTTGGCTGGGACCCTAGTAGCTCTTATTGGCTCCTCCCTCCACTGCTAAGCCCTCTTATCTAACTTTATTAGTGCTGCTGGGGGCCCTGGAATAAGAGAATTTAGAGCTGGAAGGGGTCACTTTAGAAATGAGGAAAACTGAGACCAAGAGAGGTCAGGTGGTTTGCCTAATGTCATAAGGTAGCAGGTGACAGACCTGGGATTTGGCCACCAAAGCCAGGGTTCTTTCCCCTGTGCCACATAATCTGCATTCAAATTGCAACTTTTTCAATGAAAAAGCATTGATTCAGTGTTTACTACGTGGCCAGATATTGTGCTAAAGTGGTGGATACAATTTTTGAAGGGATTTAAATTCAATTTTATTTAAGTAGGATCATTTTTTAAATGAAGAAAAAGACATACATAAAATATCTAATATAGGATTTAAAGAAACTTCTTACCTGATTAGGATCATAGATTTAGAGCTAGAAAAGACCTTGGAAATAAATTAGTCCAACTCCCTCATTTTGCAGATAAGGGACCTTTGAGATTATATAATCTACTCCACTAGTTTTAGAGATGAAGAAACTGAAGCCCAGAGAGGGGGACCCTCATGGCTTGCCTAAGGTAACAACAGGGAGTAAGAAGAAAAACTTGAGTTCATACTCAAAGAAATAAGAACAGGGGTCATTATTCTTATAGAGAAGGAATGTTTGATACTAGCTACCCAACTCTTCCTCCGTCCTCATGTGACATTTACTTAAAACACTGTTAGTTCCTGAAAGCCTGATCCCCTAGAGCCCATATTCCTGGTAGTTCCACCCCATGACCCTTAACTCAGTAGTCTGTCACCATGGGAATTTGCCTAGTCTGCTAACTGAACACACACTGTTCAGTCATTTCAGTCATGTCTGACTCTCTGTGACCCCATTTGGGATTTTCTTGGCAAAGGTGCTGGTCTGGTTCGCCTTTTCCTTTTCCAGCTCATCTGACAGATAAGGAAACTGAGGCAAACAGGGTAAAGTGACTTGGTCAGGGTCACACAGCTAGTAAGTGTCTGAGGCTGGATTTAAATTCAGGAAGATGAATCTTCCTGACTCCAAGCTCAGTGCTCTATCCACTGCACCATTCTGCCTAAATCTTGGATTTGAAAGGTACTCTTAGATCTAGGATTTAAAGCTGGGATGGGATCTCAGAGGCAATCTCATCTGGCCGCTTCCATTTTATAGATGAGGGAACCAGGTCTCAGAGAAGTTAAGTGACTTGCCCAAGATCACACAGCTAGTAAGGAGTGGAGTCAAAATTCAAACTCAAGTCCTCTGACCGGAATCCAGTGTCTGCTACAGCATGGCTTCTAGAAATTCGTTCATCCTTCAGCTATTTCATACCCAAAGGACAGATAAAAAAAAGAATGCTACACACATACCCTACCAGTGTACTCTCAGGTTGTCTTCATTTTTTTAAAAACCATCCACCTCCCAAAAAAATACCATCCTCAGGTAACTCAAAGTTTGGATAGATTTTTTGTTCTCTTTCCTGGGACATCTTTCTCTTTCTCTTCTAACCCAAGCTTTCTAATTTCACCCTTTGTGGAACATCTTTTCAATACAACTGCCTTAAACACACAGCTCTCTCTTTGAGCAGCTATAGGTCAGGAATGGGAGGGAGTAGGGGAGAGAGCATTGGAGGAAGGGCAAAGCCACGCAGGAAGAACTGACATGAGACCGGAACAAGAGCACAAACTAGGAAACTAAAGAAAAAAGGAAAAAGAAAATCCTGCTGCTTGGTACCACTTATGAGAGACATCCGGCCTATTGTGCTGCTGATGCCACTGTGCCGGACCAGCAGCGAAAAAACTAAAGAATTCCTGTCCCAAGTGGTGAACCATTCAGGCAACAAAGGAAGCAAACAGTCACCAAAACTCTTCACTGCAAGAGCAGGAAAGCAGAGATAGTTCAAGATGTGATTCAGACCAACAAATGAAGAAGAAAGGAGTAGGAGGTTGGAGTTGCAGGCTTGGGATTTGGGTTGGACACAGATTGGCCCATTTTTGATTGCATGGTGAACTGTTGTAAATTGGCACCAGACTAATGAATGGGTGCATGTGGTGGGGTAATTAAATTTTCTCCTGGGTTTCAGAAAAGAGTGGGCAAGGATAAAAGGGACCCAGTTCAGGACTTGCGGCTAATATTTTCTTTCTCCTTTAAATAGTAACTGACTGGTTAGCTCAGTAAATTGATGTATGCCCACTGATGAAGCCAAGATCACAGCTTTAGTTCTCATGAGAGCTGTTTAGTTTCCCTGCATTCCATCTTGTGAATGTCAGTCATAAAGAAAGGATAAATTGGTGTGTATCATTTTACCTCTCCAGGTCTAGTTTCCTTCATCTATTGAGTGAGAGGGGTTGAATGAGACCAGAGGTTCTCAATGTGGTCTGCAGACCCTTGTCCATGATGTCAAAACTATTTTCATAATAATAACAAGAGGCTATTTATAAAACCACACAAACAAAAGCTCTTTAGGATCCTTGATCATTTTTAAGAGTATTTTTAAGGCTTTGAGACCAAAAGATTTGAGAACCACTGAATTCGATGATCTTTAAAGCCCCTTTCTGATTTTGAATTCTACGATTCTCTATAAATCCATCATCCTTACTGAAATCCCTAATATTAGAGTTACATATAAGGGTTACAGATAGAGAAGATACTTGATTTTATTTTTACAAATGTTAATAGGAGTTTATTCGGAGTCACAATGATCAATAAGGACACTCCCAAGAGTCCCCAAAAGAAGGTGGTCATAACATAATGATGAAGGGACTAGAAACAGGAGATTAGCATTGAAGGTAGAGGAAAGATGGTGACAGATATCAGGAGGGACACCAGAAAGTCAGTCCCTGAGGTTCAACAATTTTTGGTCATCAATTTTGTTTCATTGTGAGAGTTGTGGGAGGCAGGTGAGTGGAGAAAGATTTACAGACAACTCAACACAGCTCAAACTTCTTTTTTTCCAGTACTTAGCCCAAATGTTTTTCATACTTAAATATTAAATTGTGAAAAGGATTTCAGAAGTCATGTTATAATGCCTACCTAAAACACAAATGTCATCTACAGTGGCCCTAAGATGGGCTCATTTAGCCTCTGTTTAAAGACTTGCCAAGGGCAAGGCACTCATATCTGAAGAGGAACCATTCTAGTTTAGGACAGCTTGAATTTTCAGAAAATTTTTCCTAATGTTGAACAGAATTTTGCCTTCTTGTAACTTCTACTCATTGTATCTAGTACTATAATTTCGAGATCTAAACAAAACAAATGAAATTTCTCAAATAATAACAACTCTTCGAAATGATTGGAAACATTTATTACCTTCTTTTCATCTGGCTAAGTATCCCTACTTCCTTCAACCAGTCTTGTGATGTGTTTCTGTACCCCTCACCTTCATTCTCTAAGGGCTTCCAGGAGCCCCTACTCTCAGGAGTGTCCATATTTTGGCATAGCATATTCATAAAACATAAAATCAAGAATTTTATCTGTAGAACAAGAAGGTTGGGCTATTCTAGCTCTACCATGCTGATTCTAGGAAACAAAAGGAAATGCTATTGAAGTTGAACAGACAGGTGGCTCTGTTCTTTTATGGGAATCTCAGATTCATAGGGAAGGAAGACTAGATAGGAGACAACTGAGGATGTCGACAATTCTTTGGAAACAGCTGTGCCCATTACATAGAAAACATTGCATGGTCCCTCCCTCTAAGAAGTAACCATCAAAGATATCTTGACAGCTTAATTTCATATAGACCCTATATGTGAACACTCAGTCCTGAGTTTTTATGATTATTTCAAACTTTCTGTTTGTTTGTTTCCATTGTCTTTCAGTTAGAATACATCCTGTATTCTAGGGCAGTTTGAAGAACCTTGGAGTCCTTACCCACCCTTCCTCATGCAAATGGCCTCCTGCCAGAAGTGAAATCTGAAGACAAGAGTTAAAAATTAAGGGAGAGTAAAAGTTAAGAGTTATAGACTGTTAGGATGTAGAACTTTAAAGATCATCTCATAGAAACCCCATATGAGAAAACTGAGTCCAAAGAGGAAGTGTGATCTTGCTCTAGTTAATTAGTTTAGTAGGTAGCATGGGGTTTTCACCATTGTGTACTGTGAACCAGAAGGTGGAGTGAGAGGAGACCAAGTCAACGGAACAGATTGTCTAGGTTAGCAGTAGCAGAGTACCAGGGGTAGTCAAGATTGGCATAAGGAATTAAATTTGAAATCTGATTATCTATCTATTTGAATTGTATTTATGTCAGCAGGTGATTGGAATAAAAGCTCAAAATATGCAGAAAGTGTTTGTACGTACAGTGGTACCCATTTTGAAGGAAATTAATGGTTCTCCATCTGCTTAAATCAGTCCAATATTGGACTAAAAAGAAGCCTAGGTCATTCTGCCAAGAATTTAACAAGACTTTCATACACACACCCTCCCTTCATCAAACAGTAGTAACCTGTGAAAGAATTTTATTATACTTTCCCTATCCCAGACCAGGATTACTGAAGATTGGATTTTTATTTGGTCCAATTTCAGAGATGTGAAATATACTTAACAGGCAGGAAAAAAAATGGCTGGTACATTCTCTGAGTCAACTGATGCTGACTTACTCTTTGAATCTCATATAACTGATCATTTTGTCTATGCTTTGATTAGATGGGAGACCAAATTCTCATAGCATGTATGAGCCAAGCCCCAATATTGGGGATCAGGGAGAACATGGGGTAGGGGGAAGCTACTAATTGCCTTCCCATAGAGATATTTAGTTGATTGATTCTTGAAAATAAATCTCCTTGTGTTTGCCTTTACCAGGGATGGCTGCCCTAGATAGTAAGGCCTCAGGGAAGATGGGATTGAGAGCAGTGGTCTATTACATGACCACAACAATCATTGCTGTGGTGATTGGCATAGTCATTGTCATCATTATTCATCCTGGGAAAGGCTCAAAGGAGAACATGCACAGAGAAGGCAAAATTGTGCAAGTGACAGCTGCAGACGCCTTTCTTGACTTGATCAGGTATGTCCTTGCAATGAAGCCCATGTGTGTGGTGATTCACTACAGTCATGCAAGACTGCTCTTATTTTCCCAGATTAAAACCTGCATGAGAACTGGACATGCAAGGAACTGGACATGAAAGGTTACGTGATCCCATTTTTCATGTGAAATGTCTTTTTGACATGCCATTCATTCTCTCTCTCTCTCTCTCTCTCTCTCTCTCTCTCTCTCTCTCTCTCTCTCTCTCTCTCTCTCTCTTCTCTCCACCTAAACCCCTCCTCCCCCAGTGAAATAAAGATCCATTAGACAAGTCAAGTTAAAAGGGATTCCTGACTTCAAAGTCCATAATTAGGCCATCCCACTCCAAATTCCTGTTTTACTACTTATTGTGACACTGGACAAGTGGCTCAATCTCTTGGGACTAGATCAAGAGTTCTTGACCTTGGGTCCATGAGCATGATGTTTAAAATATACGTATTTTAATAACTGTATTTCAGAACAGTTAGTTTCCTTTGTAATCCTGTGCACTTAAAAACATTATTCTTGGAAGGGGGTCCACGGGCTTCACCAGACTGCCAAAGCGGTCCATGAAACAAAAAAGGTTAAGTATCTTAGAGATGAACTCTATGGGTCCCCTTAAGCTCTAGAGCTATGAACTTTCCTATATTTGTGAAGTATCTTCTTTCCCATATTTACCAATGAAACCGCTTTGGGGATATCCAGGGGTTTCATCTTCCCCATACTCACAGGTCACCTAATAACTCCAACTCCAGGTACATATTTATACATCGAAACTTCATAAGTTTGCTATTAATTATGAATCTCTGGTGATTGTATCTGGTCAAGGCTGAAGTTGACCTTTGTTTCATTTTTGAAGGAAGGGTTTACCTAAAGAAAGTAGTAACATAATGTGAATGGGATCCAAAGTACATGAGAAATGCCTAGAAGATAACACCTTTTGAGGACTTCAGTAGCATCTGTGTGCACACAATCTTCTGATTTTATATAACTCTCATCAGTCAATAAAGATGAGATATGGCATGTCTGGCTACTGACCATCGGTGAGGCTAAGTTCTTGACTCACCAGTATCCCCTATTGGTATTTTTTTGTCACTACCTCCTATTAAAACAGATGCCCAGCTTTGAGCTTGAGAAGATGTTACCTTTTTCCTATTCCTTTGACCTGCTCCCAGAAAACAGCATACAAGTCTTCTTTACTTTTTCTACATAATGCAATAGGGAAGCCTAGAAGTTAAAAAATAGCAGGACAAGAAAAAGAATATAAACATATAGAAGTCTCAATAATCTTGGTCCTATACAAAGATACAGGAATCTAGACTTTGTTCTTCTCTTTTTCTTATTGGATTGAAGAGATGTCATGATAAGATGGAAAGCGATCCGGATTTGGAGCCAGAAAACCCGAGTTTAAATCCCCACTCTCCCACTTGTTAGCTGTGTGACTATTTGGGCAAGCCATTTGACATCGCTGGACCTCACGTTCCTATTTGTAAAAGGAAGGGGCTGTGTAACCTCCAATGTCATTTCTATGTCTAGGTCTATCATCCTATAAACCAGCATTTATCAAACTCAGATAGAAATGGGAGTATTTTAACCTAAAAAAGGATCCCTCTGGTCAACTATTAACTTATAAAACCACAAATTAACATTATGTCAACTTTTGTTAAATATTTCCCAGTTACATTTTAGGACCAAATGTGACCCATGGCCACATACTTGACACCTCTGCTTAAGCCATTTCTTTAAGATTTTGTCCTCAGAAGTACAGTCCTGTTTGGACTGGGAGCTAGATCAGTCACTCGGATTTTTAACTAATTGGATCATCGGTACAAAAGTGGAAGGAACTATGGAAGCTATCTTGTCCAGCCTCCTCATTTTACAGATGAGGAAACTGAAGGCCCAAGAAGCTAATAGACTTACCTGTGATCACACAGATAGTAAGTGGGTGAGTCTGGATTTGAGCCCAAATTTTTTAACTCTAAATCCAATACTATATCTATTTTAACATGATGGATTTGATTAGCCAAAGTTGTTATGTTTCTTAGCCCTTCTATGCTGAGAAACATAACATATACTCCTCAGTCTAGTTCCAGGTATGAATCTGAACCATAGGGCACAGAAGCCCAGATATTCTGGGAGAGTCCTGATTTCAAAGATTCAGCTTAGTCCTCATAAACTAAATGACTGATTAAATCCTTTGTCAGACCAGCTATATGTCCTGATTTTTGAATACAGGAAATATTGTGACCATAGTCATATCCTAACAAGCTTACAAAACCAATAAAATGTCTTGAACTGAATAATAATGTTAATAGATTTTCCAGCAGTTTTCTAGAATTCTCTTCTAATTAGAGGATCATAGATTTAGAGATAGTAAGTATCTCAGAAGTCATCTAGTACAACCCTCTCCTTTTACAGATGGGAAACCTGAGGCCAAGAGGGGTTAAATGTATTGTCCAAGGTCACATAGCTAATAAAGTGTGGACAGAATTTGAATCAAGGATCTGTGACATCAAATCTAACACTCCACTGAACCAAATACAGATTTGTATTTTTTTAGAAGACAACATATAATAATATTACATCATCATATCCCCCTCATTAGTAAGGAGAGGATCATTTCACCATTCTGGGCTGATACCAAATGCAACCTTGGGTAAAATTATAAGGCATGTTATGTTTGTCTATGGAAAACCAAGCAGGCTGACCTGCCAGCTTTCTCTGTACTCATGTACCTAATATTAGAAATAAAAATAGAACTTTACCCTAAGGCTAAGACTTTGAATTTTTTTCTTCCTCCTTTACCTCCAATGAGGTTCTTAGTAAGCCATTTCACTTGGAACTTTAAGTCTGGAGTCTCCTAGATTTCGGTATTGCTGTTTGTGTTCGTGGGAACACTAGCACAGATTGTAATGTTGAGCAGTGGTAGCCCTTGAAAAGGGGTCAGAGATCTGAGCCTGCTGCTTATGCTGACACAGTGAGTTGGGTGGCATAGTAAAAAAGCTCATTTCAGACTACTATTCATAACCTTTAAAAGTACCCTATGGCATACTCTAGGTTCCCAAAATCCTCTATATCAGTCTCCATCCTCTCGTAGATTTCTTAAATACAGATGTCAGAGCCAGAAAGGGCCTTCAAAATCATTGTGCACAAGAGGTAAATCAAGGCCCTGAGGGGTAAAGTAATTTGTCTAAGGTCATACTTCCTTCTCCCAAGTCCTCCTTCCTTCATGGAGAGCACAAACATGGTATGATGCCAAAATGATCACAATACATTAACACCTCAGTGAACCAGGCTACTTGAACCAGACTGCTCTTGAAGATGGGAAGGGGTTTGAAATCCAACAGATATGTCATCTGTTCTATATTATTTCTCACAGAAGTTGTTTCCTTTCCCTTTGCTGGGCATTCAAGGCCCTCTACCATCTCATGGCATCTTACCTTTTCAACCTTATCTCATATTATTTCTCTCTGTATATATCACACTCCGGTCAAATTCTAGACCTCTATTTCCCATCTGCAAATTGACAGCGTTGGTCCCTTCCGCTCTAAGTCTATGATTCTATTGCCTCAAATATCTCTTTATTTAATAACTTTCTAATGCCATCATCATATCATACTAATATTATGTGTTATAGCTGTCTGTGTTGATATCTTCTCCCCTTACTAGACTATAAGCTTCTTGCACTGTGTTAACTAAACCGAATCCCTTTTCTGCACCAAGCACAGTGCTTTGCACACAAAAAGAACTTAAAATTTTATTGCTTGGGTATGACCATTTGCCCCACTGATGACATCTCCCCACAGCTCCCTGTCCTTACCCTCAACCCCAGCCCACTGCCTGGCATAAATCAAATCAACCTTGAAAAGGTGAAGAGATGGTAAAGGGACATAACTGATTTTTTTCAGGATATTCTCCCAATGATTTCCTTTCTTTCTTCACAGGAACATGTTCCCTCCCAATCTGGTGGAAGCCTGCTTTAAACAGGTAAAAACCTAATGGCTGTTTATCTTACCTTTAAAATTCCTCTCAGGTACTTTGCTGATATCAGCATCATGGCCAAGTAAGCACCGTGGCCAAGAGGCCATACCAAGTAGCATGCCTCCCATTATAGCAGATGATGGAGAATCACCCAAAGGAGAGAAGCCAGAGAGAACCCACCTCTCTCGTTTCATGGGTACAATAAGGGAAGTCAGGAGCCCTAAAAACATCCAGCAAGTGAATTTTTGCTGTTGCTCCTATTTAGACCTGTATTTTCAGTTATTTAGAGAACTCTTGGTGAGGAAGCTCCCTCTTCCAATAGATCTTCAGTTGTTCTACAACTTACCATTTTTGTCTGGGACCCAGAAAAGCTAACTGACTTGCCCAGGGTCAAAAGCCAGTATGTGCCAAAGGTGGGATTTGAACTCAAGTCTTGCTGAATCACAGGCCAGTTCTCCATTCACAATGCCCTGTTTCCACCAGCATAATATATGTTTTTTTAAAATAGTAAGATACTCTTGTGGAAAAGGGAACGACAAACCATTCTAGTGTCTTTGCCAAGAAAACACCAAACATAAAGAGTTGGACATGACTGAAAAACAACTCAGCAACAAGTACAAGATACTCTTGGGGCTTTCTAGGCTTCTGTGTTTGCTTACAAGCAGTAGAGAATTCTGAGCCCAAGGCTACTGTGCCATGAAATATTTAGAGTGGCAGGAACACCTTGTGGCTTCAGCAAAGAGGAAGCAAATGTCTAGCTTCTCTGAAATAAGTGAACAATCTTCCTGTTATAGCAGATGAGAGCTACTTTCACCCTTACAAGAAAATGAAAGAACCAAAACAGATAATTCTTGATTCTCCGTATCAGCAGATGGGATCTATGCTCTCTCTTGACTAGTGACTCTCCCTTGATTCTAGAATAAAATGCCTCTATTTGGGATTTAAATCCTTCCACAATCTACTTCTTTCCCATCTTTCCAGATTTATTTCACATCCCTCTGCTTCATGCGCTATGCATTCCAACTGCATTGGTCTACATACTGTTTCCTAAAATCACTATTTCATCTCCAGTTGTCATAATTGTTCACAAGCTACTTCCCGTGCCTGGAATGTACTACTTACCTCTGCTTCTTAGAATCTCTAGTTTCCTCCTCCTCTGTTGAAATTATTTTGCATTTAATCTACTTTATACATGTTTTGTATTTAGTTACCTATGTTCATGTTGTTCTCCACAGTAGAATATAAACTCTGAGGACAGGGAACTATTTATTTTTCTTTGTATTTCCATTGCATAGCACAGTATTTAATGCTTGAGTTCTAAATAAATACTTGTTGAATGAAGAAATGGTCTCCCCATGGAGCTTACAATCTCTTAAGGGATATATGACAGATACATAAAAAGATAGTAACACTACAGGGAATCATGAACCGGAAACTGCAGCAGGCATCTTGCCCTTTAGAGTGTTGGGAAAGAAGCAGCTGGTTCCAATTTAGAATGCTAGCAAAGGAAAAAGATACATTTGTGTCTATCTTTTTAATTTAATGCAGAGATTGGGGAAGGTGTGGGCCAGTATTGGTTTTCAGAACTCATAGAATCTTAGAGTTGGAAAGGACCTCACCTTATCATTTACCTTGTAGCAATAAAAAGTCAGTTTGCTTTTGTTGTCAGGTTATTTCATTTAATCACATTAAGTATTAGGTTTTGTCAAAGACACAGAGCTATTAATAGGGTAGAGTGTCCTGTGTAGATAACACCTCAAGGTGTCCATTTCCCTACAGAAGTTTTTTTTGGATTGCCAGCTCTTACTCCTGTTTAATCAACTCTGCCCTAGGCACCAAAATTCTTGGTTATTGTCCTTCTGATGCATTCCTCAACTTTCATCAGAAGTGGAAAAGCCTTTTTTATGACAATGTGCATGTTCCATAGCAGAAATATTGAATTAGGAAGCCAGGGTTTCTGTGTATTCTGTTTATTGATATATTTTTAAAAACTGATGCCCCATATCATTCTTTTGTATGCTTGGCTGTAATCTCTGTGACCCTGACTTTGACTTTCTATTTTCTAACATAGCCGGCAGGCAGCTGGATGACTGTGAGCTGCCAAGAAAGCAGATGTTTTCAAAAGTCAGTTACAAAGAAATATATTACTGGGGTTTCAGTGTTATGGATGAGGTCTGGTTCCCACTGATATGCAGCAACATAATACAGAATTTCAACTTTATGGGGTTGATAACACAAGGAATTTCCTCCTGACTTTTACTTATGGGATCTTTAGATGGGATAATTGTTAATCCCCAAACCCTACACTGTCAGTTAGGCCAGCCCCTTGGGGCACCTCAGTGTTCTCCAATATATGGGATTTTGATTTGATGGAATTAAGAAATCACAGAGAAGCTCAAAATTATATAACCTCACATATCTAGGTAATACATGGAGAATTCATTTCCTGCTTTATGATGTCCATATATTAGATTGGTACATATCAGGGGATAGCTATATAGTACTTGCTACCCATCCGTTTAGATTCAAAATATTGTTTTTATTCAAATGAACAATACATCTTTTTCAGGTGTTTCTGTTATTAGTTTAGACTACTTAACCCCCAAACCAAGAAAATATAGGCAAGAATATAATTCCCTTTTATTTCCCCTGAGTTCAGAGACAGTCAATTTGATTCCTCCCATTTGTTAGGTTAAGCTGAGCTTTTGGAAACTGTATGAATTTTTATAACCAGGAGATCCCTGTGGCCCATGAGTGTGAATGCCATTTCAAAGTGCCATGTTTTGTACCTCAGTGGTTTTGTTCTCCTGTCTAGCTCCAAACAGACCTCAACTAACAAGGCCACAGAGAGTGGGGATTCCATTCCACTCCTTTCCTTACAGAAATATGTACTTAATGACAAGCCTTCTTTTTTAACCTTGACCCTCAGGGTTAGGCTGGAACCCTCTCAAAAGCCTTGAAACCATGGGCCAATAGCAGAACACCCTACCGAGTCAGAATTAGAAGATATTTTCCCCTGTGCTTCCTTCAAGGCTTACATTCATCTCTGTGGAAAAGGCTTACATGAACTTTGGATTTGGCTCCATGAGCAGGATGGTATTGGGGGGGGGGGAAGATTTATTTATTTAACTAGAAGGACAATTTTAACTTCAGTTTCTATTATTTTAACATGAGCTATGAAATGGTTCCACAAAGCCAGGAGTGCCTAGATCTTCACGGAGAGTGGGGGGGTGGGGGTTGGATTTTGAGCCATCAAAATATCTTACAGTTAGGAGGCATAGTAATCTTAGGACATCCAGTAATAGGTTTCACATTTCAGAACTTTTAAAAATATGTGTCATTCCCTGGCTAAAAAAAAATAAACTAAATGAGTGTGTGAAAGTGCCCATGAAGATTGGACTGGCTCAGCTGACAGGCTAACAAATGTCCAGTGACTTGTGCCACTGAGGCAGCAACTACACAAAGGCCCTTCAGACTTGGCCTTGCCTCAGGGCCAATCTCCATGTCTTGTATGATGCTTAAGTAACTTTATTTTAATTGATGTGCTTTGATTTTATTTCACCTGCATTTCTAAATATATCCCTTCCCCACTCTATCCAAAGAGACATTTTTGAAAAAAAAGAGGGGAGGGAAGCAGTTCAATATAGCTACCAAATAAATAAACTGAGTCTGACAGTTTATGCAGCATTCCATACCAGTCCCCATGCCCCCCATTTTTGCAAAGAAGGGAAGAAGGTACATTTTCCCTCTTCCCTTTAAGACCTCATTTGATTGTTATATTTGCAGAACTTTTCGCTGGTTTTGTTACTGTTCTTTTTCTTTGCATTGTTGTAGGCATGTATATATGCGCATTCAAATCAATATCAAATCAAACTAATAAGCAGTATTAAGTGCCTACTATGTGCTAGGTCCTGCACTAAGCGCTGGGGATACAAATAAGAAAAAGACAGTCACTGCCTTCAAGGATCTTACAATCTAATGGGGGACGAAGACATACAAAAGGAGGTTGGAAAGTGGGGGAGGGGTGCCCAGAGAAGGGCCATCTTGTTGCAGTGAGTTGAACCCAAGTAGAGCCACAAAGTCCAAGTCCTGTCCTCCATGGAGGAAAGCTTTAGTTGGAGTTCGGTGTTCCATCCTCCAGCTTTCCAAAAGGGAGAGGATGCTGAAGGAGGTGAGAAGGTGTTGAATATCCAAATTAGCAATACAGTGATCTGGTCAGAAGTGATGAACTTCTGCTGGGATTGGCATCTTATCCTACTTATTATGCATTTTATCAGCTTCTATAAGTCTTCACAGGCTTCTCTGGGAATGGATTTTTTTATACAACAGCAGGACTGGCTAGGAAACAGGCTCCCCAAACATCTCTGTGGACTGGCACCAGGCAGAAGAGATTACCTACACTTAAAGGACTGGATCCTCATTAGCCAGTCCTCTCTGTACCTCATTATATGTATGTTCATCATTTCTTATGGATCTATGAAAATAGAAAGGATATAAATCATATTTCTGTTAGATTTTGTTTGGGGATGGGATTTTATTTAGAAGTCCCAGAACCCCTGAAAAGCTCTACTCAGTTACCTAATTGGAGTGATAGGCTCATGAGAGAATTGGTAAATGTTTGGCGTATTTATATTTCAGAAATCAATAAATCCTACAAATCAGGACTTGATTTATTATTTTGCTGATTATCTAAATTTAAGAAAATAGAGGAGAAAATGTTAATTTCTCAGATTAACCTTAAAAGTGTGTTGTGTATGCATTTTTGAGAGGACAACCAGTTGTTAAACATTTACCAGTACATTGTTGCCCTTGCAAGGCTTACTTGAATGAAGTAAAGCCTCCATGATCGTAATTCTGACTCCAAGATCAATGAATACTTTAAAAAGATGCTAGAACTCCTAGAATGCAAATTCAAAATATTAGAAAGAAATTAGTATATGCTCACTCAGCAAGCTAGGCACATACCCATGGTTCCAGGCTACTGGAGAGAGAGAGGGTCATAAGGTAGAACTGCCAGGACTAAGGGTTCTAGGGGTCAGATTTTTAGGAACTGACTGTGTCTTAAGTCAATGTCACATGAGGGTTGAGGAAGATCTCTGTAGCTGTTATTTCATATTCCTGCCTTAGAAGGATCATTTACACTCATAGGTCACTTTAAAAAATAGATATGGTGTCAGTTAGGCAACACCAAAGAAACAACTCAACACGGTGGAATCAGTAGTGAATTAAGAGTCACAAGTGCCAGAATTCTTGTCTCAGTCCCACCAGCTAACTTGCTATTGTGGCCTCAACAAGTAATTTTATATCTCTGAGACTCAGTCTCCTCATCTGTAAAATGGAAGACTAGATGACTTCTAAATTCCCTCCCCAATGCTAACATTCTGTAATTCAGTAGCACTCTCCAGAGTCACAAACCAGAAGAAAGGACACAGTTTTAGAGAAGATAGACAGCAGGTTACAGTGGAAGGAGCAAGGACCTGGGTTAAAATCATAACTCTGACTCTATGCATGTAACCTTGGGTGGGTCACTTAAACTGGGTGAACTGCAGTTTTCTCATCTGTGAAATGAAGGGGTGGAACTAGATGATTTCTGATGTCGCTTCTGATTCTAAATTGAAGAATGGTACTTCTATATGGTACACCTACCTCCTCTTGTTTATTTCTTTTTTTGTTTTTTTTTTTCTTTTGTCGTTTTAGTTTAAGACCAACTATGAGAAGAAAAGTTTTAAGGTGCCTATGTCGCCCAATGAAACAATTTTAACTTCTGTGATAAACAATGTTTCAGAGGCCATGGAAACCCTCACCCATATAAAAGAAGAGATGGTCCCAGTCCCAGGGGCTGTGAATGGCGTGAATGCATTGGGGCTGGTTGTCTTCTCCATCTGCTTTGGATTGGTCATTGGGAATATGAAGGAGCAAGGGCAAGCTCTGAGAGATTTCTTTGATTCTCTTAATGAGGCTATTATGAGGCTGGTAGCTGTGATCATGTGGTAGGTACCTCTGTCTACTCTACTATTTTCCATGGTATGTATTTGGCTTTTATTTGGGGGATTTTATCTGTTTGCTTTTACTATTGAACCTATGGTTTGACAACCCCAAATCTGAGGTACAGTCTGGGAGGCCTCTTCCCCAATTTCTGTCTTTGGCTTATTTTGTTCCCCCTCCTCCAATTCAGAGTTTCCACTGGGAAATCTCAGTTTATAGCTCATGCCTAGGTCTCCACAGGCATGGGGGAAAAGGCTCTCAATATCCAGGCAAGCTTGTGAGGTTAACAATGCTTAACAGGGATGTAGCTTAATAGCTCTATCATCCCACAGAAAGTTCAGAAATCACAGAAAAGATTCTTCCCACAAATAGCCACAGAACAATCTGCAAAGAGTGGATACAGTCCTCCAGTCACTCTGACAAGCCCCATCATCATCTCAGTGGTCCGTAAGTTCTCTAGTCTTAGAATATCATCATGAGAATATTCCTTATAAATGAAACAAACTTGATGTTGTTAAAAGGACAACCCCCAATTTTCTGATGAGTTTCATTCTTAAGGGCCTGCTGTATGGCAGGCACTGTGCTAAGTGCATTACAAATAGCATTTCACTTGATCTTTGTAACAACCCTGAAAGGTAGGTGCTATTATTATCTTCATTTTACAGTTGGGTAAACTGAGGCAGACATTAACTAAGAGACTTGTGCAGGGGTTACCTAGCTAGTAACTGTCTGAAGTTGGATTTGACTGACCTTCAGTCTTCCTGACTCCAGACCCAGAAATATAAATCTTCTGGTACTACTCCAAGAGCTTACATTCCTTCACCAAAGCAAATAAATTTTGAGGCGTTAGAAAGGCAACCCTCATTCCCACAGGGGCTGCACCATTTGAAAAATTTGTGGTAGTAATGGAGAATAAAATCCATATTTTTTTTTCTCCCCACTTCTCCAGCTCTAGGTTACTTGCCAGTCTCTAAATAGTCTCTACAGAAATCTGGGATTCAGAAATTCCCAACACTACCATATAATTCCACCTCGCCAAGGCTACTATTTCTTGGGCTGGGAAATTATGTCTCTGCCTCTCTGTAGCTGGAGCTGGGAAGTCTGAGGTCAAAAAACGCACCTCTCTTCTTGAGCATTTGAACCCAACCCATGGTAGACCGTTCCGAGCTCATACTGGTCTGATCAGCCATAGTCGAATACACCATAACTTGACTAGCATGGTGCTTTCATTTTGGTCTTTAAGGACGAAGGGCAACAAGCAACCCAACTACAGGATTTTGCCAATTGTTAAATTTTCAGCGTGAGCGTTTATGCCTCAGAAATATGCCAGTGTTACAAATAAGAGCTTGACATAGCTTTTTGCTGATTGTCTGGACCTAAGAAAGTGATAGGGAAAATGTCAGTAGTGCTTTTTAACCTTGAAAATGTGTCATGGGTGAATTTTTTTTCTTGAGAATCAGTTGTTAACCCTTTACCAGCATACCTACTGGCTTCATGGGTAAGAAAAGTCCCCCTTCTTTCCCTTCCACCCCCACCCTAAGTCATTCGTAAGTTTCTGGTCTCTAGACTGTCTCAGTTTTCTCTGGATCTCTCTATGAAGAGGATATGTAATTGATCCTTTCTAGATAGGCCCAACACAAAGGTATTGATCCAACCTACAACACCCTGAGCCAAATACCTTATCCCAATCATCTGAGACTTTGAAGGCATGCCAGGTAGATGTTCCCTAAATCCACTTGTGTCCATACTCTCTATGAGAAGAGACTTCTTCCCTAATGGATTTACCACCTGTCATCTTATCAAGTTGATCAAGGAACTCTCCTAATTAATGCCCTAATTAATTGTTTGTTGATTGATTGATCTAATAGAAATACTTCTGAACTAAGTGGGATGGGGATTTGTGCTAGTCTCATGGGAATTCCATAGACAGAATTCAGCAGGTCTGAACGTTTCTTGAAACTATCAGTAAACCTTGGGCAAGTCATTTAACCCTGTTTGCCTCAGTTTCTTCATCTTATAAAATGAGCAGGAAAAGGAAATGACAAATCACTCCAGTATCTTTGCCAAGAAAACTTGCAAAGAGTTGGGCACAACTGAAATAATACAGCAACGAATAAGTTTCCTTACTTATGTTTACGTTTATTTCTTAATAGAATCAATTGCCTTCCCCAGTACCAGTGAGGTTTATGCCCTATCTCCACCATTTTTAATACAACTGGAAAAGGGTAGCAAATCTGGGAAACTGAAATCTCTTCTATTTTAAGTCCTTGAAGGGATCATTACCAGACACAAGGAAGCACACAGAGCATACTTTCAGATGCTGAATAAACTGAATTTAGCTCTAATGAACAGCTGCCAATCCACTTCCCTCCAATCCCACAGAATGCATGTAGACAAGCAAAGAGCAACAACGGAAAGTTATCTTCAGTGATGCAAAACCCCAAAGGCTGAATCCAGGAAAAAAACTGGTCCAAATGGAATCTTTCTAGTACTTTCCTTCTCCTTTAAACAGAGATGGGGCTAGGTTTCTATAACCAACATAAAAAGGTATCTAGGGCTGTTGTTTTTTATAGTCCCTTCAGCACAACAGTCCTAGATGAGAAAAGACACCTTCCTGTCTATCATGGTGGCAGACATGGGGCATGTCCCCTAACTGAAGCACCAATGACCCTAAGAATCCCTTTCTTTGGCTGCCATGGATCAATTGCAGGTGTCACAGCTCAAGTTCACTGGCAGTCCTAGGTACCAAAGCCAATGGCAGTTTGGCTGTATACATGGAACATTCCTAAGAAGTAATTTTGAATGTTAAGGGACAGTTTATTGCAAAAATTATTTTAGCAATCTTAGTATCAGGAAACAAGGACAAAGTCTCTACCCGGAGGGTAACATTTGTCTCCAGAACTGCAGTAGACACTTATTGAGGGCCTGCTTTATGCAAGGCTCTGTGCTAGGCCTTGTAGGGACACAAAAATGGGTAAAAAGGGTCTATGAAAGCCTTTCTTGAATCTCCCTAATTGTTAGCATTCTCTCCTGATTTCTCATATAGAGGAGTGGAGAAACAGAGAGCTAGAGACAGAGAGGTGTAATAAATTTATGTGGAGTGTATGTTTATATGCCTATTTGTATGTATAGTATGTGTATGTGTATACATACATGTACATGTGTATATGTAGATATGTGCATATATGTATCATAGTATATGTATGTGAATATGTGTAACTGTGTGCATGCATTGTGGCTATGTGTGTATAGTGTGTATATACATGTATATCTGTGTGTGTATGTATGTACATATACATACATATAAATAGAGATATTAATGAATATGCTGTAGCCCCCAGTAAAATATTGATTCCTTGAGGACAGAGGCTTTTTCTCTTTAACACCTAGCATGGTTCCTTGTACCTAGTGAGTGCTTAATAAGTACTTGCTGAATTGGATTAAATTGGACCTGGCTCTTCCCAGAAGTGGCAAGATAATATAAAGGCATAAGGAGAGTTGCAGGAGCTACTTTCGTTTCATCCCTTTCTGGTATGAATGAATATCCAAAATCCTCCCTGGTACCTAAGATGGAAAGGCATTTTCTTTTCTAAAGAAAGCATTCAGCAGCCTCTATGGTTAGACATGCCTTTTTTCTTCTCTGCCCCCAAAGCCGTTAGAGCCCAGGGGAGGAAAAATCCATTTTTCAAGAGTTTGTACAAGCTGAACATGGATTTTAGACACAAAGGCCAGTCAGAATGTTGGCTCCGCAGGAGTAGCTAGCCCATGAGCCCCTAAATAGGAGGCTACATTGAAATCCTTGCGGCACTACAAGTGAACATTTACCTTTATATTATTAAAAATCCCTCTACCTTTCATCTCTTTGATGAATGAAGCCCATTCAGTGATACTGAATGAACCTGGCCGGTTATCCTTTCCAGCTGTACATTAGACCACACATTCTGCAGTCTTATTAAATTCCATAAAACAGGTATGGCCGTGACTTCCTGGTCTGTGTTTTTAAAAGCCTGTTGCCAGCAGTAATGGATGTATTTTTTATCCCCTCCCAAAGAAACCTACAAGGTTGCCTATAGACCCCTTTTTGTTGGCAATTTTATTCTGCTCTTTCAGAGATATCAGTTTTTATACACTGTGGCCAATGCTGATGCCTCTGGGATCCTGTAGGTCATACACATCAACAGGGAGAAAAGATTCTTCCCCAAGATCATTCCATCCTTTTTCAATTAATCATTGTGTCAGAGGCAGCAAAAGTAAGCTCACAAATGACAGCATTGGGGTCAATAAGAGCTTTTCCATTCTTATTTATTGAATTAGACAACAGTGTTGTAGGTTGGCAGGTGTTTCAAGGTGATGGTAGTCAAATCTTCCAGATCCAACTACTTTGAGAAGTAGAAAGTTCTACAGAAGCTTTTTAAACCAGAGTGCCACAACTCCTTAAATATGTGTTTCATTACAGAAGGACAAAGCTATAAGTAGTTTGGGGGAAGTGGGGCTTTGTCCCAGGGGCAGTAAAATTTCGAGAGCACTAACAGCATTTGCATTCCCTCTAGTTAGCAAGAATAATTAGTCAAAACAGCAAAGTTACCAGATGGCATACTTCCTCCCACACCATAGCTACAAAATCAGGCTAGTGTCTTGTCACCTAGCTCCAGCCGAGCTCAGTGCACACTACCTCCTCTCCCCACCCCCCAACCATGGCAACCTTCCCAACAGCAACCCTAGGTCACCACTCATAGAGTTAATGCCTCTCTTTGTCCCTCTGTCTCAGTCTATTTCTGTCTCTGCCTAACTCTTTTTCTGTGTCTCTGTCTGTCTTTTTATCGGTCTCTGTGTGTCTGTATGTCTGTCTCTATCACACACACACACACACACACACACACACACACACAGAAACTTAACTAAATGTATAATATGGACATTATGTAAGACTTCCTTAGCTTAATTATATCAATATGTTCCTATAGCCTTCCTATGTAGCTGATGCTTTCCAAATTATGGTCAATAGTTCTTTAGGTCCTGGATTGTATATATTAGGGGCTTGACTCCAGTAGGCATTACCCAGGCAAGGTAAAAGAAAAGGAAGCTGCCTCTTCTTTTGGTTAGGAGAAAGAACGATAACATGGAGAAGTTCTGAAAGTGAGGAAACCCTTGCTATGGAAAGATAAGATAAAACAAAAATAAACAAAGAAAGGGCATTTAGGAGATTTGATCAGATACTGAAAGGGAACCTGGACAGGAAAACTTAAGAAGTCCATCAAACTAAATGACTTGAGTTTTTTTTATTTTTTTATATTTATTCATTTTGAACTTATATACAAAAAGAAAAGAAAGAACATATCCAAGCACAAAGCACAACATAAAAGGATTCAATATAAAACTATGAATATCCGTTTCACAGTTTACTATTTTTTTGAAAAATCTTGTAATCAATACTATAGACTGTTTTCAAAGCTATCCTGCTTTTCTGTACTTCCTTCTAAACCTTTTTTTTTGTTCTCTGCTGTACACTTTTTTTCCCTTCCCTCCCCACCTCTCTCTAGAGAAGGCTACCATTACATACTAATATACTAATGTATATATATGTATGTATATATGCATGTAAAACCATACTATCCACACTTCTATTAGTTCTTTCTCTAAATAATATCTTCCTTCATAGGTCCTTTGTTGTTGATTTGAATATGTTTAATAGTCAAAATGACAGTTGTTCAAAGTTGTTCTAAATTACTTGTTACGTGGAAAAGTAAGCTCTCTGTTTTATTCTTCATCTGCTTCTGTGTAGGTATGCTCCACTTGGCATCCTCTTCTTGATTGCCGGAAAAATTGTTGAGATGGAGGACATGGGAGTGATTGGTGGGCAGCTGGCCATGTACACCATCACCGTCATCATCGGCTTGCTCATTCATGCAGTTATCGTCCTCCCGCTTCTCTACTTCTTGGTAACTCGAAAAAATCCTTGGGTTTTTATTGGAGGCTTACTGCAGGCACTCATCACAGCTGTGGGGACATCCTCCAGGTACCTAAACCTTCCCTGGGGTTATTCCTATTCTAAATGAGGATCCAAGAAGCGGTGTTGGTGTGTTTGGTCCTGGAAAGTTCACTGGCCTAGGCGATCAGAGATGATCTCAATAATCCTATGACTTGGTGCAGGTTATTTAATTCAACCAAGTTTCGCTTTTCTCACCTGTAAAACAGAGATCATTGTGGGATCTGATGAGATAATATTTGTGAAAGCCCTTAGAAAAAACAAAGCCTTGTACAGATGTGAGGCATTGTTATGATATAATTTTATCTTATTTTTATTAGCCTCTTTTGTTTTTTATACCTTCGTTTTCAAATGTCCCCTCCCCCATAAACTATCACTTCTTAAAAAGAAAGAGAAGTTATTTTCGTGGGGAAAAAAGCCTGACAGCATATGCAGTATTCCACAGCTATAGACTCCCTACCCCCACGCCATGCCTGCACTTTTTCTCAACTTTTCCCTGGAGTCAACTATGATTATTATAATTGCACAGAATTCAGTTTCACTGAGTGTTATCATTTTTAAAATTCATCATACATTTAATTTTAATAGTATTTTTTCCAATTATATGTAAAGAAAAATTTCAACATTTGCCTTTATATGATTTTAAGTTCCAAACTTTTTTCTCCCTCCCTTCTTCCCCAAGATGGCAAACAATCTGATATGTTATATATGTACTAAATATGTAAACATGTAATAAATATGAGAACATATGAATAAATATAATATAAATTACATATAATATAATGATTATAAATATATCAAATTAGTCATGTTGTGAAAGAAGAATCAGAACAAAAGGGAAAAACTAAAACACAAAATGTAAAAATATCATGTTTCAATCTTTATTCAGATACCACAGTTCTTTCTCTGGATGTGGATAGTATTTTCCATTGCTGAGAAGAGCCAAGTCTATCCCAGCTGGTCATCGCACAGTGTTTGCATTTTATTTTAAGAAATGGCCAGTAGCTTGATGTGGCAAGAAGTTTTTTAAAAAAATTTAATTTTCAGAAATATGTGTTGATGAAGTTGTTCCTATGATAACACAATTCCCATTTGGACTTAGTTGGGTGCCAAGAGTCTGTCTTCTTTGGCCTGGAGGAAGGATGAGCTGCCTTCTCCTACCTTCTGTTCTCCGTATCTTCCATCTTTGCATGTTAAGGGAGAATAGTTATGGTACCCTCCCCAAAGGGACCCCTTGCAGAGAGTCATTTGCAGCCTAGCTGATGGAAGGGACATGCACGTAAAGATCCCTGAGCTGCCATTTTACTGATGACAGGGAACACCTAGTCCTCTACGTAAAAGGAGACAACAGAACTGATCGCTTTGTTACTAGCAAGTTAGTGTCTAGCAGAGGAATCCTCTGTCATAGTACCATAAGTGCCATATCCCTAATAATGCACATTTCTGGTCTTAACCCTGGTTAACTGTCTTTCAGTTCTGCTACCCTTCCCATCACTTTTAAGTGCCTGGAAGAGAACAACGGCGTGGACAAACGTGTGACCAGATTTGTTCTACCAGTGGGTGCCACCATCAACATGGATGGGACTGCTCTGTATGAGGCCCTGGCTGCTATATTCATTGCTCAAGTCAATAACTTTGAACTGAACTTTGGACAGATTATTACCATCAGGTAAATGTGGGTGTGTATACATACATTTCTATATAGATATATATGTATATATGTGTGTATACCTATATAAATGTGTGTGTATTTGGGCAGTATTTTCCTTAAGAATGACTTTAAAAGATGGGAAAAAGACCTAAGTTTGGGGGAATTAAAGGAGGAAAGGGAGAAATAGTAGATGTCATAAGAAAAACAAAACTTATTTACCAGTTAAATTTTTTAACAGTTTTTGTTATCGTTGGTATGTCACTTTAGTTGTATCTGACTCTTTGTGACCCCATTTGGGGTTTTCCTGGCAGAGATGCTGAAGTGGTTTGCCATTTTCTTTTCCAGCTCTTTTTTCAGATGAGAAAACTGAGGTAAACAGGGTTAAGTGACATGCCCAGGGTCACACAGCTAGTAAGTCTCTGACGTCACATTTGAACTCAGGTACTCCTGACTCCAGGGCCAGCTCTTTGTCTCCTGGGCCATCTACTTTTTTGTTGTTCTGAACTTTTCTAACTCCAACAAAAATGAACATCGCTATATGTAGATAACAGAAAAGAGGATTCTATATCAAATGTGTAAATAAATATTACATTTAATATGTTAATTTCAAAAGTTGTTCTGCTTAGGAACTAGGTGGCACAGTGGACAAAGACCGCTGGACCTGGAGTCAGGAAGACTTGAATTGAAACCCAGCCTCAGACATTTACTAACTATGTGACCCTGGGCAAGTCACTTGCCTCAACTTTCTCAACTGTAAATGGGGATAATAATAATACCTACTTTCAAGGGTTGTTATAAGGCTCAAATGAGATAATTTGTAAATCGCTTAGCCCATTGCCTGGAACACAGTAAGTAGGTGCTTAATAAATGTTCATCTTCTTTCACTTTGTGTTGTGATCTCGTCTGTGTGTTTTAAAAAATGTTCCAGTAGGATTCTTTTGCTAGCTTCACAATCACTAGTACCCCTCCCATCACTGGTCCTCCACCATCCTTCACCCAAATAAGTAAATAAATAAATTTGTTTAAACCTTCCCTTATTCCAAATGTGCATAGGTAAGCAAAACCAATTCTTTCGTTAACTATAGCCAAAAATATCTGTCTCATTCTACATCTTGAGTATATCACCTCTCTTTCAGGAGGTGAGTAACATGCTCTATCATAGGTTCTCTAGAGTAGTGGCAGTTTATTGCCTTGATCAGAATTCTTAAGTCTTTCAAAGACTTTTTCCCTTATAATATTGTAGTCATCATATTTTCTCTTGGTTCTTCATTATGCATTAGTTCATAACAAATCTTCCCAAATTTCTCTAAATCCATCCTTTTCATCATTTTATGAAACAGTAAGATTCTATTACATTCATAATTTTCAACTCTTCCTCAATCTGTGAACAAGCTATTTTGTTTCCAGTTTTTTGCTCCAGCAAAAAAGTTGCTATGAATGTTTGGCTATTTTTATATCTGAATCTTTTCCCTCTTTCTTTTATCTGTTTGGGATATAAGCCTCATAGTGTTATTTCTAGGTTAAAAGGTAATTCCATTTTGCTTCCTTTGCTGTATGGTTTCAAATTGTTTTCCAGAGTGACCAGACCAATTTGTAACTCCACTACTAGTACATTACCATGTCTTTCCTCCCACATGCCTCTGATCATTGTCACTTTTCATTTTTATCATCTTTCCCAATCTACAATGGCTGTGAGGTAAAACTTCATATGTTTTATTTAATTTTCATTTCCTTTATTATAAGTAACCTGGAGCAGTTTTTCTTCTTTAATCCCCTTTTTCTAGAAGAGGACCTTGTATTTTAAGATTTTGCTTTGGAAAAAAATTATACAAAATGAAAGGGATATCATTTCAATAGCACTATGAATAGATTAAATTCAACACATTAATGAGATCAAGTAATATTCATAAATTAAGGAAACTCAAAGATAAATCTGGCCAAATGAAGACCTTCAATGACTAATTCGAAATAACATACTGTATTAATAGGCACAATAAACAGTGTTGCTAATTGTGGTGAATGCCATTAATGGGTACAGGACATCTTTAAATTTAATAGGTTGTGCAACGCTTGATTAGGGATTAACATTTAGTTTTCTAAATTAAACAAAAGGCCCCCAACTCTCTCCCCCAAAACATTTGTAACCAATTAAATTGTGAATGGTTTACCAAAAACAAAAAGAGGGGGAGATTCTTTAAAAATTAAATTTCAAAAAATATGTCAGCATTTAAAAATCTAGCTATGGTTATCATGCAAGACATTATATAACCAAAACCAACTCAATTTTATAATAAAGACAGCTGGCCTTCAAAATGAACTCTACCCTCATATTTTTTTTTTCCAAAAAAGCAAACATGATGAATTAGTCCAGCTGTTTACTTGTATTATACAAAAGCAACATGATGCAGTATGAAAATAAGAAACTGTCTACAAATCTCCAACTGTAATGAATCACAATGTGCAGTACATACAGGAATCATACAGAACAACAAACTCTTGTACAAAACAAAAATATTTTAATACCTTTAAAATCTAAAATTTTTTACATTGAAATTATTCATGAAAAAAAGATTCTCCATTGGAATTCAGACCTCAATTAATCAAGCATCAGGGAAGCTACATGACAGCTATTTACAAAGAGATATTTCTCTTCCCCAGTCACTATTCTATAACATCTCTCATTCTTTCCCTCTCTTTTTCTTCCCAATTTCAACTTTTCTTCAAATCGTGAGAAATGAATCTGTTGAGCAACTGAAATCTGTTGATATGATGTTATATGAACCATCACATTTTGTCATTGGCCATCAGTGATTATTAAACCAGTTGGTAATTGATTAGTAAAAGTTCACTCAGGTCTGTCTGTGCTTGTTTGGGGCAGTTTTTCATGTGTTTGTTGATAGCTTGGATTAGAAGCAGTCTATCAGGAAGAACTAAGTTCGAATCCAGAGTCAGACATTTACTAGTTGTGTGACCTTGGACGAGTCACTTAACTTCTGTTTGCCTGAATTTCCTCATCTGTAAAATGGGGATAGCAATAGCACCTACCTCCCAGTGTTGTTGTAAGGATTAAATGAGAGAATATTTATAAAACATGTAGCCACTGGGCTATGCCTGGTACATAGTAGGTACTTTAATAAATGCTTATTTCCTTCCTTCCCTTGAGAGTTGCCTGTTCGTATACCTTTGGCCATTTATCCATTGGGGAGGGTTGTTGATAATCAGACATTATCAGAACTGAATTGGCTCATTCCTCAAAGTTATTCCTGAGACAAGTAGTAGACTAGAGTATCTCACTTAATTTATTTTTTTTCATCCAGACCTATGATTTTCATCCAGGTAAGGAACCTCCAGGGAAGAAACTTCCTAGATAAATTCAGGGGGGGCTAGATCCCTGAGAAGTTAGATGCTTTGTCCACGGGCTCATATGTCAGAGATGGGACTTGAACCCATCTTCCAGATTCCAAATGAACTCCTTTCTATTAGTCTATGAAAACTGGCATGTATATACTCTGGTACCAACTTGAAATCAAAAAGCTCTGTGTGGTTGTGAGAACCTCATCTCTGTTTGCATCACTCCTGTGTATGAGACAGGATAGCTAGCACCTAATCAAAGTGTCTGGTTTACATTTTCCTGGAACAGTCCTAACACTCCTGCTCCATGCTACAAAAGTCCTAAGTTAGTCATATTGGCGTGGGCAATGTTTTTCAGTGTTTACTGTGCACTGGGATGAATTCTTTCCAAACATTGACACATTTTTCTCTCTACTTGGTGCCTCATTTAACAGCATCACAGCCACAGCTGCCAGCATTGGAGCTGCCGGGATCCCTCAGGCAGGGCTGGTCACTATGGTCATTGTATTGACTTCTGTCGGGCTCCCCACAGACGACATCACCCTCATCATTGCTGTGGACTGGTTCTTGTGAGTATGAACCAAGAGCATTCAAGCATCTCACCTACCACCAGGATGCTCTCCTGGGTTTCCAGAGCCCCAGACAGCAAGCAACACAACCAAATGGAGAAAGGCAATCCTACCAAGGATTACATGGCACTAGTTCTCTGCTGCCCAGCCCATATCTAGAGATCAAAAACTTCATTCATGAAGTCATGAGATGCCATAGATCTTTATTTCCTTATCAGTCTGTACAACATGGGTGTTTCTTATACCTTTCACTTAGAAAAGCAGTTTGGTGACCAGGAAACTGTTCTGTATGTCAGACTAAAATGTAGATCAGCACAAACATTGTCATATGATTCAACATCTCAGATCAGCAACTAAGCCACAAAAAACATGAATTTTCACACTTCGACTGGGGCATCATTCCACCTTTTGTTTCCCTTTTCAGTGGCATAATGTGGTACACAGATGGTTTACATTTGAATTGAACAAGGAAATGGGCAGAAGCACAGTCAGTTTGGAAGATGGATAACAGTTCTAGGAGTGGAGGCATTAACTAGCTATGTTTGTCCCCAGGTCCCATTCCAGAGATAGAACTGTACCTCCCCATGCCCTCACATCCCTACTTCCCAGGTCCATGTTTCCTCCTTTTCTCCTCTCCAGTTGAATTTTTCTTCTTCATTCCTTCTACTACTATTTCTGTACCATTTTGTAAACTGTGCTAAGGGTGTGGCACTTAGTACAGTGAGGGTCTGACTCATATAGGTGCTTAATAAAGGCCTATTGGTTGATTCAGTCCACCACAGTTATGTGACTGATCTAGATTATTGAAGACAACTTTATACATGAATGATTTGAAAGCATGAGAGTAGCTGACATTAACCCAAGTGTTATCAGGAGAGGGAGAAACAAAGATAAAGACAGACAGACACAAGACAGAGATGGGGGGAGGGAAGGAAGAAGAAAGAGAAAGAGAAAGATTATAGCACTAAAGAAGAAATGAATTGCTATAGAGAGCAAATGGAGTTTTTAAGGAAACATTTTATAAATAATTTCACAGTATAAAAGAAAGAGAGTCATAAAGAAGGGAAAATAAGGAGGAATATTAAGGCAGAAGGAAGCCTCTAAGAAAAGAAAGGAAAGAGAATCCCCAAAACAACTTCAGTCATTAAATAGCTTCTGGTCAATTAGGAGTAATCTGAGGGTAACAGCTACAATTAGAAATCCTTTACTTTCTCTTGTGTAATTGATGAGTCACCAGATTTTAAAGCTAAGTTTAGAGGGGTAGCATGAAAAAATTAACCAGCTTTCTGAACAAGTTGGGAATCACAGTGAAATTCATTCATTATCATTCATTCATTCACTAACCAAAAATTTATTTACTGCCTATATGTTAAGCACTGCTCTAGGTACAGAGGGGAATAAGCCTGCCCTGCAGTTTATTTGTGGTTGATCATAGATACACTGTGTTGCATAAGTACATTAGAATGTCAAAGTGGTATGAGAGGACCAACTAGAGGAATGGTGAAAGGCTTCATAGAGGAGGTGGCATTTGAGCTGTCCTGCAAGGAAAGGTAGAAAGGGGAAGTGAGGAATTTAAGTATGGGGAGAAGTGTGAATGAGGGGTGGGGAGAGATCAAAAGGAGAAAAACTCTCTGTGACCAAAGGCAAAGAGAACATGCATTGGCAACCCTAAGGTGTTTTCAGGAAGAGAGGAGAAAAGTTGAAGGAGCTGATGTCAGATGCTATCAGTCTTCCCAGTTCACCTATTTTATGGTTGTTCAGTCATTTTCAGTTGTATCTGACATTTCATGACCCTATTTGGGCAAAGATACTGGAGTGTACCTTCTCTAGCTCATTTTATAGATGAGGAAACTGAGGCAAACAGGATTAAGTGACTTGCCCAGGGTCGCATAGGTAGTAAGTGTGTGAGGTTGGATTTGAACTCATGAAGATGAATCTTCCTCTTTCCAAGGCCATTGTTCTATCCTCTGCACTACCTAACTGCTATGCTGGGTCATAAATTTAGGACAGTCAGAGCTATTCAACAGACTTTTGAATTATGTGCCAACTATGTATAAGGCAAATGCTAGGCACTGAGGACACTGGATGTAAACAAAACAGAACCCGCCCACGTGCTTGATTTTATAACTCTCTCCTGCATTGCTCAATAGCCTTGGCCAAGAGTGGAGAAATCAAATGGTGGGGGCTGAGCAGGTTGGATACAGCAGGTGAAAGTTAAGGGTTGGGCAAGAGATTCCAGAAAAGTTCCTGGTCTAAAAAAAAGTGGGCACATTGGCAGTGCAATTGATTTCCTTTCTTTATTCATCCCCCAGGGATCGTCTTCGTACAACCACTAATGTTCTGGGAGACTCTCTCGGTGCAGGGATTGTTGAGCACTTATCACGACATGAGTTGAAGAACCAAGATGCAGAAATGGGTAATTCTGTGATCGAAGAGAATGAAATGAAGAAACCCTATCAGCTCATCTCCCAGGAAAATGAGACCGAAAAACCCATTGACAGTGAAACCAAGATGTAGGTCAGCACCATGAAATGTAACTTTTCCATCCAGTTGCATCTCATTTCCAGAAATCCCTTATCTTGCTCTCTCCTCCTGATTGGATAGCATTGACAAATGATCAACAAAATTTTGATGGGGCCAAAACATATGATTGTCATTCTGTTTCTGAAAAGGAAAAAATGAACAGTTATCTACTGGTCTTGCCTAGGTATGTGCAAAAAGAAAACAGAAAGATCGTTGACCAAGTCAACAAAAAAATGCAAGTGTATATGACACACACAACCCTGTAAATGTGATCTTGTTTTTTTTTTTTATAAGCTGGAAAGTCAAAATTAGGTAGAAGAGGCTGGAAATATCTATATTTTTTCTTAACTCCTATTTCAAAATTTCTGGATCCATAGAACACAATCCAGTTTAGGTCTGCAAATATAGCTTAGCTTGATGTAACTGCAACCAGATAAAAGATGGGCAGTCAGAATCTCTCTTTATCTGACTTGCGACTTCCTGTCTCATCTCACTAATAACAGAACCGACATCCAAGTGCATAGAAAAGGCCAGCTCCAGGGCTGATGGTCATGACATGTCTACCATGTTTGTGTCCCTTCTTGGGATCTTGCAATAAAAGACATTTCTTTGAGGGCAAGATTTGCAGGGAGGATATTTCTAAGACAGAAATGGCAGGGTGGTTCCCCAGTGCTAGATCAGAAGCCATCTTTTGCAAATTGGCAGCTGTGCCAAGTGAGAGATCATTCCAGGAGTGAACTTTCACCAAATGTCCTGTCCATGCTTTGGTAAGGGAAAGGAGAGAAGCGAAAGATTGACCTGCACTTTCTTTTCCTCCCAATAGGGGAAATTTTGGGGGGGAGGGGTGGGGGGAGAATTGTTACCTACTATATCTACTAAGAAGAGTAATTTAGAAAATAAAACTGAAACTAATGGAGTGCTCAAGCTTTTACTGGCACTAGGAAAAACATGAAGAGCAAGATAGTGAATAGATGGCATATGTTTCAGAAATATAAAAAAGAATTTTAAAGAGAGACATTATGGGTCTCCAATGGGGAATATAAATGAAAAGAATGAAAGGGGGGGAGATTTTAAACCTCTTTTCTGTGATATGTTTTCTGTTCAGTCCAAAATCATTTCCCAAGGAAACCTGAAGATCAAAATATCAATATTAAATATTTTCATTTCTCATGCGTTTTGAAGGAGTCAAAATGGAAGAAGTTTATAGTGCAGTTAGAGATGGGGAGGAGGTTGAAAGGTGAGTGAGGGCCTCTCATGTTGAACTGTCTTTGTGATCCAATATTCACTGAATAAGGAAATGAGACATTTCTTTGAGTTAGAATTTCACTCATCAAATTATTCACAATATTTGGCTACAATTTGTTCCCAGGAGAAACGACAAATGATTGGTGAGGTGTTATTCATTGGACTTAGGGAGGGAGCATTAGTTTAAAACACAGCAACTCCTCAGTTTTGAGTCAAAGAGATAGGTATAATTCCCCCCCCCCTTAGGAATATCCAGTGAAAGTGATCATCTGGGAGCTGTCAGACAATGCAAGCTGTGCTTGAGTCTATAACTGAAAGCAGCAAAGGATGGATTTGCTTTTGCGAAGAGGTTGAATATCTAGACGCACACATCCTCTGATATGTAATTAGAACTATTTTTATAGAAATTCAGTGCATTGTGTGCATATAAAAAGTTAATGTTAGTCTATATGGAGTAACATTTAATGTTTATTGTGGTTCTATTTGGAAAAGGCACTGCAAAGACTTCATGAAAGTGGCTGTCTTTCTATGACATCTTTGGAGAAAAAATGGATTGTGGCGCAACAAGTATCTTGGGATTTTTGGGTTTTTATACTAACTGTTTCTTAAGGAAATCAGGTCCTCTAGGATAATCCCTTTCTACCCCTTATTGGCTTTGCAGGTAGATACATCCAGTGTGGACTGAAAAACATTACTTTGTAGATGTATTTTCAATAAAAAAAATAGTTTTACATTAGCTCACCTGTGCAGTGTGGTATTTTTCTTTAATAAGTAGTATTGATAATAACTGGAAATAAGTCCTATGGTGGAGTGAAAGGCTCCTATTTGGAATGGTACTGGTAGGCTGGGTAAGGCTAACTGAGAGAAAGGAGGGACTCTTGGAAGAGATAGAATAATAAAGTAGCATTCTTTTCAACAGTGGTGTTCAGCTCAAATAGAAAAGCGGGGGAACTAGACCATGCATAAGGATTCCATTGGGCTGTAGATTGAATTAGAAAACCACATATTAACATTATCTATGTTCTATTGTATTTTTATTTATTTTTTTAGATATTTCCCAATTTCATTTTAATTCAGTTACATGTTTGATACCTTTATTTCACTATTCACTATTTCACATGGACATTGTCCATGTCCATGAGTCATATTTCTCTGATGCACCCAATTAATCCCAAATGGAAAGAGTTACCTATGATTCCCCATTTTCTTTTCCCCCCAAAGTTGTTTCCAATCTATCTAATTAAATCTGTCTTTACCATTGTCGTTGTCATGCAGCTGGTGACTCAATAGATAGAGCACTGGACCTGGAGTCCTGAAGACCTGAGTTCAAATCCATCCTCGGATACTTACTTCCTAGCTGTGTGATGCTAGACAAGCCATTTAACATCTCTTTGCCTCAGTTTCCACAATTATCAAATGAGGGCAAAAATAGTACCTACCCCCAAGGTTGTTGTGAGGATCAAATAAGATAATAGTCATTAAAAAAGCATTTCTCTCAGTGCCTAGTACATAGTAGGTGCTATATAAATGTTTATTCCCTTTCTCCTCTTCATTCACCAATGGAGTATGATCATAATCCTAATAGTTAACATATAGCACTTTAAGGTCCACAAAAGTGCTTTACAGATTATATCTCAACTGATTATTACAACAGCCCTAGAAGGTGTTATCCATATTTTACAGATGAGGAAACTCAGACTTACAATGGTTAGGTGACTTGTCCAGTGTCACACAGCTGATAAGTGTCTGAGGCAGGATTCACTCAGGTCTTCCTGACTGTAGGTCCAGTATCATATCTAACACTGCACTTCTTGACTACCTCGACGGCATCTTCAGAAAGGGCTAATTAAAATCCAAAGAGATCTTTCAGAAGGGAGCATTATGCCAGTAAGTAGCTTTTAAAAAAATTTTAAGGAAACCAGAAAGTCTGTAGTATTATTAGTGCCGTTTATATGATGTTTCTGATGAAGAGTTAGGAAACAAAATCATTGATTCAAAAGGTTAGATGCCACCTCCTTTGACCATTTGGGCCAAATATCTACTACCTTCAGGAAGGATAAGCCTAGATTTTCAAGAAAAAAGATGCCACAACATGTTCTGGGAATCCACTGTCCTACCAGCAATTTCTTTATAAAGGATCCAAGATTATAAAATAGAAATCATCTAACCACTGCCCCTGTTTTGCAGACAGAGAAGCCTCACTAAGTGAAGGAATGTGACCAGATTCATATAGGTAGTGAGTAGCATAATCAGAATTTGAATTTTGTCCTTCTGGTACAAAATCTAGCGTTCTTTATAGTCCTGACAAATCTTGTCTTCATTTTAACTTATTTATATTTTCTCAAGGCCTTGACAGCGATCAAGACCCCACAGGTCACCAGGTTCTGTCAGATATATTGGAACATCCCCAGAAAGTCTCTCTAGCATTCCCATTTCTCAGCCCCAACCTCCTCTACTTCAGCTCCCTCCTTTTTTTCCCTAATACTTGCATCAAATATTTCCCCATATAAGACTAGCTCCTTGGCAGAGTAGACAAAGAGTTGACCTCACTGTCTGAAGGAGTTTGGACCTGGGTTCAAAACATTCGAACTGCTTGCATGGCCCTGAGCGAATCACTTAACCTCTCAGTATCCCAGACAATTCTGTAAGACTAGAATTTAGCATTGGAATAGTTGCTGATCTGAATTGGTAGACAGAATTTCCCCAGGAGAACCTTACACCCAAAAAAAGAAAATCAGAGATCCTGACCAAAACAAAACAAGATTTCATTCACATAGAAAACAGTATTCTGATAACTATGCCAAAAGGATCAAGGACAGATCAGTTTGTGGGAAATTGAGTGGAGGGCTCATTTTTCTGCCTGAAAGGCTTGACTTCTCTATATTCTAAAAGTGAAGATTGTACTCTGTTGTAAACTGGGACTAAGGAAGACACCATTACATTGAGAAGGACCACACTGAGTACTTGACCCCAGGGGCCATTGCTAGTCATTCACTCCTTCCACAGCCCATTTTCCTTCCTACAGGATCAATCTGGGGGTGTTCTCCAGGAGAGAAAATACAATGCCAAGTTCTGTGCAGTCAAATCCTGAGGAACTGAGCAATTTTGATGGCGTCACAGCCAAGACAGGGTATGAATGAATGGATAGAGAGAAGGGTATAGAGTCATATCATAAAGAAAGATAGAAGGAAACCCACAGGATAGAATTCTGGAAGACTAAATTTAAAAGGGGGAGGGGGAAATATGATGGTGAGACACCACAAAGACTTAAAGAGTCCTGCTTCTGATGGGAAAAATAACAAGTAGCAATCGGCTGGGTGGCCATAGGTTGGAGTCCTGAGCTCATCTCTGGCTTCATTCAAGCATACCCCAGAGGGAAGGAAGAGCACTAATGTAAAATAAGTGGGGTTGTTGGGAGGAAGGGTGAGCAAGGGGAGGAAATCATCTAATCTATTCCAGATTTTCTTCTCTTCTGTTTCCCTAGCCTTTGCCCTCTTTCCCTCTATTTTCTCTTGCAGCCATGTTCCTTCCCTTCTTTTTCTATCAAATTCAGAATGTCAACACCAAGAATTCCCTTTTCAGTAGGATAGCCTAATACTCATTTAATTTAATATGATTGTGATAGGCTACTACTGTGCTATAAGAAATGAAGAGCTCATTGATCTTAGAAATACATGAATAGCTTGCATGAAATAATGAAGAGTGAAACGAGAGAACCAAGGAAACATTGTATACAATAGCAGCCATATTGTTTTAAGAACAACTTTAAGCAACTAAATCTTTTTTACTACGAACACCCAAATTAACTGCATGTGAAAGAAGATGTTATCTGCATCCAGAGAAAGAACTGATAAGTAGAAGTATGTATAGAATGATTTTCCATATATACATATTGCTGTCTAAATGTTAGCCATTTCTGGTGTGGTAGAGGGAGGATGAGGGAAGAAAAGGAAAAAGATAAATTTATATGGTAACTTTATTATATATTTAAAAGGAAGAGTAAGTTGTACATAATAGATTCACAGTTTCATGTGCAATCTTTTTATTATATTATGTTATGGAAATCCTTATTATACTTCATAAATTAAGAATAAATTTTTTTAAAAAAAATTTCTGGGTGTACATACTGTGACTACATCTACACATGATAAGCAAGTGATGAAATGAGGTTTTTCCAACCCCTAAAGTCAGTCAGAAATTGGATCACAAACAGTAGAACACAACTGAAATATGACTGAACAACAACTAAGTTCTTTTAAAAGGGCAGCCACGTGGCACAGTGGATAGGGTGCTGAGCATGGAGTCAGGAAGACTCAGCTTTTTGAGTTTAAATCTGGCCTCAGACACTTACCAGCTCTATGATCTCGACTGATCACTTAACTCTGTTTGCCTCAGTTTCCTCATCTGCAAAATGAGCTGGAGAAGGAAATGGCCAACCACTTCAGTATCTTTGCCAAGAAAACCCCAAATGGGGATTAGACATGACTGAAAAGCAAACAACGAAGTCAGTTTGCCTAAACTGCATAGCAGAAATGGTTCTGAGTCACCTTGCCAGTAAGAACAGATATAAATGGATATCCCTATTCAAGATTTTTCTCAACTCTTTCTCAGGAACACAGAAATAAGCACTAAAACTGTGATTTCATTAAAGAGGGAACTGCCAAGTAAGGAAAATTCTTTTTGTAATGCAAGTAGACATCTTCTCTGCCAGTTCGTATCAGAAGCAGAATTTGAACCCACATCTCCCTGACTTCAAGACTGATTTTCCAGCTCTTTTGCCATACTTCCTCTTAAACCTTGTGCCCATAAATTTTAAAACATTGATTGTTTCCTAAAAAAAAAAAAAAAGATTTTGTTAATGGCTTTTGTTTTTAGAACAGTCATTTCCAGATTATGCACCACTAACCTTTCCCCCTCTGTCCTCCCCTTCCCCTACATCACCCTAAAATGCTTCCCTTGCAAGAAAGAAAAGTAATTAAACAAAACCAACTGACACAGTACAACCACGGCATCAGATGCAACCATCCTTTTCCACAACTGTGATCCTCCACCTCTCCAAAGAAAGGAGGTTGGCACATTTCCTTATGTCCTCTCTGGAGATCAGATCTTGGAGTTTAACCATTTCTTTTTGAAAACTCACATCACGGGCCCAAATAATTAAAAGACTATTTCAATTATTGATGGTTGAGGTATTTTCAGACCCACATCTGTTTTTCTTTCCTCCTCTTATTTTTTTCCCTTGATGCTAACACATAAACACACTCAACACAATCTTTTCTGGCCTTTTTCTCTAATCCATTTCAGAGCTAAAAAAAATTCTGACACATATTTTCATTCCAAATAACACACACACATTTTTTTCATTAAGGGTGAACTTTTTTTAATGTTCCAACATTTTTTTAAAAGGCAGTATTGAAACAAAACAGATTTTCAGTTGCCAATATGATTGAGAATGCACCTTCTTCCAATGTCTCACTGGGAAATAATACTGACTCTCATATAAAACTATCCCATGCAACCTCCCAGTTTAAGCACACAATGGAATAGCCAAAAAACAGAGCTCAATTTATAGAAATAACAGGTCGCATTTCTATAGTGCTTTACTTATAACAATAGTGTGATGGGGGCAGAGCAATTATTATCATTCCCATTTAACAGAAAAGGAAAACTGAGATTCACACAAACAAAGTTAAAGTTTGCATAGTTGACAAGTGGCAGGCATTCCACTGGGCATCCATTCCAAACTACAGCTGAACAGAAATCCTTTCTCCAACATCCCTGCAAATGACCGCATGGCTTCCACTTGAATACTACCATTATTGGTGAACTCACTTTGTTAAAATAAGAGGCCCACAGTAGAAAAAAGTAAATCAGGAAATGACTATTTTTGGCAAATTTTCACAAGACCATAGATCTAGAGCTTGAATGAACCTTAAAGGTCATAGAATTCATTTCCCTCATTTCACAGATGAGGAAACTGAGGCATAGACTTGCCCTGGATCACACAACTAGTTATGATCAAGGATATGAACCTGAACCTGCCTGACTCCAAGTTCAGTACCTGCCTACTAACCCACCTTGTCTTCAAATATTTTTCTTTGCTATAAAGGAGGGTTCAGTGGAAGAAGGGGAATATAGTAGCTTTTTTTAAAGCCATTTAAAAAGTCAGTTGCACTTTGGGGCAGCACTATTATTTAGTTATTATTATTTAGGGAGTACCCCCCCCCTTAAATTCTCCTGGTCTGCCCTTCTACAACTTTCCCCAGTTGCAGTCAAGCTATCATGTGTCTTCTTAATGGACTCCTGGTTAAATAAATCCTAATTCCTTCAACTGATCCTCATATAGTATGTTTTCAAGTCCTTTCCAAACTTTTTCAAACAGATTTGTCAGAGTCTTTCCCATGACAGGGCACCCAAAATGGCACAGAGTTGTTCAAATGAGGTCTGAAGAAGATCAAGTACAATAGGCCATCAGCACCTCTCACCTTCTGGACACTACATTTATTCTACCCATTTTATCAACTAATATAAAGGATATTTGTCTCTGACTGCAAGTTCACTGCCCCTTCTACTACACCTCACTACCTTCCTAATGGAGAAGGATGGAAAAAAGATGCCCATTGGTCTTAAATCCCAATTTAAAAAGTACTTGTTCCCCCTTGCTCTATTTTATGGTTGGAAGCAGAGAGAATGGAAGTCAGTGTTAGATTAGACCTCACCCCAGGACTGCTTCCTTAAGACACTCATTTAACTTAACAAGTTATGGGCATAATCAGTCTCAGAGGCAACCAGCCAAGCATTCCTAGACATTGATGGCTATGTTCCAGGGTAAGACATGATCCACTCTGAAGGCAAAACAGTGCTATGGCCTCCACAGTAAGCCTGCCTCCAGGGAAGCAAACAGTCAGCCAAAGGTTTTAGCAGCAGCAGAAAGTTTCCAAAATCTTCTCCTTGGTCATTCCAGTGTATACTTAAGATATTTTAATTTAGGCCGACAAAGTGCAGATAAGCAAAGTAGAAAATTGACGCAAGGAGGCCAGCAGATTAAATATGGTCTCAATTTCCCCAGAAGTTGAAGGTCTTCAAGGGTGATGGTTGAGTCCAAACATTTATAAAGCGATGAGATAATGTTGTGCCAACTGTTACATCTGACTTCTTGAGTAGTTATATCAGCATCATCGAAGGGCCACAGTTAACAACTAGGTCATGTTAGTCTATCAACATACAGGCAGGATAGCTTTAATTAAAAAGTAATTCATTCAATAAACACCCTGGCTATTAATGGCCTGCTATGTACAAAGCACTGGGCTAGGAGATAGATACACACACACATACCCACGCACACACACACACACACACACACACACACACACACACAGAAAGGTACAAAGAAGCTACATGGCTCAGGGGACAGAGTGCTGATCCATGAATTAGGAGGACCTGAGTTTAAATCAGGCCTCACACACTTACTAACCATGTGGCCCTGGGCAAGTCACTTAACTTTGTGGGCCTCAGTTTCCTCATCTGTAAAATAAGCTGGAGAAGAGAATGGAAAACTACTTCAGTATCTCCACCAAGAAAACCCCAAATGGAGTGGCAGTTGAACAAAACTAATCCACTAAGCAACAACATATATACATATATATGTGTATATATATATGTATATGTGTGTGTATATGTTTCTGCATGTACATTTCTATTTTATGTATGTATATATGTATCTATATCTATATATAGAACTTTCTATGTGTGTGTGTGTGTGTGTGTGTGTGTGTGTGTGTGTATGTCATGGGTGGGCAGATATTTAAATAGACTTTGGCCCCAAGGAACTTAAATCCTACTGGAACATACAACATTTAAACATAAACACAAGATAATTTGAGGATGGTATGAGCAGAAACAACACAGAGAGTCAGAGAAGACTCCACCCAAATGGTACCTGAGCTGAACCTTAAAGGAAGCTAAGAGGTTTAAGAGGCAAAGGTAGGGAAAGAACGCTTCCTGCCAGGAGAGGTGGCCTGAGCAGCAGCACCGAAATCCAATTGGATTCCTGAAAAGGAACATGACATAGTCAGACCTACGCTGATGGCATCTTGTTTTGGTGGCTCTTGGAGTATAAACTGGAGAGAGGAGAGACCTGAAATGGGAAGACCAAATAGGAGGCAATTTTAACCATCCAGATGTGAGGCCATGAATGCTTGAACTTGACCATTTAAGTGGAGAGGAAGGGATGGATCCCAGCTCTTCTCAGCAGATCATAGGAAATATGACAAGGAGAGAGGTGATTTGGGGGCAATTGGATGTCCATATCAGCTCTGACGCTTATTACTACTAGCCGGGTGACCATGGGCAAATCACTTCAACTCTTAGTCTCAGTTTCTTCATCTATAAAATGGCACCCATAGTCTTTGAAGTAACTAACTACCTCAAGAGAAAGGCTAGAAGGAATGTCCTTTGCAAACTTTAAAGCACTCTAGAAACAGAAGTTATTATTATTACACTGTTCTCAGGATTCATACTTTTTTAAATTATAATTACAGATGAATATCACACAGAAATCCAAGAAAACTCAAACAGGACACTGGCTAAAGCTCAGGAGAAGAATACTGACTCATCACAAAAAAATAAAATAAAATGTAAGTCCCCAGGAAAATAGACATTTGCATTCCTGGGTTATGCAACTCTCACACAAAACAGCATGTTTGTATATGACAGAAAATCTTTCCTACAAGACGCAGCTCAAGCATCATCTTTTATGTGAAGCCTCTCCTGGTTCCCCCAACATTCCAAACTACTTCAGATTAAACTCTGTGTGTGTGTGTGTGTGTGTGTGTGTGATACACACACATTCTCTTAATAATTCTTTTCTATGTACTTGTTTTTGTTCAACCATTTTCCAGTCATATCTAACACCTCAGAATTATTGCTGTTGTCCAGTCCTGTTCAATTTTTCATGACCCCATTTGGGATTTTTCTGGCACAGATCCTGGAGTGATTTGCCATTTCCTCCTCCCATTCATTTTACAGATGAGGAAATTAAGGCGAATGAGGTTAAGTGATTTGCACAGGGTCATCCTGCTAGTAAGTGTCTGAGCTCAGATCTGAACTCAGGTCTTCCTAACTTCAGGCCCAGCCCTCTATCCACTGCACCACCTAGCTACCCTGAATGTACTTGTATTCCTTGGATTGTAAACCCTTGGCCAACAAAAATTGTTTCATTCATTGTATTTATATTCCCAATATCCAATACAATACCCGGCACCCAGGAGATGCTTATTATTAAATTGATTGACTGAAAAATTGATAACTGGGACATTTCAAGAAGGGAAACTTTTGAATCATTGATCAATCACTCAGTCCATCTTTCTTTGTGTTCTCTCTCTAGATCTGAGCCAATGTGAAATATACTCTCAGAGCAGATCGGATGGCATACTAGAAAAGGGGAGTGGGGATGAATAAGCATTTCATAGTGCCTGCTGTAATAATAATAGTCAATGTTTATGTAGCACTTACTGTATGCTAAACACTTTTCAATTATTATCTCATTTGGTCCTCACAACAACCCTGTAAAGTAGATGTTATTATGATCTCCATTTTACAGATGAGGAAACAGAGGCTAACAGAGGTCAAGTGATTTATCAAAGGTCACACAGCTAGTAAGTGTCAGAGATCAGATCGGAACTCAGGTCTTCCTGATTTCAGGTCCAGGGCTCTATCCACTTTACCACCTCACTCCCAAGGGGGAACAGAGCTGGAACTATGCAGTTGCTTCAGGAAACACTGGAAAAAAATCAAAGACCCAAGAGAGGGAGATAGGGATGTTCATTCTAGGACTAATCCCAGTCCCAGGATTCCTCAAAACCTACTTACATGACAACGGGCAAGGAAGGTCCTTTGCCTCCATCTCCTCATCTGTAAAGTGAGGAGGTTTAATTAGATTTATCTGTAAGGTCCCTCTATGTTTTCAACCTTGGGGTCTGACTTTTTTTTTGTTCAGCACTTTTATAACTACATTCCAATATGATTAGTTTCCTTTGTAATCTTGTATGCTGTATTTTGTTCATTTAAATACGTTATTCTGATAAGAAAGCAGCTAGGTGGTACAGTGGATACTGCACTGGGCCTAGAATCAGGAAGACTCATCTTCATGAGTTCAGATCCAGCCTCTGATACTTATTATTTGTGTGACCCCAGGCAAGTCGCTTAGCTCTGTTTGCCTGAGTTTTCTCATCTGTAAAATGAGCTGGAAAAGGAAATGGCAAACCACTCCAGTATCTTTGCCAAGAAAACCCCCAAACAGGGTCGTAACAACAACAAAGTCAGTTCGCCTAAACTGCAGAGCAGAAATGGTTTTGAAGTCGAACAGGACTGAACAACCACAGTTCTGAAAAGGCTTCGCCAGACTACCAAAGAAAACACGACTGACACAATCGTAAGTTCCCTTCTCCTAAATAAACTCTTATCTCTCCTGATGCTCCCTGAATGAGTAAATGAGTGAAATAAGGAGAGCAAAGTGTAGATTCCTCTTTCTTGCCTTCAGAATGGAAGGGGCAGAACAGTCAACAGTATAAGGAGTGATTCCCCTGCGGAGAGAAGGAAGTAGTGGCTCGGGCTGATCTTTGGTGTCTCTCTCAAGAAGTTGAAGCAAGAATCAAAGTGTTCCGTGGTCATTTTACTGTGTTCCCTCAGAGACTATATTGGGAGCACCCCTCAAAAAAAAAGTAGGAGAGGAAAGGAGTGAAATGTGTGCTTGAGGAGAGAGTTGAGCTGGGATTATATCTAATGCAAATCAGTCTGGGCAAACCCAGAGGGCTACTGGCCATAGGTTTGGTGGACTACGGAGATAAGCTGCATTGTTTGATGGGAAGAGTTCCTGGAGCTTGTCACTAGCAAACAGGCACCATGGGAAAACCCCAGGCCTATTTGCAGGAGCCATCTAACCCATGGATTTCCCCTTTTTGCCTCAGCATTGACCTGCAGCTACCCTTCCAGCCTCTGTCCAACTTTCTTTGAAAGGCAAAAGCTCTCCCTTGGTGGTTTTGTGATGGGCACAATCAGCTGCTCTGAAGAGACCACCCAACTCACTTCCATTCACAAACTGAATCTGAGCCTCCCGGGAACAACACAGAACAAAGCCCCCAGTCTATGTGCCAAGGGGCCTTCCTCCTCCTTAGCCCCCCCTCTAACCACTTCCCCCTTCCAACCCCCTCCCCTCCCCCCTCAGCTTCCATCCTGTTCCCTGCCAAGCCAAAGTGGTGATTCAGTTGGCCTGGCCTTTACTTTGCCTAAGGCCCTCTGTGTGGGAAAGAAGGGGATAAAATGCAAATAGGTTCTCTTGGAGGGAATCAGTTAAATGCTGAGTCACATGGGATTCTGCTGCCATCCTGTGGCAAAGGTCTTTTTCTAGCGAAAGCCACCCATGACTACTAGACCCTATGGAAATCTAGCTGATTGAGTCCTAAACTTATTTCTGAACAAACTAAGGAAAGACCAGACACAAAGAAAATAGCTCTAAAAAATAAGGATCAGTTAATACTGTTGTGAAAATGAAAGCAATCCTGAAAGGCAACCACACTAAATTTAGTTGCAGTGACCAGTCTGGTAAAAAGTAAAATATTGTACATTTCCCTCTCTGATGAGAGGTGAAGGACAATGAGAGCAGAATGTCCCATACGTTGTTCCATGTGTTGGTTTTGTCCATCTGTTCTGCTTAACCGCTGGTTTTTGTTTTCTTTTGTTTTGTTTTGTTTTTACAACAGAGGGCTCATTTGGGGAGGAAGTACATTGGGAAATGACTGATTTTCTTAAGGCACCAGAAAGAGATGCTTGAAAAGCTAATTGAAGTAGGAAGTAAAGAAACTAGGTTCAAATTCCAACTCTGTCATTGTTTAACCTTCATCATTATCTAATCTCTCAAGTCCTTAGTTTCCTCATCTGTAAAATGAGGAGGCTGGGCTAGATGAGTTCTAAGGCCTTTCCAACTGAAAACCTTTATGCTATGATGAAACTGGGACATACTATTCCTGGAATGAAAGAAATTCCGTAGAAGAGAAAGCACTATTGGGGGAGAGAGACTGAAAGAGAAAGAAACAGAGAAAGAGTGGAAAAAACTCTGTTCCTATCCAAGTAGAATTGCTTTTCCATAAGGAATTTTTTTTTTAAGTTCTGATTTCATACTCCTAGCAACGAAGTATCTAGGGGGCTACTAGGTGGTGCAGTGGATAAAGCACCAAGCTTGGAATCAGGAAGTCTCATCTTCATAAATTTAAATCCAGCCTCAAACACTTAGTAGCTGTATGACCCTGGGCAAGTTACTTAACCTGTTGGCCTCAATTTCCTCATTTGTCAAATGAGCTGGAGAAGTAAATAGCAAAGCACTCCAGTATCTTTGCCAAAAAAAACCCTAAATGGGGTCATGAAGAGTCAGATCCGAGTGAAAAATGACCAAACAGCGATGAGGTGTCCGATCCTCTAATGGGACATTTGTTCTTCCAAGTAATAAATAATAATAAATTCTTATATGATGCTTTAGGGTTTGAAAAGGGCTTCCCTCATAAGAACCCTGTGAAGTGGACATTACAAGTGCTCTTATCCCCATTTTCCACTCTGGGCCTAAGCTTCCCAACTTGTAAAGTGAGGGAGGACAGTACAGTTTCTTTATGCACCAAAAATTATGATCCTATGACTTCACAATAGGGAAACTGAGAGTCAGAAAGATTTAATGACTTGCCCTTACCAATAGTCATACAACTCTTAACACTTTAATATCAGAGCCTGGTTCTGACTTCAGGCTTCCTGAGTCCAAAACCAACAATCTTACTGCTGAAACATGTCAGTGCTCATGAGAAACTATATTGAGGTTTTATATCCTACCTATGCTTTCCTCACTGAGCAACTAGGAGGCACAGTGGATAGAATGCTGGGCATGGAATCAGGAAAACTCATTTTTCTGAGTTCAAATCTGGCCTCTGACACTGACCCTGAACAAGTCACTTAACCCTGTTGGCCTCAGTTTCCTCATCTATAAAAGGAGCTGGAGAAGGAAATGGCAAACCACTCCAGTATTCTCACCAAGAAAACTTCAACTGGAGTCATGAAGAATCAGATACAACTGAAAAATGACTAAACCACAAAAAAATACTTTCCTTGATTTGCATCCTTTGCTATTAAATACATTCCTGTTTGAGAGGCAACATGGCATGGTATATAGAGGGCCAGCCTTGGAGCCAGGAAAACTTGGATTCAGCATCAAGCTGTGTGATTCTGAGTAACTCATTTAACCTTTCAGTGTCCCAGAGACCCTTCTCAGTTACACATAAATTGTGAATCAGCATCACTTGGAGGAGATCCTACATTAGGGACCCATTTCCCTCACTTAATGAAATCCCAGTGTGGTGCCAAAATTGAAAATGTCTTTCATTATCAACTTAAAATAATAGGTTTCCTCATAGACTCATTTCTTGAAGGAACTGGGACTGTTCCCTTCCCCTAGTAAAAAGTAAGCTTCTTAAGGGTCAGTATGCTCCATCACCATCACCACCACCACCAGTAGCCCCAGTCGGGAGCTCAGGGACTTACACATAATAGAAACTTAATAAGTATTTTTGGAACCAAATTGAGTTATCCTTAGAAATCCTCTAATCCAACCTACTCATTTACAGATGAGGAAAATAGGGCCATAGAGCTAATAAATCACAGAGCCAGAACAAGAACCAAAGTTTCCTAGGTTTCATGGATGTGCCTGAAAATTTTAACAAGAGGCTTACACAGGCTTTTAAGCTTAATTTGCATTATCAACATTTTCTCCATCACATTCATAAGTCTAGACAAACAACAAAACAATGCCTTGATTTAGCCTTTCCAAGATGTAAATACTTGTGATGAATTTAACAATCATCTCTCCAGATTAACAATCAGCTTTCTGATTAGTTAGTTTGAGTTGGCTCCATCACATACCTGCCAGACTCCCTATCAGGTACTCTTTTCATCGAACCACAGTGACTCTCCCTTAGACATTGAATGTAACTGATCAGGAGTGTGTTGCGTTCAATTTGATGTATGAGAGGAGTTATTTTTTTCTATTATATTAATAACCTATTATTAATTAGAAACCAGGCTTTTTGTTTCCTCATTCAAGGACTAGTCTCATTATCAGTCAGCCAGTCTCTGAAGGGCATGGCTAATAGAGGACATTGCCCTAGTTCTCCAGGAGTGCTCCTCAATCTTGGGCAAGAACCCACTCAACTAGGAGTTCTTACTTCTGCTTGAATTGTAAACAGAATCTAATCTGGGAGAATTCTTGCCCTTTGGGAATATAAACCCATTTCCTTGTATCCCTCCATTGACATTTAGGGTGACCCAACTAATAAAGGAAAAAATCAACCAGAGCTGTCTGGGTGGAGATGGATTCCTCTGTCCAGATTGCTTGAGGTGGCCGAGTCTCACATCAAACCATATTCTCAGCAGGAGGAGCTGAAGACTTGTAGCCTACCTTTTCATTAATATGCCCACTCCCTCCTTAAGTGTTCACCAATAAGGGTTAATTTTTACCCGTCAGGGGCAGCCCCTTTTCTAATATTATGTTGAGGCTTCCAGTCTCTTCATGGTTGCTGAAACCACTGACTATCAACTTATTGACTATAAGCTAGTCTAGTTAATAAATTGAATATTAATTAATATTATTAATAATTAGTATAATATACCTTCACCTCTCTGTGCTTCAGAAAAATAATGATATAATCATTAAAATTAATAAATAATAAATTGATTCTTAATTACCCAGACACCTTGTCTCTTGGGTTTTTCATTCATCTTGTATATCACGTTGATAAGCTACATAAGAGTTCATATGTGATTAATCAGGAAGGTGAAGGACTTTGAGTCCATGTCCTGTGAGGATCTGCTGGAGAAATTGAGGACATTTATCTTGTAAAACAATGTGTGTGTGTGTGTGTGTGTGTGTGTTCATTCTCATTTGATTCCCACAGCCACTCTGTAAGTTAAGCGCTATTAGTATCCTCACTTTCTAAATGAGGAAGCAGATATTGAGAAAGATAAGTGACTTACTCAGGGACACACAGTTAAGAGGTAATAAGATTTGAACTTAGGTCCTGTTGACTCTAAGTAGAGTAAGTTGTTCTACTCAAGCACTTTGCCCTTCTCTCTTCCCCTGTCTCTCTCTGTCTCTGTCCCTCTCATCTGCTGATAGGAAAAATATATAAAACACATAATAAGCAAGCATTTGTAGATAACTACTTTTTCGAAGGGCAGTTAGTTAACTCAGTGGATAGAATGCCAGGCCTGGAGTCAGGAAGACTCATCTCCCTGAGTTCAAATCTGGCTTCGGACACTTGCTAGTTGTGTGACACTGGGCAAGTCAATTAACCTTTGTTTGTCTCAGTTTCTACATCTGTAAAATGGGGAGAGTAACAGTATCTACCTCCCGAAGTTGTTGTGAATCTCAAATGAGATTATATTTGTAAAATGCTTAGCACAGAGTAGGTACTATATAAATGCTAGCTACTAATGTTACTGTTATTATATTATATATTATATTGTTATTATATATTGCTATTGTGTGTATATATACCTATGTATGTGTGTGTGCATATATATATACACATATGTATATGTATACATGTATACATATTCCCTCTTTCTTTGATATTTTGCTGTCCCGGAGTCAAATCTGCTAGCTTCTTACAAAGAGTTCTGTAGGACTTTGTTAGACCTGGATGTACCATGCCATAAATTCACCCTGGGAACAAAGTTGAAAACCACAAAATGGTGCCTTTGGCAGATGTCTGAAACCTGTGCACAGGGCGGCTTGTTCATGCTTTTGCTTCTCCATTCACTTCCTGGGCTCTTCCAAAAAGGAGTATTGTGTAGTCCCTCAGTCAACCTTGGCCCTGCTGTTCATGTTCACAATGGGTCAGGACCCTAGTCATAAATAATGGTTCCTTTCCCTTTTTAAGGTTTTCCTTGATCTTTCTTTTTAAAAAGACCAAAACCTCCTCTGGGAAATAAGCCTTGGATTTGAGAAAAATTGCCATCTTTTTTTTTTTAACCTCAAACTTCCCTTCCACTTTAAGAATATTTCTGTTGAAAGAGAAATGGAGTTCCTTGATGAGGAGAAAAATTCTGTGTAGGGCAATCATCCTTGAGAGCCCTCTTTATATGGGTCATTTTTCCCCCGATTAACAAATATTTCTTTGCTGTCTCTCTTACCTCTCTTCTTCCCCCAATTAGATGTGGGGAAAAGAAAAATCTCCTAACAAATATGTATAGTCTAGCAAAACAAAATCCTGGATTGTATCTAAAAATGCATATTTCATTCTGCACCTTGTGCTGATCATGTCTGTTAAGGGTAATAAAGGCTTCATCAGTCACAGTTGGTCATTACAGTGATGAGACTTCTTCAATCTTTCAAAGTCATTTGTCTTTGCAATGCTCTTATTAGTCTATAAATTATTTTCCTGGTCCTGCTCACTTCACCGTGCATGAGTTCACACAGGTTTTCTATATGGGTCATTTTGCTTGGTTCATAGGAAAGAGGAAGAGATCCAGTCTTTATATGGTACCTACTATGTACCAGATACTGTGTTAAGCACTTTTTACAAATATTATCTCATTTATTATTTTCACAACAACCTTTAGGGTAAGTGCTATGATCACTCCCATCTTACAGTTGAGAAAACTGAGACAATCAGGGATTAAGTGACTTGCCCAGGGTCATACAACTAATAAGTATCTAAATCTGGATTTGAACTCAGATCTTTTTGATTCCAAATCCAGTGTTCTATCCTGGATATGGAGCTACCTCCCTAACTTCTGTCTTTTATATTTTTCATTGATTTCCTTTGTTTTTGTATTATCTTCATTTCTAAATACAACGGTTCCCCCTCCTCTTCCAAACTGAGCCATCTCTTATAATAAAGTATTTTTTAACAGATGAAAAATAAGGCCTCCACATCCTCAGAGAAAGGAGGGACATGCATTTTCTGAGAGCATTTCCGGGGCCAAGAAGATATAACCACAAGGCATTCCATTTTATTGTTACATTCCTTCAGGTTATGCTATTATCGTCATTCTGTATATCATTTTCCGAGTTCTTATTTCATTCTCCATCAGTGCATACGTCCTCCAATGCTTCTCTGAATTCTTCAAATCTGTTGTTCTTAAAGTGCAATAATATTACGTTGCCTTCATGAAAAATTCATTTAGTTCTTCCCCAATTGACAGTCCTAGGGCAGCTGGATGGTGCAGTAAATAGAGTGCCAGTCCAGGAGTCAGTAAGGCCTGAGTTCAAATCTGGCCCCAAACACTTATTAACTGTAACCCTGGGCAAGTCACTTAAGAAACTTGGCCTCAGTTTCCTCATATGAACTGGAGAAGGAAATGGCAAACTACTCTTTGCCAAGAAAACCCCAAATGGGGTCATGAAGAGTCATAAATGACAGCCCACCATCTTCCAAAAGACTTTTAAATCACAATTCCAAGGCTTTTTGTTGGGAGTGGAATATTTATCTATTTCTCTCACAAGACAATCCAAACTTAGTATAGAAACCCAGCTTCTGGTCTTGGCTCTGTTACTCATTATAGCATGACCTTGCCACACTATAATCATTCTACTTCTGTCAGCCTCAGTTTCTTTCTCCACCAAATGACATTGGATGAGATGACCTCTAACATCCCTTCTGACACATTAATATTCTCTGTTTCTGTGATTTTACATGGAAACCTTTTTATGTTTAGAATAAAGGCAGCCAGAAATTGTTGGTTTGAGGTGACTGACAGTGTTTAATTGATTTCCAAATATAGTGTAGTGGAAAAGGTACCCGTTTTAGAATCAAAGTGCCTAGATTCAGATCTTGGCTTTGCCTCTTGCTATCTTGGGCAAATCATTCAATCTCTGACTCTCAGTTTCCTCATTTTTAAAGCGAGGTTTAGATGGTGAATATGGTTCTCCCCAACCCTAAATCTTAGATCCTAGATCCTACTTATCCTCAGGGACCATATTATTTAACTCCAACTTTATCAATGCATGGTTAACAAATGTTTCTTGTGTTCCTACTGCATGCAAAGCATTGTGATATATTACTCTGGGAGGGAATATAAAGAAACATGATACACTGTCTTTGGCTTTAAAGCCCTTAGAAGTTAGTTGGGGAGTCAAGGGCTTGGCACATCATAACAAAATATTATAAGAAAGTATACACTAAGGAAGAAATGAGGTGCTGTTAGGAGGAAAATAAATCTCCTCATGCACCACAAACTGTGATGTCCCCGCTAAGCCTTAAAAATGTGTTTTCCTGAACATTTGTGTTTTTTCTACTTAATAGCATTTTATTTTTTCCAATTATATGTAAAGATAGTTTCAACATTCACTTTTCTAAGATTTTGAGTTCCAACTTTTTTTCTCCCTCTCTCTTTTTCCACCTCCCCAAGATGGCAAGTTATCCAATACAGGTTGTACATGGGCAATCATACTAAATGTGTCTCCATTTTAGTCATGTTGTGAAAGAAGAATCAGAACAAAAGGGAAAAATCATGAGAAAGAAAAAAGAGGGAGAGAGAAAATAGTCTGCTTCCATCCGCATTCTGATTCCATAGTTCTTTCACTGGATGTGGACAGCATTTTCCATCATGAGTCTTTCAGAACTGTCTTACATCATTGCATTGTTGAGAAGAGCCAAGTCTATCAAAGTTGGTCACCACACGATGCTGCTGTCACTGTGTCCAATGTTCTCCTGGTTCTGCTCACTTCACTCAGCACCAGTTCATGTAAATCTTTCCAGGTTTTTCTGAAATCTACCTGCTCACCATTTCCTACAGCATAGTAGTGCTCCATTACATTCATATACTGCAACTTGTTCAGCCATTCCCCAATTGATGGGCATCCTGTCAATTTCTAATTCTTTGCCACCACAAAAAAGCTGCTATAAATATTTTTGTACAAGTGAATCCTTTTCCCTCTTTTAAAATCTCTTTCGGATATAGACCTAGTAGTGGTATTGCTGGACCAAAGGATATGCACAGTTTTATAGCCCTTTGGGCATGGTTCCAAATTGCTCTCCAGAATGGTTGGATCAGTTCACAACTCCACCAACAATGCGTTAGTCGAACATTTATATTAATAGGCATAGCTACAGCCATAGGATCATAGGTCCTTGGTGATTCATTTTAACTATCTTTCTCTTTTTCAAAAAATAATACAAACTAATGAAAATTATTGTACTCCTATTAGATTGTGAGTTTCTTGAGAACATAGACTCTATTTTTGCCTCTTTTTGTATCCCTATCACTTATCACATTGGCTGACACATAGTAGGTGCTTAATAAATGCTAATTGACTGACTGAAGTGGTCTTTTCATGAATATTCATCCCTACCACTACCCCTAGTTAAAACAAAGTAGATGCTTTTGCATCTCTCAGGTGTTTCTGGTTTCTGTCAAACTCACTTTGGCTTGAATTTTCCAGGTTAAACTTTCTGTTCTACCAGTCTTGAATTCACTAGACTAAATTCAACCTAGATATCCATATGAGAGAATCATTGTTTTTAAAAAACCACTTTCTTACATTAATATGATTTTCAGTTCTCATTTGTCTAACTTAGGATCTTAGAATTGGAAATTACCTCAGAAAGAACTCTTTTAGTCTACTCCCCTATCTCCAAGAAGTATTTTTCCTAAACCATCCAAGAGTTCATTATTCAGCCTATATAGTATATTACGTACACTGTGTGGCTCATACTTGATAAAGTTATGGAGAGATACAAACTTGAAGAAGGACCCTGTGGTCCAAGTCAAGAAAGATATGGAGTTTTCAATGAAGGGAAGAAACAAAGAGCTTCAGAGCTTCGGTGAGAATAAAAGAGAGGAGATGGAGATACCCAGCCTCACTCAGGCTAAACAAGTGTAAGTTGTGTGCCATCTTTCTAGCCCCAAGAGGAAAAAAGTGTATCAGCACAGGAGGGAAAAGCATATATCAAAGAGGAGCTCAGAGCCATTTTTTAATGGTTCTGTGACTCATGGGAACAATATAAATCCTAAGGAAAATTGAGGCCCATCAGAGGAGAGGGTTGCTTAAGTGCTTCCAGGAAGAGTAAAAAAGTTTTCCTGACAGGTAAACGTGCAGGGACAAGCCCATTAGATAGACAGATTGATAAATAGATAAGAGACATATATACATAGATAGATAGATAGATAGATAGATAGATAGATAGATAGATAGATAGATAGATATACATACACACACACTTATATATCTATATAGATATAGAGCTATATACCCATATATCTGTATAGAAATATAGATAGATGGATAGATAAATATAGATATATTTTACTCTAGGACTACATTACGCCTTCCCTGCATCTGTTTCTTGTTTGTCTGTGTACTTCCGAGGGACCTGAAGGCCCTTTTGAAAAAAAATAAAATGATTCAATTTCTGATATCCCTGAGGTTTTCCCTGGATGGGGCCATAAGAAAAACTGTGTGTGAGAGAGTCCTGGATCTGACATGTCAGGAGAACCAGGTCTCAACTGGCACATAGATTGCATGGTTATTTTTACGTTCTTTCTTCCAGCAGCCAAACAAATTTCTCAAATAATAAAAAAATTTTCAAATTAAAGGAAATTACCCAGATGGATGTTACACAAGTCAAAGAAGAGAAGCTTACTATAATTAAGGTATAGAAATCCTACTGTCAACTAGTTAAAGAAGTATACAAAACAACTTAAGGTTTTGCTGACCCATTTAAGCTGGCTCTTTCCCCCTCATGTGGAACAAATAAGGCAGCCAAAATGTGTTCCATGCATACATATTAACCAACAAGCCTACTTGGCCCTTCATAGGATCATAGAAACCTCAAAGGTCACTGAGTCCAAACTTTTCGATTAATTTTTAAGGAAATTAGGTACAATGATTTGTCTTAGGTCATTCAGGTAGTAGGTAGCAGCATCAGGACTTGAACTCAGGTCTTCATGACCTTGAAGCCATCTTTGTACCCACCACACCAGGGTCCCTCATTTTCAAAATATACGTTATGCTGTTTCTTAAGGAGGAAGATTTGGACACGGAAATGGGATGGAGCAATACAGCCAAGAAGGCAAGGGCATGTTTCCTACTCCACAAATTCCTGGGATTCGTTCCCAGACTTTCTTAAAACATTTTACTTAGGCATAGTTCACTGCAATCATTGCGTGCTACTTATCAAAGATGCCAAGTAGCAAGTTCTTGGTAAAAGAGTGTCACTATCCATTAGTGCTAGTTTCCTAATTAAAAAATGGTTATGTCACTACAACTGAGAATGTGAACAGACGAGACTTCTTTGTTTGCACTGACATCTGGTGGTTGTAAATAGGCCAACACCAAATTAACTCTACTCAAAAATGACAGATTAGAAAATTTTACAGATCATTTCAACTCTAAGCAAGACCTCAAGTCCAGGGAAATTGATTTACACAATGTCCTGAATCCCTACCTCATGGATTCTCTGGAATATCCTCTCTTTCCTTCTGCTATTCTAAATCCTTCAGATGAACTTCTATGAATTCATTGTTTCCCCAATTAGCCAGTAAAACTCTATAAAAGCAGAAATTACCTTTTGATTTCTTTTGCATAATACAGTGATGATAAAATTAAACAGTCAATTAGCAGGTACCAGTATTAGATGAAGTTTTGGAATTTATCAATGAAGCCAATTGTTTCTTACTGATGTTTTTGCATTATGGTCATTTTTATTTTCAGTATTATATTGGCAGTCCTACCCCAAAGCACTTAGCAGAGCGTCTTACATATATAAAAAGCCTTGAACACTGGGCAATTCACTTCATCTTTTTGCCTCAGTTTCTTCATTTGTAATTAACTGATTTGGACAAACAAACTCTGTGATCCAGGGTTGCCGATTTCCTTGCTTCCTCAAATAAACTTTATCTTCTAATTCTATAAAATTTCACTTGCTGATATGAGGCATATCTAGAATACTGTCCCTTCTCTTCTCTGTCTCCTGGCTTCCTTCAAATCTCAGCTAAAGTCTAGCCTTCAGGCAATGCAGTGGATAGAGCACCAGCCTTAGAGTCAGAAGGACCTGAGTTCAAATCTGGCCTCAGACAGTTACTAGTTGTGTGATCCTGGGCAAGTCATTAAACCTCAGTTGTTTTAGATAAAGTCCAAACTTCTACAAGAAGCCCCTCCCAGGAAACTTCTTAATCTTAGCGCCTTCCCTCTGAGGCTACCCCAATTGGTCCCATATATATTTTGCCATACCAAATATGGTTGGGTGCATGACATCTCCCTCATCAGAATGCAAGGTCTGCAAAGGTAGGGGCTGTTTGGTTTGGATTTGGGGAGTAGGATTTTATTTTGCCTTTCTTTGTATCTCCAGCACTTAGCACAATGTCTGGCATATAGAAGGCATTGAATAAATGTTTGTGGACTTGGTTACGGAGAAGCAGTAAGGTGAAATAACCCAGAGAGAGATGATGGACTGCTAGTGCAGAATAAGACGTTCTCAGAGATGTCCAAAGTGTTGATTCATTTTGCTTAACTTTACTTATGTGTTGCAAAGCAAGGCTGGGGTGGGAGTCTGTAGGGAGGGTAGGGAGGGGCAGAGATTAGTGGGTAGGGATAGAGTAGGAATGGATCAAGAAAGGATTTAAAAGATAAATTGAGAATGGGTAAAAACAAAAAGAACAGTTTTGTAACCACCATTTTAAATTCAATATACATTTTTTTAAGTCAGTATACAACTGAAACTCAAGGTTTCCCATACAATCCTTTTTTTTTTCCTTCTTGGTATATTGAAAAATTTGTATTTCCTGATGATTATTAAATTCATGGCAAATAATTTTCTCTTTTAAAAAGCAGTGGATTTGGAGTCAGAGGCCCTGGGTTCAAATCTTAGTTTTTTCACAAGTCCTGCTCTTATTTATTATTTCGTTACTACCCATGTGACTAGGAGAAAGTCACTTAACTTTTCTGGGTCCCAGTTTTCTTCTCATAGAAATAATAATAATACCCAGCTTCCATGACCTCAAAGATCCATTATGGCTCTCATTCTATGGTCCTAATGACTAGGTGAGATCTGAATACATACATTACATATGATATATATGTATGTATTATATGTATATATGTATGTGTGTATAGATATTGTGTGTGTGTGCGTGTATGTGTGTGTGTGTGTGTACATACACATGTGTAATGGATTTGAGAAAGAGAGAGAGCAGCTAGGTGGCCCCAGTGGGGAGAGTGCTGGACCTGGAGTCAGGAAGACTCCTTTTTATGAATTTAAATCTGGCCTCAGACACTTACTAGCTATGTGGCCCTGGACAACTTGCTTAATCTTGTTTGCTTCAGTTCCCATATCTGCAAAATGAGCTGGAGATGGAAATGGCAAACCATTCCGGTATCTTTGCCAAGAAAACCCAAATTGGGTCATGAAGACTTGAACACAACTTAAAACACCACTTAAAACAACAGAGGCAGTAGGGAGGAATCTAGTTGTATGATTCTGGGGAAGTCACTTAAGCTCTGCAGGCCTCAGTTTCCTCAAATATAAAATGGGAATAATAATAGCGCTTACCTCCCAGTTTGGCTTGTTGTTGTTTGCAACCTGGACTGGTTCACTCCTCCATAGGCACTGCCCCCCATCCACTTTCTTGGGAGCTCCCTACATTAATATTGGACAGTGTAGACGGCCAATTGAGTTAGTCTGTTGCAGCTTAGAACTGGGTTCTGAAGATAGCCATAAGCCTGAGACTCTCCAGTGATATGGACAATAGGAATATTACACTTCACGTAGCTCCCAGTGAGAGTTTGATATAATTCAAGAAAGATTCCATGAGACAAACGAGCAGTTTCATATATTTTTCAATGGAGTTATATAGTTTGATATCATCTATTTATGCCAAGGGATAAAGTGTTTTGGTTTGATTCTAATTTGGAAGCCAAAAAGTGTGATATGGCAGAAAAAAGCATTAGTCTGAGGGACTGGGTTCAAATCATGCCTCAGTCACATGTTTTCCATGTGATGTTGGGCAAGGCAAGGTAAATTCTCTGGGACTCAGTTTCCTCTGTACAATAATGGGAATGGACTAACTAGGCTAAGCATGATTTAAAGTGGATTCCTGAAAAATGTGTTACTATCTCAATTGCTTCTGATATGATTTTGTTAAGAGGTATGATTTAAAGAGCTCAAAACAAAAGTTTTCATTATGGACCTCATTTTAGTGTTCTCATTGTAACTTGAATCTTTCTAGATACTTGCAATACATGAATGGGACATGAATGCATAACTGAATCAAAGGCTTTATGATATTCAACAAAGGTAGCACAGTATGTATATACATATATATAAACAATATATATTACATATAATATATATTATATAAATTATATATAAATATATTTTATATAATATAATAACATATATTTATAAATATAAGTAATTTATATATAAATTATATATAATATAATATAATATATATATTAGAGTTTGGAACAACCTGTCAGTAATTCCCAAATCGATAATAAGTTAGTCTTTATAACAGAACTATTTGGCACAAGTTTTTCTTCCTCTTCAACCATTATATTGTTTTCTTATAAATTTTATAGGTTTTTTTTAATGATGCAAACTATAATTACCTTGTATGAAGTACGTAAACATGCAAACATGCAATTATGTGTGTGTGGTTTTGAAGGCGTCACTAGTGTTCTCATTTTTTGATATGAGATATGTTCTGCTTTCTATTGAGAAAGGGGGTTAGGTTTTTGTCTGAGGGGAAAATATTAGTAAACTGCTTTTCTAAAAATGCATGTACTTCAAGAAGCATTTGAACCAATAATTAGATGTCTTATCTAATCTTCCCTTTTTCCAGTTTTGCAGAGAAGCTAGAATTCCAATCTTCTCTTTTCACATTTGCTCTGTTTCTTATATTAATGGTGCATAGATCCTCCATTTCTCATATGATCCAACTTGAGTTTTCATTGTCTAATTCTTGTCACCATATAGATGACCAAAAATTTTCCCCTTCTTTCAGGGTTCTCTCTTGCCTGCTTTTTTCAAGCCTCTAGGGTAAAGTTGTTTGGTTGGTTTTTTTTAATTTATGTTCAAAATGTCTATTTTGATTCTTATGGTGCTTTATTTCTTTGTATTTCCTTAACCTTTTAATTTTGGTTTCAATTACTGATGAAGAGAATCTAGAATTTCTAATATGCTTTATTTTCTAGATTCTTTTCTATGTGTTTAAGAAAATTGGAATTTCATATTGTCCTTTAAATGGACAGTATGAAGTTCAAGTTTTCTACTATTTGTATCGATTTTGCATAGATATAATCTTCTAAAGCCTTTCCACAGATGTATAACGCCTATTTCAAGATGCTTCTGCCAGGATGATGTTTGATTCCTACCCTTAAGGGTATTTCTTGATACCTCTGCCTTTCCTTCCAGATTCTCACATGGCAGCAACTGCTACATATACTACATTGTCAGCCCCTAAAATATTTTTATTTTTCTGTCAAATATTGTGAGAGAGTGTGCTCATTTGTGATAGTTATAATGGCTAAAATATTTTTTTTAATATTCTGTTTTGGCATAATTGATCTGCTCATTGGATTCATGTCATCAAACTCAAAAACACCCAAATTTAACAAACTCAGATTTGTCAGAATTCCATTCTAAAGACATCCATTTCCTTTTTGTTTGTTTTTAAATGCTTATTGACAATTCTGTTTTTAATTCATGTGCATTTTCCATAGATTTTTTCCCTTCCCTTTCCAAAAGAGTCCTCCCTTATAACAAAGAACAAAAAACATTTAGCAAACTAGTCAACATATTAACAGTCTGACAATGTTCCATACTCATAATCCCCAGACTTTTCAAAGAAGAGGAAGGAGATACTTTCTCAGTCTCTTCTTGGAGGTCAAGATTGGTCATTATAATTTCATAGTGATCAGTTTACATGGTTCATGGTTTTTTTGTTGTTGATGTTTCCATTGTTGTGGTTGGGCAGCTAGGTGGTGCAGTGGATGGAGCACCTGTGCAGGAGTCAGGAGGATCTGAGTTCAAATCTCACCTCAGACACTTGACACTCACTAGCTGTGTGACCTTGGGCAACTCACTTAACCCCAATTGCCTCATCCTGGGTCATCTCCAGTCATCCTGATGAATATCTGGTCACTGGATTCAGATGGCTCTGGAGGAGAAGTGAGGCTGGTGACCTGCACAGCCCTCCCTCACTCAAAACAAAGTGCAGTGCAAGTCATGTCATTATTTCTCCGATGGCATGGTCTTCTTTGGCAATGAAGGAAGAACACACACCTATTGTTGTGGTAAAGTATGCATATTGTTTTCCTGATTCTTCTGACTATCAATTCCACTTTCTTCCCTTTTTTATTTTAAATTTTTAAATTTTATTTTTTAATTCCAAATTTAACAGACATTTACAAACATCAATACTTCCATATACAAAGACAAACTGCGGGGGAAAAGGATTAGGATTATATAGACAAATATGAATCTTATTTTTTAAGCATAAAGTAAATTCAGTATGTCGACTCCAAAATTATCCTACTTGTCTGTGTTTCTCTCTGATATCCTTCTGTTTTCTTTTATGCATTTTTAAAAGTCTTGTGATTCTCTTTTTTGGTGTTGCTAATACTAAACTCCTTTGCTTTCCTATTCTCACCCCTCTCCCAAAAAAATTAAAACTCTCCCTCATAATAATAAGATTAGAGTTGGGGGCCAGTTGTCTTGACCTATATCCTGCCTCTGGACTTTGATGACTCTGAAGGACAGAGTGAGGCTGATAAGCTCTGCCTCAGTTAAATCCAATTCCCTTGCAAGTCAGAATGTCACCCTCCTGAAGTCATTGGTCCTCTTAGAGAACAAAAGATGAACTGCGACAAGCATAGAGTCAAGCAAAACAAATCCACCCATTCGTCATGTCTGCAAATGCACATTTCATTCTGTATCTCTAGTCTGTCTTCTCTGTGTCAGAAGGCTGGTCCTTGGAGATTGTAGACCATTTCATTGATCAGAGTTCTTAAACCTTTCAAAGCTATTTGCTTTATAATATTATTGTCATTATGTAAATTGTTCCCCTGGTTCTGTTCACTTCACTCTCCATCAGTTCATATAAGTCTTTCTAAGCTTCCCTAAATCTGTATCTATCATCATTTCCTGTGGTGTTAATATGCTATTACATTAATATACTATAATTTGTTTGATCTCCAATTGAGAGCACCCCCTTATTTTCTATTATTTTGCTACAGTTAAAAGAGCTGCTGGATGCTACTTATATCATTATACACATGCGTCCTTTTCATCTCTCTTTTATCTTTTTGCAGTATAGCATCTTTTAGGGACTTTGGGCAGTCCAAATGGCTTTCCTAAAATGGCTGGACCAAATTCTAACTCCATTATTATGGCATTAGGGTTCTGACTCTATCCATTCCCACAAAGTGTTAGACTAGGTGATCTAAGGACTCTTAATGCTCTACAAAGAAAGTCTTTTAATGGGTTAGGAGCTTTCCATCAATAACTAACTCCTAATCGTTGAGGAGCTTTCATATTCTAATTATACTACACTTGCTTTTATGTTCCTGTGGTAAGAGGGGTTGCGAGGAGAGGATATTCCCATTACCAGTATATATGAGCAACTTGCCTGTTAACTTCTTATTTTAGAGACTTTACAGGAGCATGGATGTGCCAAAAATGCACAGATAATATATGTCAAAGGTAGGACTTGAACCCAATATCTCCTGATTCTGAGACTGGCTCTGTAGCTATTATGCCATTATGTTTGTCAAATACATTACATTATCATCTGTAAACTCCACTGCGGAGGCATTGGGATGTTTACTTCTTTCTGTATCTCATATAATATTTAGTCCTGACCCTTGTACAATATATCAATATGTCAAGGATCTGTGTTTTCAGAAGTGAGGGAACTTGGTCCACTGATAGTAGTTGAAACTATCAATAACTTAGTATACAAGTCTTGGAGAGTTATAATAGAGATTAAATAATCCAGAATATTGGATCTGTAGTCAGAAGACATTTTTGAAACCCAATTCTCCCACTTGCTAACTGTGTAGTCCCAGAGAAATTATCTCCATTCCTTAGGTCTTAATTTTATCACTGATATAATAGGAAGGCTATCCTAGATGACCTATAAGACATAATTTTATGATACTAGCATTCTTGAAAATGTAAAAAAAGAAAAGAAGCTGAGCACTGTAATCAAGGAAATCATTCAAGCAAACTTTTCTGAATTAGCAAAAAATATATACATGTAGAAAGAATCCACAGGATTCTGATATGGAAGTACTTAAACTCCAAAGCCCCTAGACATATTATAGCTAAGCTTGAAAACAACAATAACAAGGAAAATATCTGGCAAGCTTCAAGAAGATAGGTACAGTAGATTATTTATCTAAGGAAAAATAATTGACTAGAGAAATTCAAATGGCAGATTCAAATTCAAAAGCATTATCCATGAACCCAGAATGATCTATTCAAAAAAATTTTAGTGTGCTAAAAGCAAAGGATGGACATTTAAATAACATCTGACATTTGAAGAGTTCAGAGACAGACATATGTGCCTCTTTATTTTTTTACTGTTTTTTATTTTATTTTTAATTAATGGAATAAAACAAGCATCACCATAACATAGTACAATAAAAAGATGATTGCACATGAAACTGCAAATTTGCTACACACAACTTATTATTCCTTTCAGATATACAACAAAATTATCAAGTGCATTTTTCTTCCCTCTCTTTCCATCCCTTCCCATTTTAAAGGTCCTCAAATCAAATATAGGCATTTAAAATAATTCACATTTCTCAAATCAATATAAGCTAGTTAGCAACTGAATATGAAAAACTTCATAATACTTTATCAACTAAGCCAATAAATGTTTCAGAAGGGTTTTTTTTTTAATTAACAACAGCAAAAAAGTAGATTAGAAGAGGAGAAAGAGCAAGGCAATCCCAAAACAAAGTCTCCATTTCTGATAAAGGGAATGAAACCTACATGGTATAAGATGTAAGAATTTGTGTAGAGTGATTCAGTTTAGTTTGAGTTAATAACAGTAATAACAAATATAAGAAATATTAATTGAATAGTCATTTAACCAAGAATGTTAGAAAAATATACATCTAACAAATATAGCACTGTAAATAGACAACTCTCCAAGAAAAAAGGTTTATAGAATGAAATGAATATAATGAAATGAATTTTGTTTTGAGAATCCCAAACTCCTAAAAGCTCTACTTACATGAGGACACGTAGGATGTCACAAAAGCAGGACAGGGAATCATTGCCATGGAAAATATGGACTGAAATAAATTTGAGTGGTTTTTATTTGGGAAATCTCACTAACAAACCTAGAATCAGCCTTTCCACTCCACAGAGATTTTATCAGGTCCCCAAAATAAGCTATCCTTGAAGCAGATGATAAGGAATTTGTGTAGCACAGCACTTGTATTGGCAAAATGCTCCTTTCTAAAGAGTGGAAAGAGAACTATACTGTAATTACTACCAGTGGGGAGAAGAGAGGAACAACGTTACTAACAGAAAAAAAAGAAGCAAAATCTTTACTTTGAAGGGACCAAAGGAAAGACACTGAAACAAGTCAAGCTTCCAGGAAAGAGATGATGTATTACATAACCTCTTTGACTCCACTGCTCCCTGTTGAGAAGATAAAGATACTTTTGAGCCTCTTTCTGACACCACATCATTCAGTGCTAGCAAATAATACAATAACAACATACAGCTGGTTCATGTCAATGGTTAAATGACTAGTCTGCAGCATTACGTAAAATGCTTTGAAAGCGCTGCTGGGATCCATGAGTTCAAGAGGTTTCTAGGTTGACTGCTGCTGTTAACTAGTTTTATAGGGGAGGGAGATTTTATGTAATGACTGATGCCTTGATTTCCTCATCTACAATATGTATGTAATGCTACCAGCTCTTTAACAGAGATGCCATGTGGTTGCAGGAAAACTGCAAATTCAAGAATCAGTGACTTGGTTAGAGCTAGGATAGTGTAAGAAGCAGCGCCCTTTGGGGTCAGAGGACCTGGGTTTAAATCCCAGGTCTGCCACTTATTACTTGAATGACCTTGAGCAAATCACTCCTCTGAACTTCAATTTCCTAATCTATAAAATCAGAGGGTTTAACTAGTAAGTATCTCACTTCACACTCAACCCGAAGTCTCTGATCCTTGAACATGATACAACTAATACGCTTTTGTTGAATAAATGGTCAAATCAACCACCCTGTATTAATGGATACAAGAAGTGAAAAACAAACTGTAATGACTAAGAGCCAACCATCTTTAACTGTAAATTTGTGCTGTGTGAGCTTGAGAAATTCACTTCCCTCTTTATCTTTTCTTCATCTTGAAAATGAGGGAGTTTCCCTATTTGTAAAAAAAAAAAAAAAAAAACTTCTAAGAAAACTGGAAGATGGTTTGACAGAAAATAGGTTAAGAATAATGTCTTAAACCATAAGCTTCAGTAGGTTCAAAGTGGATATGAGATCAGAAAAAAAAGGTCAGTAATTTTTTTTCATTGTGAAGATAATGAGGTCAAACATAAGATAAGGCAGTAAGATCAGGCAATAAGATCACAGCTATGACTGAGGAGAATTCTTAGCCAGACAAGTAACAGAGATAATCACCCAAAGTTAAATTTTGACTATGTGTGTCACACTCCTACCAGAAACCAATGAAGCTTTCAGGTCTGAGAGGTAGGGGGAGCGCTGGTACATTTGGTCTGGGCATGTGCAGGTTCTAATTGGTTTGGGAGAGACAAAAGTTCCCCCCCACCCCATACCCCAAGAGAGGAGAGGGTCTTTGACCTCCAAAATGGTGGAGAATGGCAGCAGTGTGGCTCTAGCTGGGAGGCCAGCAGGAACTTCTCCCTACGATGAACTCTTCCATCTTGGGTTCCAGATGTCTGCAGAAGGTCAAGAAGATACCCTAGGCAACAAGACATTGCAATGCAGAGAAAAGAGATTCCAGAGCCTACTACTGACCATCAGACAGTAAACAATAGATTTCTTTGAAGAGACTAGTTTGGGATTCCCCTAAAAAAGAGTAAAGAACCATCTCCTTGAATCTGCCTTTACATACTTCTTACCCATCCCAGCAGAAAATGAGGATATGAGGTAGAGAAAAGTATCTTCCCAGCTGCAAACTGAATGGTCTCATTCAGAACTATTTCTTTTTGTTTGTTTCTTTTTTTATAAATTAATTTATTTGTTTTCAGTTTTCAACAATCAGTTCCATAAGTCTTAAATTTTCTCCCCTTCCCTTCCCCCTCCCTCCCCAAGACTACATGCAATCTCATATGGGTTCTACACATATATTCTTATTAAACACATTTTCACATTAGTCATGCTGCATAGAAGAATTAAAAAGAGTGGGAGAACCATGAGAGAAACCAAAACAAAACAAAACATAATGCAAGACAAAATAGTCTGCTTCAGTCCACATTTTGATTTCATAGTTCTTTCTCTGGATGTGGATGGCATTTTGCTTCAAGAGTCCTTTGAGAATATTTTAGGTCCTTGCATTGCTGTGAAGGGCTAAGTGTATCAGAAACAGTCCTCGCACACTGTGGCTATTACTGTGTACAATATTCTCCTAGTTTGGCTCGTTTCACTAAGCATCAGTTCATATAAGTCCTTCCAAGTTCTCCTATTCATCATTTATTGTGGCACAATAGTATTCCATTGCATTCATATACCACAACTTGTTCAAACCCCTCCCCCCCACCAGTTGATGGATATCCCTTCAATTTCCAGTTCTTGGCCACCACAAAGAGAGCTGCTATGAATATTTTTGTACATGTGAGACCTTTTTTCCATTTTTATGATCTCTTGGGGATACAGTCTTAGAAGTGATATTGCTGGGTCAAAGGGTATACACATTTTTGTAGCCCTTTGGGCATAGTTCCAAATTGCTCTCCAGAATGGTTGGATCAGCTCACAGCTCCACCAACAATGAATTAATGTTCCACCTCTCCCACATCTTCCCCAACATTTATCCTCTTCCTGTCATATCATGTTAGTCAATCTGATAGGTGTGATGTGGTACCTCAGAGTTGTTTTGATTTGCATCTCTAATCAATAGTGATTTAGAGCATTTTTTTTCATAAGAACTACTATTTTTTTAAGAAGATTTTTCAAGGGTTCTTGTGCATTGAAACTATACCAGAAAGCTATCAAATAAGTGTCACTTCTGCTTATTCAAATGATGCAGAGAGATTAGGAGGAGGAGGGTCAAATCTAGGAGAGATCTAAATTTGTCAAAGCAAATTGACTTGGAGTTTGGAGTCACACGTTTATTAGATGTAAGTTTATTTGAGAGAGAAAGAAAGAGCAATCCTTAGGAGCAGGCAATCCTGGCACATGTAAGCCAGTAGCCACAAAAATGATTTGGGGATTAGAAAATGGCAGCTATTTCGCTTTTCCTCTGGATGTTAGCCATGCAGCAAGGATTAAGCTTGAAAAGAAAGCTTTGTTAATAAGGAGGGAGAGAGAGTGAGGTGCTAGGAAAGAAAAACTGCCCCAGAAAGACGGGAGTTGCCAAGAAAGTTTCACCCACAAAGAAATAAGTAACAAGTTTCTCAGGCATTGGCAGGTAGGATTCCAAGAGCAGGAATGATGGACAGCTGATCCTTCCCTGTTCACCATTAAAACCTGGTGGTTAGACATGAAATGGAAAAACTTTTGCATGAACAAACCCAATGCATCCTGGATGAGAAGGGAAAGAAAGTGTTCACCAAAGGGGGAAATAACTTCGCATCAAAGATCTCTGATGTCCAAGACATATAGGGAACTGATATTTATCAAGACATGTAGGGAACTACATATATAAAAATATGTGTTTTCGCCTACTATCTCTCCTACCTAGAATTCCTCCACCTCCTAGCTTCCCTGGCATCCTTCAAGAATTAACTCAAGTCTCAACTTCTACAAGAAGTTTTTCCCAGTTGCCTTTAATTCTATAGTACAACTACCTTCAGACGATCCTGTCAATTTCTTGTTTGTACATTGCCACTTGCACATTTTCTCCCCATAAGGCTTTAGGGGCAAGAACCATGTTTTTGCCTTCATCTCCCAGACAGTATAGCACTTGGTGTATAGTAGTCCTTTGACAAATGTTTGTTGACTTGGCTTGACTTAATATAAGCAAACTACTCTTATAAGAAGAACTTTAAATTAGTAAAATCATATGAATAATTGTTCCAAATAGCTAATGATAAAGGAAATACAAATTAAAACAATTCTGATGTTTCACTTTACACACAGCGAATTGGCAAAGATGACAATGGATAGAAATAGTAAATAGTGGAAAGGTTGTGGAAAGACAAGTACACTAAAGCATGTCCTAGTGGAGCTATGAACTGGTCCAAATATTCTGGAAAACAACTTGGAATTATGCTGAGAAAGTAACTGAAATTTTTATGCCTTTTGACCCAGAGATCTCACTGCTAGACATGTATGTGTACCCCAACGAAGTTAAAGACTGGAAACAAAGGTCTTGCCAAAAGTCTTACCAAATACACCAAAATTTTCATAACAGCTTTATTTTTCCCTAGCAAAGAGCTACAAGAAAAGAGATGTCATCAACTCGGGAATGACTAAACACATGACAATACATGAATGTAATAGAATATTACTTTACTATAAGAAACAACAAATCTGAAGAATTCAGAGAAACCTAAAAAGATTTACATGAATTCATGAAAAGTGAACCATAGAATCAGAACCAAAAATTAAAACCAAACCAATAATCATAATGACTGCCTTCATAGCAGCTGTCCTTAGTTCTGCCTCCACACAGCTCTCATCTTAGTTATGACAATAGTCTTGTAATTGGTTTCCCTGCCTCAAATCTCACCCCACTCCAACCACCTCATACACTAAGGTCAATATAATCTTAAACTTAAGTGAAGACCTGACCAAGTGACTTGCTTCCTCAACCAATTCTCAGTTTACTATTGCTTGTAGGATAAAATGTAAACTTCTCTGTTTAGCTTTTAAAATCTGGTTCCAAACTATCCTTCCAGTCTCATCAGACATCATTCTCCCCCTCCTGTGACCCTGCCAAATTGGCCTCTTTTCCTCACACATGACATTCTGTCCCCTGTTTCCATTGCTTTCCCCGGCCATCATCCATTTCTAGAATGCCCAGACCTTACCACAGAATCACCCTCTTTCTTTGGATGTGACTCAGGTACCATCTTCTACAGGAAGCCTTTCCTGATCCCCCAATTGTGAGTGCTCTCCCTTTCAAATTGTCTTCTATTTAACCATTTCATGGATATTTGTTTTTATTAACTTCATATTTATGCTATATGCATATGTTGGTATATATGTACATTATATATATAGATAGATTTTACTGAATTGATTTTTTCATCATTCTTTTAATATCTTTCTAACAATGGATGGCTTGCTATTGGAGGAGGGGGTAAGGAAATATTTTGAAATGAAGATGATGCTAAAATATTCCAATAAAATCAATTTAAAATAAAATAAGAGAAACAAAATGATCTCAAAGTTCCCTTCCAGATCTTATTATCTATGACTCTATTTTGTTGTGAAGGATAACCATTTGTTATCTTAAGTCACGCCTTATGCCTGCCTTAATTATAGACTTCACATTAAAGTGTTGATTTAGTCTGTGTCCCTGGCATGACACTCAAGATTAAAGAAATTCAAAAGTACTTGTGGAAATAAGTCAAACACACTTACTTTTACCCATGAGAGTGGATGCAAAATGATTCTAATGATTTTTATCAAAGGGAAACACTTTACTTTAGACAAATTATTAGCTTTCATAATAAGAACATAAATATGACCTCAAATCATGAATTGGCACAGTGCTCATCCCTCCGACAAACATTGAATAATAAAGATAAAGCCAATAATAGACATAAAATGATTCTGGTGTTGGTTCAAGGGATTATTACAAAGTGAAGCAGATGGCATTCTTGTCTTTAGAAAGCTAGCAGAACAAATTTTATTTCATAAGTGTATTTTCACTTAATTGAACCCTAAGGGGGAAACAGTTCACCTTTAGAAAGAAAAATCAAAGATCTTCAACTTCTAAGGATAAAATTACAAATTTGACTTCAAGAAATACATTCTTGCCAATAGCAAAAATTGTAAAGAAAGGAAAGATGTGAAAAAAGTTAAAATAAAAAAAGAAAATTAAGGAAAAAGAAGAGAAGAGGAAAAGGGGGGGGGAAGAAAGGTAGGGGTTTTTTCCAGTTAGTAACTAAATTCCTGCAAACTACACAATTCTATAATATGCTATCCAGGTGTGTCCCACATCAATCAAGCAAGCAAGCAATGAGAATTTATTAAATGCTAAACCCTAAGGATAAAAAAAGGCAAAAGCAGTCCCTGTCTTCAATAAATTTATATTCTGATGAATCCTATGTGTTTTAATGTATGCATGGAGGCTGCTCTACTGACAAACTGATCTGTAGGGTTGACTACTAATTGTTTTGTGACTGATTTATGACTCCCTGGGAACAAACTTTGGGACGACATACCTGAAAATGAATTCTACAGATGGTTATATTCTGATTTGGCTCGTATAGAATCAGCAAGGCATAGTGATGGAATGCTGAGGTTGTCATCAGGAAGATCTGGGTTCAAACACTAGCAATGTGGCTAAAAGGAAATAACTTAAATTCTTTAAGCTATAGTTTTCTCATCTGTAAAATGGAAGTAATGATGGTAGTTACCTCACAGGACTGTTGTAAAGATCAAGTGAGATAATGTACATAAAGTACATCACTTCTTTCTCATTCTGTGCTACTTTTTATAGTATTTATCTTTTTCATCCTGAACTTAACAAGCACCAAACAAAATGAGCATCTCTATGTAGAAAGTAGGATAAAACAAGGATTATACATGAAACTGCAAATCTTTTGTGTATAGCTCACTTTTTTTCTTTTAAGGATATAACAAAGTAAACAATTAACTCTCACACTGTTCTGTTGGTCTGCCTTCCTTCTAGATTTTCTTCTGTTTTCTGCTGTGCATTTTTGTACAATACTTTAATATCCCCATTTTTTTCTTTTTTTTTTCTTTTTACAATTCTATTACTAATTACTTTTTCTCTTGCTCCGCCCATAGGAAAAAAATCTCTTATAATAAATACATAGAATCAAGCAAAACAAATTTCAGCATTGTTTACGTCTCAATATTCTTTGTTCTTCTTGATCATCCACTTCCATAAATCCTCCATAGAGGAACTACTAAACCCATAAAAAGGCCTTCCTCTAGGTCTTTGGATGTTTCTTGGGTACCATTGGGACACTGTATTATCCACTTGTTATATCTGATTTTTGCTCTACAATTGATCCACTTCTTTTTCTAATCATATATTCATATATATATTGGGGTATAGGGTGTATTCAAGGAGAGCCAGTACCTTTGGTGTGATGACTGCCGAGCATGTTTTGGGGTTCCTTCCATCTTTGGTGTCCACCTGTTCCACCCAACTCTCACCGATGGCTCCAAGAAGCTGCAGCATATGCAGCAGCCAAACTCAGTAGACCATTTCAGCAGACGGGCCAGACCAGGTTGAGGGTAACCAAGGGATCTCAAATCCATTGGTGAGTTAGGGGGTTGTCTACCCCAAGCATGTGAAGACTTCCTTTGGTGAAATGGGCAGATGAGAACAATTTGTTCCAAAGACCATGAAGGCAGATGAAGCAGGCAATGTGGAGCACTTAGGGCTTGGTTTGACACTGAAGATGCCAACGTCATCCATTGCATCTTGAGCCACCGCCAGCCATCTTGACTCTGTCCTGCCACTGGACTATGATGACTCTGGAGGAGAGAGTGAGGCTGACAACTTCGTGCAACTCTGCCTCACTTAAATCCAATTTATGCATGAATCAAAAGACATCACCCATACCACTTAACTATTATGTCTCAAAGTCCTGTGGTGACAGAGAAGTGATGGAGCAGCAGGTGCAGATACACTGGGAGCTGTAGTCACAACCCTGTACACAGGCAGCCCAGGTCATAGAGTTGTTTCTCACTGGAAGCGCAGCCCCCTGGGGATCTGAGCAGCCTTTTAAGGATCACACTGCTCACCTCCTGGTGTGAGGAAGGGGGCTAGAAAAGGTGCCCTAAACATTGTCTGTTTACCCAACCCTAGCCTGATCACCGGGGCAGGCAGGGAATCCCACTATGCGGTCAAAACACAAAAAAAATGTACAAAATGTACGAAAACATCTGCAAAGATGATTCCACTCACCATTGGCACATGGAATGTGCTCACACTAATAGACAACACAAAATCCAGTAGATCTGAAAGATGAACTGCTCTTATGCAAGAGAACTCAACAGGTATCATATCCAAATAGCAGCCCTAAATGAAACAAGGTTGGCAAATGAAGGCCAGCTTACTGAAGTTGTTGCTGGACACCCATTTTTCTGCGGTAGGCGCAGTGAAGGAGAGCGCCATGAAGCTGGCATGGGTTTTGCAATCAAAACTAATCTAATCAGCAAGCTGGTATGCCTGCCAAAGAGAGTCAATGACAAGCTCATGACAATGCGATTGCCACTCACAGGAAAATGCCATGCCACCATCATCAGTGCATATGCTCCCACCATGACAAACCCTGATGAGGTCAAAGAAAAAATTTTTGAAGACCTAGAGACCCTTATCATCAATGTGCCAAAAGAGGACAAGCTTATAATTCTGAGTGACTTTAATGCTAGAGTAGGCTCAGACTACCAGATTTGGCAGGGAGTCCTAGGGAGGAATAAAGTTGGAAACAGCAACAGCAATGGTCCTTTACTGCTGAGGACTTGTGCATTGCATGAACTTCTCATCACCAACATTGTTTTCTGTTTATCTAGATGCAATAAAACTTCACAGATACATCCTTGCAGCAAACACTGGCATCTAATAGACTATGTGATTGTAAGGAGAAGAGACAGACAAGATGTGAGAGTAACAAAGGCAGTGTGTGGTGCAGAGTGCTGGACTGATCATAGACTTATCCTTTCCAAGCTAAATATTCACATTCATCAAAAGTGCTTCCCCCAAAGCAAAATGACTACCAGAAGAATTAATGTCAACAAATTAGAGCTCTTCTTTGAGCGTGAATAGTTTGCTGCTGACTTGGAGAGAAAGTTGAGCCAACACACAGTTGTCAACAGTGGAGCAGAAAAGGAGTGGGCAGCTTTCAGAGATTTGGTGTACAGCACTGCATTTGCTCATCCAGGTCAGAACACTTGCAAACACCAAGACTGGTTTGATGAAAATGATGGGGAAATTCAGAAGCTGCTAAACAAAAACTGAGAACTCCACCAGATATACCAGCAGGATAGTTCATCTACCTCTAAGAAGGCAGCATTTAATTCCATCAAAATCAAAGTACAAGCAAAACAGAGAAATACAGGATTCCTGGCTCAGTAAGAAGACAGATGAAATTCAGTTTTATGCTCATAGTAACAATCCAACATGCTTTCATGATTCCCTGAAAGCTATTTATGGACCAAAATCTATGCTGTATCACAACTACTAGGTGCTGATGGAGCCACATTGATTAGTGATAAGGACATGATCCTAGAGAGATTGGCTGAACACTTCATAGTTTTCTCAACAGACTATCATCAGTCAATACTGAAGTCACTGACCATTTACCTCAGGTTGAAGTCAATCCCTCCTTAAAGAACTTCCAACTGAAGAAGAGGTTTTGAGGGCCATTAGGCCCCTTTCATGTGGCAAAGCACCTAGTGCTTATTATATTCCAGCTGAGATTTACAAGGTAAGGGGACAATTGCTCATACAAAATCTGACTGAAATTTTCCAGGTTATAGGGCAAGAGGAGGTTATCCCCCAGGAGTTCAAGGATGCTTCTGTTGTCCAACTCTATAAAGGTAAAGGGAATAGATTGTCCGGTGATAATCACAAGGGGGTCTCTCTCTTAGACATTGCTGGCAAGATTCTTGCTAGAGTCATCCTTAATAGGCTGATCTTTCACCTGGAAGATGGTCACATACCTGAGACTCAGAAAGGACCAAGAAATAGTCAGTATGGTATTTGCTGCCCAACAGCTCCAGGGGAAATGCCAGGAGCAGAACAGAAGTCTGTACACAATGTTTCTAAATCTGACCAAGGCCTTTGACACTATTAGTCGTGAGGGCTTATGGAAAATTATGTCAAAATTTGGTTGCCCGGAGAAGTTCATCAATATTGTACTTCAATTTCACGATGGCATGTTTGCCTGAGTTCTGGATAATGAACAATGCTCTCATGACTTCCCAATCACCAATGGAGTGAAACAGGGCTGTGTCCTTGCTCCCATGCTTTTTAGCATGATGTTTTCAGCCATGTTGACAAATGCTTTCAATGGGGAAGAACACTGTATCAAGGTCAACTACCATACTGATGGCAAGTTCTTCAATTTGAAAAGGGTACAAGCCAAAACCAAAGTGGAGGGAGTGTTGGTGCATGATTTTCTGTTTGCAGATGATTGGCACCCAATGTAGCCTCTGAAGATGAGATGCAACAAAGTATGGATCAATTCTCTGCTGCCTGTGCTAATTTTCACCTAATGATTAACGCAAGAAAACAGAGGTGCTCCATCAGCCACCACCACCCCATCGATACATGGAACCATCAGTTATAACAAATGAAGAATTTTGAATGCTGTGGATAAGTTCACTTACCTTGGTAGTACACTTTCTAGGTATGTCACATTAACAAGGAGGTTGACCCACGCATTGCCAGAGGTAACTCAGTGTATAGGTGGCTCCGAAGAAAAGTTGGGGAGAGAAGAGTTATTAGACTGACTATCAAACTGAAGGTCTACAGAGCCATTGTGCTGACTTCCTTGTTATATGCTTGTGAAACATGGACAGTCTACAGCCCCATGCCAGGAAACTGAATCACTTTCATTTGAACTGTCTTAGGAACATGGGCTGGCCATGTTGTTCAAATGTTCGCTTGCCAAAAAGACTATTTTATGGAGAACTCACATGGAATGGGTGATCACATGGTGGCCAGAAGAAATGATACAAGGACACTCCCAAGGTCTCTCTCAAGAACTTTGGATTTGACTATGTAACATGGGAGACACTGGCACAGGATCGCTCAGTATGGCATGTCCACATCAGAAAGAGTACTATATTCTTTGAGTAAAGCAGAATTGAGACAACACAAAGTAAATACAGGATGCGCAAATTTGGGATATCCACCCCAAATATCCATGGACTATCTGTGCCCAACCTGTGGTAGAACATTCCAAGCTCGTATTGATCTGATCAGCCCCAGTTGAACACACTGAAATTTCACTTTATCATGGTGATGTCATTCTGCTCCTCTTCGAGAACGAAGGACAACAACCAGTCATGTGCTTGATGACATCTTTTATACAACTGCTTTCCTACAAGTCATCGTTGGTAATACGCTTTAAACTAAAAGTGTCTGCAATGCATCTCTCTCAGTGGCCATTTGGATCACTTGCAGTTTTTGTTCTTTGGAAAGCATCATGTCTTCTGATTGGCAACTTCTGTCATCACTAGAAGAATGTTAGAGATAGGGGCTGGACCTGTCAGGGAACAGAGAAAATTCCTTTTACCAATGAGATCACTATCTTTGTGGGTAGCTAGGTGGAGCAGTGGATAGAATGCTTGACCTGGAGACTCCTCTTCTTGAGTCCAAATGTGACTTCAGACACTTACTAGCTATGTGACCCTGGGCAAGTCACTTAACCCTCTTTGTCTCAGTTTCTTCATCTGTAAAATGAACTGGAAAAGAAAATGGCAAACTACTTCAGTATCTTTGCCAAGAAAACCCCAAGTGGGGCCACAAAGAGTCAGACATGACTGAAAAAACAAAACTTTCTCTGTAATTTATAATCTAAGAGAGTGAGCTAGAGCGGGAGTATCAAACCCCAATAGAAACAGGGGGCCACTAAACCATATGTGGGGTTCATATTGACTAAAAAAAGCTAGCAATGTTCCATTGTACTTCTAATTATTTTGTTAAATATTTTGTTAAATATTTCCTAATTATATTTTAATCTGGTTAAGCATGCATCAAGAGTGTTGCAGTCAGTGTGTGTCAGAAGCAAGGCATGAATTCAGATCTCCTGAGTTCTGAGTTGAGCTCTCTAACTATTAGGCAACACTGCCTCCAGGAGAACATTGTTACTAAAAATAATAAAATAGGCTTTTGGATAAAGCCAGTAGTTTAGAAAGCACCATGTTCAGTTTCCCAAATTCAGTTGACCATGCTCTCCTCCTGCTATTAAACAATGGACCTTTTGCTCATTTGTAGAAAAAAAGGTACTTTTTTCCTTAATATTATTTTATTTTCTTACAATTACATGTAAAGATAGTTTTTAACATTCATTTTTGTAAAATTTTTAGTTCCAAAGTTTTCTCACTCCCCTTCCCCCTCTCCAAGCAATCTAAAAAAAAAAACAGTACTTTTGGAGTTACCTAAAGAGTTACTTATACAAATTCATGTCACACATTGGGCAATCTATAGAATCAAAGCTGTAGGGCTAGAAGGATATGAGTGAATATTTTATTTATTTATTTAATTTTTAATGTTCTACAATCACTACCATAAAACTTAGATTTTTCCCCCCTATCTACCCACCACCACCCCCCTCCTTCCCCAAGATGGCATACAATTCTATATAGGATCAACGTATACTTTCCTATTGAATACGTTTTCACTATAGTCATGCTGTGTAGATGAACTAAAATAAATGGAAGAAATCATATAACAAATCAAAACATAATACACACACACACACACACACACACACACACACACACATGATCTGCTACATTCTGCGAATGAATTCCATAGTTCTTTCTCTGAGTGTGGAAGGCATTTTGCCTTAGAAGACCATTGGGTATTTTTTTTAAAGTTCTTGTGTTGCTAACAACTGAATGTTTTGTTCAACGCTTCATGCCATATATTAGAAAACAAAGGCCAAAGTGAGTTAAGTGAGCTATCCAAGATCAGGCAGGAATTAATTGGTAAATACAGGATTTGAACACAGATCTTTCTGTTGAGATGTAGACTCTGCCTACTCAGGGATGCCAAAAACTGTTGGTGTTTCATGATGTGCTGTGGTGGAATTATCTCAGAGAATTCAGTCAGACCACCTCTGAGAGTGACACCTCTCATGAAGCAGGCTAAGTTCCAAGAAGAGCCAACAACTTCAGAGAAAGCAAGATGGATTTTCATAGGGTAAAGATGCAAATACATAACAGAAATTATGGATATTAAAAAGGCAGGAGGGGTTTGTTAAGGGATTAGGTAATAGGGGAGGAGTCCCAGGCACAGTGGAACTGAGCATGTAATTTACCTGCAATGCATACAGAAAAACTCATGGGGGGGCATGTAGATATAATAATGATATTATAATAAGCCTCTCTACATCAGAAGTTCACTCTAGGTCAGTTCTTTACTACTACTGCGCAGGTGCCTACTTAGGGAAAGTCCCTTCTATTGTTTTGGGGTCCACATCCTGCTTGGGCATACTGGTGGTGCTGCTTTCTGATTAACTGGCTATTGTGGTCCTGTCTAAGGCTAGATGGATGTGGTTGTGGTTGAGTGCACAGAAACACCTGCTGTTTCTGTAGGAAATATGAGTTCATGGACACACCTGTTGTTGTAGGGGGCAGTGAGGCATATATGAGGAAGATAGGACATTGAGTGGGTGGCGGGGTGGATGGCTAGGTAGGGGCCTGCTGTTTAGGGGGGCCTATAAGGAAGTTAGCACATTGGGGCTGGGGGGGTCACTTTATTAGGATGTCTTCACTTTGACTCCAAAACCAGCACTTTTTCTACTGTATCATGATGTGTCCTCCATTCAGCAATAATTTAGGGCTTGATACAGTCAGAACAATCTTGTATTCAAATAGGAAGATATACAAGACCTCATCACCTTTAAGAAATCCTCCTTCTGCCTTATCTCCTACTCAGACTTCACCCTTTTTCTCCTCTCTCCTTTCCCCCTCCGCTCCCATTTCCATCCTTCCCTGCATCCTTTCACCTTTCTCCCTTCCCTAGTCTAGAAGATGCCATAGTGGAGATGGCAAGGAGACCACAGAGCCCGCCATGGTGGACATCACGGGACTATGCCAGGGCATGCTCTCCAAAATAGCCACGTACCTGATGGGTGAGCTGACAGCCAGCAGTGAAGACTATAAACTTCTGGAAAATATGAACAAACTGCCTAGCTTGAAGCATCTAGAAATGAAAGATATTGCAGTAAACCTAAGTAGAAACCTAAAGGACTTAAACCAGAAATAGGCAGACCTTCGACCTTATCTGGAAGAGATCACTTTCATTGAGGAACAAGTAGCAGCTCTGGAGCAGGCAGCCTACGAGGTGGATGTATATTCGAAAGTACAAGAAGTTAGAAAGGTGATGAAAGGCTTCTTTAGCACAAAGACTTGAACTACAAGAAGGTTTCATAAGATCTGAAATAAGTGGGATTGAACTTATCCCTGCTTCAGTTCCTAAAAAAGAGGCAGTGCTGCTGTTCCAAGGAGAATCCCAGCCCCCACCTTTGGTTGGGTGTGTAACTCTGGTCACCCCCGATGTTTTCCTAAACCTGTGTCCCCTGGAAACTCATCATATCATGTGCTTCATTGAGAGCCCTGAACCAAGGCCCAGAAATCAGGATCAATCCCATCTAGAGTGGACATAGAGGAGAGGTTCTCATCTGTCTCTGTCTCCTTCCTCCTCACCCTCCCTTAGGGCTCCATCTTGGACTGTGTTCTGAATGTGCCCCCATCCTCTTCACAACCTGTTCTTGAACTTAAATAATAAATGCTGACTCATGGCCCTCCAAAATAAAAAATAAAGAAATTCTTCTTCCATTTGGACTCCATGATGGACATCCTGGCATTAGCAAATACCTTTAATCAGTATCCTCTTTAGTTATTAAATTTTTAAATAGACCTTTATGTATCATTTTATATTAAAAGTCAGGAGACTATGAAACAAAGTCATTTTTATTGTGTCTATCAAGGAAATGTATATGAATATATATACACTGAGATGCCTTTTTAGAAGAAAGTCTTTAAGGCATTTTGCTAGACCTGCCAAATGTTTTTTAGTCAACAAACAATCATCCTGGTAGAATTCTGTCACTTCTCTTTTTTTTTCTTCATACTGTACATATTTTATTATTTTTTCCTTAGTTTTTAACACTCACTTTTATAAGATTTTGAATTCTAAATCTTCCACCTCCCTCTTTTCCTCCCTCTCCAATGCATGCCATCTAATATAGGCTATACATATATGATCATATTAAACATATTTCCACATTAATCATGTTGTGAAAGTAGAATCAGAACAAAAGGTTAAAACATGAGGAAGAAAAAAAGAGAGAGGGAAAACAGTATGTTTGATCTGCATTCAGACTCTAGAGTTCTTTCTCTAGATGTGGATAGAATTGTGGAGTTGTCTTAAATCATTGCATTGCTGAGAAGAGCTAAGTCTATCAAAGTCAGTCATTGACTAATGTTGCTATTACTATGTACAAGGTTGCTATTACTATGTACAATGTTGCTATTACTATGTGCACTGTTGCTATTATTATGTATAATGTTGCTATTATTATGTACAATGTTGCTATTACTAGGTACAATGTTGCTATTACTGTGTACAATGTTCTTCTGGTTCTGCTCACTTCACTCAGCATCAGTTCCTGTTAAGTCTTTTCAGGTTTTACTGAAATCCACCTTTCTTCTGCACCTTTCAAGAAAGCAACTGAACCTTCTTTCATGAATTTACTGTTATTTTTGCCATGGAATCTCTAGATTAGATCACTAGCCTTGAAAGATAAAACTCACCAATTTTGGAATTTGGAAAAAGTTTCTGAAGCTATTAGTTTTCATCCACTGGTCACACATCCATTCATAAGACTCATGCCCAAAGGGATAGACTTCATGCTCTGATGAACATCTGTAAGAGATTCTGCACTATTAATGAAAGTAAGTGGAGTGGCATGAAAGAATTTCCAGTAGTGAACAAAACAGAATATCAAGAACCATTGTACCAGCAGGCTACTTAGTCTCCTGTATCACTGGAAATTTGCTGTTTGTAATTTCATTAGATTTTTTTAAGGTACTCATGTTTTTTGCTTTTTCTTGCAGTACCTTATTGGCCTCTCCCTAAAATATAGGACCAAGTGTCAGATATTTCATAGCATTACATAACAGTAATCTCTCCTTTAGAAAGGGAGGAAGAAAAGAAAGACGGAGGGAAGAAAGAAACATCTTGTGAAAGAACTATTAGCTCAATGACTGTTAAATCATCATGGTGACAGCCACCGAAAAATGTATGCCAGAAAAAGAGAGAAAAGGGGAGAAAGAGGAAAAAAAAGGTAGGAAGAAAGAGAAAGACAGAAAAACAGATTGTGAGAGAAGGGAGAAAATGCTTTTTATAGGCCCTTTGCTTTCCAAAATTATAAAAAGCACTTGGTTGTTGTTTTTCAATCTGATGATATCTCTTTAGGGATGCACTGGAGCCAGCACTACTAAGAGACGATTGTTAAATTTTCAATGTAAGCATTTACAGCTTAGAAATCAGCAAATGCATTGTTTGGCTGATTTCTGAACTTATGAAAATGATGGGAGGAATAGTAATGCAGAGTAAATTTTAAAAATATGACATGTGCACTTTTTTTCCCAAAGAGCTGGTTGTCAAATATTTATCAATACACCACTATATCTCTTACACCCTTCCCTTCCTTTACATTTGAACTGACATCATCTTATTTCAAGTCTTTATTATTTCATGACCAAATTATTTCAAAAACCTCTTAACTGGTCTGACTGACCAATTTCTTTCCCATTTCAGTCTTTTATACATACCACTGCCCACTAATTTTCTTACAGCACAACTTTGATTATTTCATTCCTTTGCTCAAAAACTTTCAATACTGCCCTTTCCCCCTACAACTGCCTATAGAATAGAGTCTAAACTCCTCAATCTAGTATTTAAGATCCTTCTCAAACTACCTCCAATCTACCTTTCCAGCCTTATCTGACACTTCTCACTAGCAAAGACCCTTCACTCCAGCCTAGTCACTATCCAACACATTGTGCTTGGCCATCTTCTATCTTTGATCATGCTATTTCCTTCTGCCTTCCCCAATCTATTCCCCCCATTATTGTCAATCCTTCAAGGCTCAGCTCAGATATCACCTCCTCCATGATACCCTCCTAATCATCTCAACCAGCAGAGATCAAGTTCCTCTGCTCTATGCATTTCTATAGCAATTAGCATCATACATGTGATACTTTACATATTGGTCTCTAGTGTAAATGTTTGTTTAAATTTTTGTGATGGGAAGCTCTAGATGAGTTTATAAATAAATGCTTACCATGCTTAGCTAGAATGGTTAATATGCTTCCTAGCAGATTAGGCATAGGAATCTTCGGAAAAGATCTTCAGAGGGTTCACACAGGGATGACAATATCTCAAGATTCTGGAAGGGACTGATTTTATTGTACATTTCACCCAATCTCTACTTCACTCCTTAGAAAGAATTCTACTCATTCCCCAACATTTTCAATATTCTCCAACTTTTTTCTGCAAGGTCCAATTTCCTGTCATTAGAATACATAAAATGATGTACTTAAGGGAGAAAGAAAAGTACTTAAGGGAGAAAGCACCCAGGGAATTATTATGGTGTCTTGTTGAGGGACATGTTCACCAGAGAAGCCTGAGAGCTTTTAGCCAACTAACTAAAATTCAAACCAGTTAAAGCTGAATTCAAGGTCAGTCACACAGGACCCATTCTGGTTTTTCAGGGAGATCTGTCACACTTGCCTGTTCCAAATATTTATATTCTAAACACTAGTGATATGTTTTGATCACTCAGCCAAGATAAACAAAGAGCAATGACTGACTTAGTTGACAGCCTTTAAAGAACAATTGAGGTAAGGTGAATTAGAAACTGAGAATCATAGGATCATATATTTAATGCTGAAAGAAACCTTTGAGTCCATTGAGTCTAGTTCCCTCATTTTACAGATGAAGAAACTGGGAGTGACTTATCCAGGGTCACAAAATTAATAAGAGTCTGAGGAGAGATTTGAACCCAGTTCTTTCTGGTTCCAAGACCAACACTCTACGTACTGTCCCCACTATTCCAAGATGCCTCTGGGAACTGCTCATTCCTTACATCAGTATGTTAAGTCCAAGATGGCAAGATAGACAGGCAGATGGATAGATAGATAGATAGACAGATAGATAGATAGATAGTTAGATAGATAGATAGATGATAGCAATTATTAAGTGCTTACTATTTGCCAGGCACTAGACTAAATGTTAGGGATACAAATTAAAAAAACCAGTTCCTACTCTCAAAAAGTTTACATTCTAATAGGAAAAAACCATACATGACAGGGAGCCAGAGAGTGAAGGAAGGAGTAGAGGAGGGTCCCTCAGGGAGGGCAAGGCTACTGGTAAGGAGGTGAAGCAGCAGGAATGAAGTGAGCTTGGCTGGGGCCCTCCTGGGGGTAATCCTGGCCGAGAGCTCACCAGTAGAGGTAGTATACTTCAGGGTAGAGGCAGCTCTGAGAGCCTTTCATTTTTTGCATGGCCCAATAGCTTTAGAAGGAAAATTATGTTTAGTACTTTTACAGTTTCTTATTTCTCCTGTATAACTTTGTATTCCTCATGGTAGCTCTCATCGTACCTTGCATGTAACAGGAGTTCAAAAAATGCTTGTTTAGTGAATAAATCTTTAGTATCCAAAAGGCCAGCATGATCTTTTATGCTGATTCAAAGTAATAACCTGCGTCTTTTATATACAAGTATCCTCAATTGCTTTGAATTTGCCAAGGCAAATAAAGCACAATTCACCCTGATGTAATGACCTTTCTCTAGAGATGGAGGATTGACCTCAATCCCGTAGGATCAGATCTGCACCTGGAGACTAAATCTCCAACAGGCAGCATCATTACTCTGATCCTTTCTTTGATTTACCCCTGTGCTCAGGCTCCAGAATAGAATAAAATCCCTTGGCTTCTTCCAAGGTTCAGCTGAGGTATCACATCCTACAGGAAGACTTTCCTCAACCCCCAAATTGGTAGTGCTCTCTCCCTCAGCAAATTCTATTATGTTGAAGTGAAACATCTCTCCCCTAATGGCAGAGAGGTGGAAGACTCCTAGAACAGAATATTATATATTATATATGTTTATATTATATTTTATTATGTGTTTATGTTATTATATTTTATTGTACAATATATTTGTTATATATTATATTTCTATTATATTTATATTACATTATGAACATATATACATATATGAACATGTTTTTCTGTATCAGATATTTAGAATCCAGCATGATACTTTGCATGTAATAGGCCTTAATAAATGTTTATCAAGAGAATAAATGAATGAGTAGCGAAGGGTCCAATCTTAGCTCTACATTCAGATACCTGGGGAAAATAAACATACCACCCAAGTTCCCCCAAGCTACTGATCACCTCTCCTAGAGGTCAGCAGCCAGCAGCACACTGAAGGAAACGCAAAGGAGACCCAGACCACCACTAAGCTGCTTCCCCACTTCTGGGAGCTCTTGACTCCAAAGCAACAGTCAATGAATACCACTGAAGATTAGTAGCTTTGTTACCTATACACCAGTGCCAGCTGCAACACTGGCCTCACCTAAATGCTCTCTGCTCTTTATCTTAGGGTTGCCAGAGTCCATCCTGGCTGCTCTGCCAGAGCTTTATTCCTTTAGCCCCCTGATCCCATCCCTAACCCCAACACCCACTGCTGTTAAAACAGGCAGTCTTTGGATTAAATTTTGATTCTAAATTTTAATTCTAAACAGACTCTTATTTTGTGTTTCAAAAACTCAACATAAAGTATACTCTGAACTATGTCATGCAGATTTTTTTATTGAAATGAAGAGGTTTATGATGGCAATTCAGGACCAGTTCATCGACTTCAGAAATTACAGGAAGGTTATATCTATCCATTAAGGAGTCTAGATATAGTGATCAATGTGGCTTAGGCAAGAAACAACAGAAACTGCAGCCCATCACTGCCTACTGTAAAACTTTACTACCTCTAGTATACCTAGCAAAAATGTCTTTGTGACTACAATTTTATAGCAAAAGCTGTCTTTAATGGACTGACAGATGACAAGACCCGTATCCTGAAGAATTCAACCAAAAAACTAGGCAGAAACTGGGCCAATACCACAGACCAAACTGTGGCCCACAATTATCCTGATGTAACATTGATTCAGAAAAACTTAAGAACAAGATTTCAATGGATAACTGCCATATCAAATATTAATAATCTCTAAACCATGTGGAAAGAAAATCTTTCAAAATACAGAGACCTGTCAGAAGTCAAAATCACAAGAAAAGAGAGTGCTAGTCCCATCACCCTGTCTGCTACTGCTGCTGAAATTATCTTGAATTATCAGTGATTCTGTAGAAAATTCTACCTCCCAATATTTTAACTCAATTAAAAAAGAAGTTATCTTCCTTTTTAATAGTACACAGAACACTAAATATAAAAGAAGAGCAAGTGATAACTTGCCTTAGGATTGTTTCTATCTGCCATTGGGGAAAAGATGAGAGAAAATAGGAATGGTTATTATCATTATTGTTACAAATATCCCTTATGTTGCACTTTCAGACCTATGGAGAGTTTTACCTACATTGTATCATTTGATCTTCACAACCCCCTGAGCTAAGAATGTGCATAATCTGATTAAGGAGAGGAACGATTTTATGCACACTGACTCACCTTCACAAAAAAAAAAAGTGTCCATGTTCATGTCATGGAAACAGGAATTCTGATATTCATGCTCCAAAATCTAGAATGAACTTAGGTGAGCCCTCTCCACAGAAAGCCTTTATTTCTGATCAAGGAAAAGACCCTAGGCTTCTGACCTCAATAAGCTTCTGACCTCAAGGCAAGGCCCTTTAACCTCTCTGATCCCATTTCCTCATCTGTAAAAGGAGGAGGGATGGAATAGATGACTTCTAAAGAATGTCCTCCTAGGTCTAACATTCAGTGATTCTCTCTGTACCTCACTCATTTTAAGAAGCCTACGAATAGCCAAAATTGTAGAAAGCTGAAACTATTTTTCCTCTAAGCGGCTGAATATTCTCTCTATGGTGGCATTAAATGAAGGCACAGGGGCCTGGAAATTTTAATTCAAAGTATCAAAACAGTCTTTTTTTTTCCCTCTCCCCCTCTTCTTTCCTCCCTTTCACAGGGAGAATATGAACTCCCTTTGCAGCCAGCCCCAGCCGCGCGGTTGCATCAGTCTTCTGGGGTGGTTATTCCTGCCTCATTGTCAGAGCAACCTGATGAAAGAACGCCAGTGACTGACGCAAGAGCCTGGTCCCCCGGTGCCCTGCTTCCTGAAGACACGGGCTCATCTCCAAGCGCAGTCGCACTTTTGTCTGGGATGTCTGCCTTGCTCTCCCCAGACACCCAGCACGAAACATTCGGACTTTGACATCCAGACGTGGTGTTTTTCTGGGGATGGAGGCGGGGAGCAGGGAGGTGGATGAAAGACAGAAATAAACCAGCAGAACTCTGGAATTCTCCCAGAGGCAGTCTCCCCAGGTAGTGCCAAAAGGGTTCCATTTCTCTATGACAATATGTCCTGTGAAAGAAGAAAAAATCCACGCCACTGGTTACCTGCTCGTTTACAGGCGAGATGGTGCTTAGAATGGTGACCCGGGGAGATCTTGATCAGGAAGAATGAGTTGAATTGCTGACTGTCATTTCAGGTTGGGAAAATTTGTTGACCCATATGATAAGCATTTTTTTCCCCAAAGTGCACATTTTAATTGTTTATATATCTTGGAGCTGGACTTTATAGATCCTCAAATATATTTTGTCATTATAATCACAGTTGTATGTTATATATTATATAAATTTTATTTGTTATTATCACTGTCAAGAGTATTTCTATATCGAATTTTTGAAACACAGAAGTCTGTTACTATAAAATCAGAGCTTGCTACGAAGGCTTGAGGAGTGTGTGAATATGGTGGAGAGAAACTGACCTGGATTCAGAGTCCCCACTCAAATAGGTACTGGTTGTATAATTGAGCAAGTCTCAATTCCCCTCTCAGGGTCCAGGTGATTAATACTCTAAGACGATTCCTTACAGAGCAAGTGCTGGTTGATCCTCCTTAGTCAGTGAAAGGAGTTTTCTTACAAGATATTGCCTCTATAAAGGAAATCATAAGTTTGGTTCAAAAACCAGGCAAACAAACAGAGCCACAGCACATGGTCAAAATGTCTGTCTTCCCATCCCATTTTATAAACCAACATTTTTAGAAAAAAAATCATTGTGCTGACCCAAATTAGATTTTTAAAAAATCAATTCTTTTCCTTTTTAAATTTCCTTCTCAGCCTGCCAATATTTTAATGCTGGCATTTGTTTTACCACTGGGAAGGAATTAGTTAAATATCCATTTGAAATAACAGTTCCCAGAACTTTCATTTACTACGAATAATTACTAATCAGAGAAAGGAAAAAAAAATTTAAGATGCCCAATTGTATCTCTCCAAAGTCTATCCCCAAGGTCCTTTTTGTAGCTGACATCATATTTACCAATATACTTTAAGTCAAGCTTGAAAAATTAGTGAAATACCAATAACTTTGTTATTCAGAGCACCGACAACAGAAATAAAGGAGCAATTAGGCAGCACATTGGAATGGGCTCATTAAACAAAGCTACCCATCCTTCTCCTGCCAGCATCCCAGCCTTCATTAAAACTGGGCCCAAATGCAAGCCAGGAAAGAGAAGTAAAGAAGAGGAAGAAACAATTGGAAATATAGCAGGAGGAAGACAGCGAAATAGAGGCGCACAGAGGTAGAGACACACATGGAGGAATCAATCAATCAAAAAGCAATACCAGGCACTGTGCGAGGTACTAGGGATTTAAAATATACAAGTCTTTTAAAGAGAAATGGAAGAAGAGGAAAGGAAGGGAGAGTAGAGGAATAGAGAGGAGAGAAGAGGAAAGGAAGGGAGGGAGGAGAATAAAAGGGAGGGGTAGGGGAAGTAGAAGGAGAGGAAGTGGAGAAGGGGAAAGAGAACACCGAAGGGAAAACAAAGAAAATCAAAGCCCAAGGGAAGAGAAAAGAAAAAGGAGAGTAGAGACTGAGGGAGAGACAGGTAGACAGAGAGAAGGCTGTATGTTCTTCAAGGCATTACTTGACTTGGATTCACACTCCAAAACTGACCTTTCCTCTCATTACTAGAACAATGTGAGTTCCCCAAATTTTACTGAAATAGTCATACTTCTACCTGCATTGCAAAACAAGTTATTGGGATCCAAAAAGCTGATAGTTTCTCTAAAAAGCAGAACAGAAACCTGAGTAAGCATGTTTGTAGTCTAAAATCCCTGAAATTAAACCCTGATTTTTCTCCTACAGGTAAAAGAAGTCCTACATATATTGATATTATCAAAGTCAGGAAGGTTTCCATACCAGAATTCTAGTTTTAAGTCTGAAGGAAGAATTTGTCACAAAATCACCTCCATGGTGCCCAACAGAATGATTGGTATAAATGTATTGTTGAAGGTAAAGATTTTGTCTAACATTTTATCACTTAGAATCCTCTCATAAGAACACTTCCACATAACTACTATACGATGATCACCAATATTCTTAATGACAAGATCCTATAATGTAAGTCCTCAGAGAAACAATGGTGTGGTACAGTGGGAAGGAATGTAGATTTGGTACTCGAGGACTTAATTCAAGTCTCCATTTGGCCACTTGCCATCTATGTAACCTTTGGATCAATCATTTAACTTCTCCAGGACTCAGTTTTCCTATCTATAAAATGAGAGAATTGGATGATATAATCTCTAAAGTTCCTTCTAGTTTTACAATCTACATTTAGACTGATCTTAGTGTGAATTGTATCAGACTGTTCTCATTCTTTGAAAACTCTTTATCATTTATTTATCTGATAATTCTCTGCTAACCCAAAGGTCCCATTCCCCAGTCATGTGACAGAGTTCACTGTTTCCTGAGAGCATATATTTCCATGCCCTGTTGCCTTGAAGTGAAGCGCAGGCTTTACAGGAGACTTTCAATAGAGATGATCTATTCACTGGAAGCTCTCCCCCTTTTTGTTCCACATTCACTTGTCTTCAAGCTCCTAGGGCTCTTCTGTTAATCTTTCTGCCTACAACAGAAAATATCTTGGTTGGTTTCAAGTGACAGTGGGTTTTTCAGCCCACCTGCCCAGAGGAATCAGATTCTACCCTATCAGTCTACTCTTAATATGATGAACTATTTATTGGGGAGAGGAGTATTGAAAAAAAATAGTTAATGGCTTTTGTTGTTATGTATCATTTGCAAATAGATCTCTCCCAAGCATTCCATCCCCTCTCCACCTCAATCCTTCCCTTAAAACAAAGAAAAACAGGGCAGAACAACTACACAACCGCATCTGACACATTATACATGCCACATTATGCAATCCTTCTTCCACACTTCTCCAAAGAAAAGAGGGAGGGGCATTCCTCTAGGACTAAGACTGATCATTATAATGACACAGCTTTCCACTTTATGGTAGTTTCTTTTTCACTTTCACTATTACAATCTTTCTGAGTTCACATCTGGCCTCAGACATTTGCTAGCTGTGACCCTGTGCAAATTACTTAACCCTGTTTACCTCAGTTCCCTCATCTGTAAAATGAACTGGAGAAGGAATTGGCAAACCTCTCCAGTGTCTTTGCCAAGAAAACCCTAAGTGGGATCATGAAAAGTCAGATACAACTGAACTGCTTAGGTAACAGCATTACAGTCATTGTGTGTGTGTGTGTGTGTGTGTGTGTGCGTGTGTGTTGTTCTTCTAGTTCTTTTTACTCCACTCTGCAGCAGTCTGTAAGTCTCCAGATTTCTCTGGATTTCTAATGCTTATCAGTTATCTATTGCCGTACTATCAACTCATAGATTTAGAGATTGCTTTAGTGATCATCTGGTTAACATTCATACATTCATAGGCTCAAGATTTAGAGCTAGAAAGGACCTTAGTAGTCATTGAATCCAAAACCCTCATTTTGAAGATGAAGAAACTGAATTCAAGAAAAAGACAAATGACTGGCCCAGGGTCACAGTGCTAGCAAGCCTGTGAGGAAGGATTGAAGCCAATGTCTTCCCAACCCTAAGTCCAGGTGCAGCTAGACCTGGAGTAAGGAAGACCTAAGTTCAAACCCAGTCCTAGATACTGCTTGACCCTGGGCAAGTCATTGAACTTCTGTTGGCCTCAGTTTCCTCATCTATAAAATGGATATAATAATAGCATCTAACTCTTAGGATTGTTGTGAGAATCTAATGAGATAATATTTGTAAAGCTCTTGGCACACCTTCAAGCACTATGTAAGAGCTAGTTACTATTCCTTTTATTATCCATGACATCCCACTGCCTCCAAAATACAGAATATAAGGAGAGCATACATACAACACACTCCCTGCCTTCTAGGAGTATGTGATGGTACAGCTGTCTACAGCTGGAAAAGCAGATCTAATTCCCCACACAAATACTTCCAATCAAGACTGTGCAAAATCATCCCAGATCAATGAGAAACAGATTGAGACAGGAAAATTACTCAAGACAGAGTTACCTTTCTCTCCTCCCTCCAACTCTCTCCTTCTCTTTCCTATGACACTAATTTACAAAATAGAGTTACTAATTGAAATAAGGCAAGGTTCCATTTCAAAGGATTCGGGGTATTTTAGCAGCTCTCATAGGGGCCAGTGAAATGATGCTTCAATGATCCTGGTTTTACTTCAAAAAGGTAAAGGACTCAGCGGGCTGCTCCAGCATAGTCACAAACCACATGCTGACATGAGTAGGCCAGATCTCTTTCAATAACAGAAAATGGAAATTGATGGTAATTACCCCCATAATTCAGGAAAAATAACGACTACTTGTTTCTGAATTACAGGGATAATTGCCTCAATCTTCCACTTTGCCAGCGGAGACTAAGCTAAATACTTGTCAGACTTCCCTAGGCTTGGACCCTAACAGTGATCTTTAAAAATATTCTTATTATCAATCCAGGATCTTTCCATTAATAACTCATACCTATACTGTAGTCATTTGGGGAAGGTGTCCCTGCAATTTCATTAATATGGGAAATTCTTGGTGTAGAAACTTTCCATGGATGCAGATCAGCAAATTCAGTTGTCACATAGTCTTAGAGCATTGCCTGGGGTTCTAAGAGATTAATTGATTTTTATAGGGTCCGACAGTATATACCAGAGACAGGGTTTGATCCTAAGTCTTCATAACTCTAAGAAAGGCCCTCTACTGTGTCATGATGGATTTCATCACACATCATGGAAGGCATCAGTACCCTTTAACTTAGAGTAGGGCTGGGGAACCTGTAACCCCAAGGCCACATGTGGCCCTCTGTGCTCTCAGGTGCAGCCCTTGGACTGAATCTAAATTTCACAGAACAAATCCACTTAATAAAAGGATTTGTTCAGTAAAACTTGGACTTGATCAGAAGGCCACATCCAAGGACTTAGAAGGTCACATGTGGCCTCAAGGTCACAAGTTCCCCAACCCTGCCTTAGCATCAGTGTAGTGAAAAAAGTGATGGATTTAAAACCAGAGGACCTGTGTTTAAATCCTAGCTCTTCCAACTCATTATCTGTGTGACTTCGAACAAGTCAATTAACTGTTCTAAATCTAAGATTCTTCATTTGTTAATTGAGGGACTTGAACTTCTAAATTCCCTTAACAACTTGAAATATGTACTCCTATGATGAGGAAGGCAAAACCTTTCCCTAGATACAACACTTTTTGCTCACATTCCCTTCCTGTTCAAACTGCACAATCTTGTTACCAGCAATCCCACTCATCAATCCCAAGTATCTAAAGGATATTTGGAAAGTCTGAGGAACCTATGGTCTCTAAGCTACATGTGGCCCCTCTAGGTCCTCAAGTGACTGGATCAGTTAGAGGGCTGCACTTGAAGACATAGAGGGCCACATCTGTGGCCTCAGGACCACAGGTTCCCCACCTCTACTTTGGAGATTTACATCTTACAGAGAATGTTTGGACCAGAGGACCTTCGAGTCCCTTTCAGTTCTGAGATTTTCTGCTCAGAAAAGGTAGGTGTTTAATTCAATGCCACAGGCAGGAAGGGGTCCTACTTGTTCACCTTTCTTTTCCCTTATCCTATCTTTCCCCTTAAATGGAAACTTAGCCATGCTGTTGTTGAAGCTGTTGTTTCTCCAAGGGCTAAATTCTATGCCAATCAAAATTCCACTAACTGTTTCTGATTTATTTTATTTGGAGATCATAGGTCTAAAGCTGGAATGGCTTTCAGAGGCCATGTAGTCCAACTCCCCCACTCATTTTACAGACAAGGAAACTGAGGCTCAGGGAGATGACGTGACTTGACCAAAATCACATGAAGAAGCATCAGAGGCAGTATTTGGACCCAAATCTTCTGACTCCTGAGTTAATATGCTTTCCCCTGAACCATAAACACAATTTTGATGTGCTATTACTGTGGGTTCCAATATGAATAGGATATCTATTACAGAAGGAAATAGATGTCACTACAGAGTATTGTGCCAAGGCCTGTCAATTTCACTTTCATAGCATCTTTCATCACCCTCCCTCCTCTGACATTGCCACCACTGTGATGCACACCCTCACCACCTTACACCTGGGCAATAAGCTATAGTCTGCTTGTTGGCTCTCCCCCACCCCACTCTATCTTACTCTCAGCTGTCAAAGTGATCTTCCTCTAAAGGGTAGGTCTAACCAAGTCACCCCCACTTTCCTCAATAAACTCCAGTCACTCCTTATCACCTCCAATATTGAATCTAAAAACCTATTTGGCATTATAAGCTCTTCATAACCTAAATTCTTCTGACCTTTCCAGTCTTCTTACATCTTCCACATCTTCCTACCTCCATGTACTCTTCAGTCCAGGGACATTGGTTCCTTGTTATTCTTCAAAGATGACACTTGATCTCCAGACTTCCGCCATGTTCCCTGACTGTTCCTCCAGTCTGGAGTGCTCTCCCTCCTCATCTCCACCTCCTGGTTTCCCTGGATTCCTTCAAGTTCTAGCTAAAATTCCACCTTCTACAGAAAGTCTTTCCTAATTTCCCTTAATTCTAATGCCTTCCCTCTGTTTTATGTCAAGTTTAACCCCTATATCGATTGTTTATACATATGTTTTTAATATATTCCCCCAATTACATGTTAAAACAAATTACTAAACACTTTTTAAAGTTTTGAGTTCTAAATTCTATCCATCCCTCCTACCTCCTTAAGATGGTAATCTATTGATGTAGTTTATAGATGTGCGATCATGTAAAATATTTCCATATTAGGCATTTTGTACAAGAAGAAAAAAGTGAGAAACAGCATTGTGCATAGTTATTTGTATGTCATCTCCCCTGTTAGATTGTGGTCTCCTCAAGAGCAGGGATTGTCTTTTACCTTTCTCTTTATTCCCAGCCATCAGCACAGGATCTGGCACACAGTAGGGAATTAATAAATGCTTGTTGACAGACTAAAAAAGTCTTAGAGATGATGTAGTCCACTCCTATCATTTTATAGACATCCTAAGGTAGGATGACTTGTCCTTGGTCACAGAGCTAGTAGAATTGGAACAAAAAGTAAAATTATAATACTAATAATCAAATTTTTTTAGCAAGTATACAAAAATTATATATCCAAAAGCATTTTCTTTAGTCCCCTTTTTTGGGGTTATACCTTCAAACAGTGAGACAATATGATACCATGGATAGAGTACTGGGTTTTGAGTCAGGTAAACCTGACTTCCAGTCCCATCTCCAGCACTTCCTGGTTGGACACCCTTAGGGTAGTCACTTTATCTGCCTGAGTTTTACTCTCCTCTTCCTCCTCTGCACAGGATTCTTGTGAAGCTCAAATGGTATAATAAATAGGAAGCACTTGGTAAATGTCCACTATTATCTCAAAAAGGTTGTCTCCTAGAGGTTAATGACTTTTTCTGTATTAGATCCCTCTGGTAGTCTGGTGAAGGTTATGGACCCTTCCTTACAACGATGTTTTGAAATACAAAATAAATTGAATTACAAAAAAACCCAATTATATGGAATATGGTTATCAATGTTTTTAAAGCAAATTCACAAACCCCAGGTTTAGAACATCTGTTTTAGGTCATAGGGGCAGGTAGGTGACACAGTAGATAGAATGCTGGAGATAGAATCAAGAAGACTCCTCTTGATTAATTCAAATCTGACCTCAGACACTTATAGCTCTGTGACCCTGGGCAAGTCACTTGACCCTGTTTGCCTCAGTTTCCTTATCTGTAAAATGATTTGGAGAAGGAAATGGCAAACTACTCAAGAATCTTTGCCAAATGGGGTCATAAGAGTTGGACACAACTAAAAATGACTAAACAACAACATTTTAATCCATAGCTACAGAAAATGACTATCTTAAAGGGAATATAATTCATTTGCATTTAGAAGTACTTGAGTGCTTGGTGGTTGTCGTTTTTCTCTGTTATATTATTTTCCTGTCATCTCATACATGGACAGACTCAAAAGTCATTGAAGGCTAAGAAAGTGGAAAAGTCAGCTCAGCCTGCTCCTTCACCTCCTTCACCTGTAGTCAAATCATGACTGCTATTAACTACCTACCTTTGTGGCCTCTCTGAACCTGAGTTTCCTCATCTGTAAAATGGCAAGGTTCAGGATAGAAGATCTCTAAGGGCTCTTCTAACTTTCAGTCCCATGCTTCCATGATCCTAAGATAGACAGAGGTCTTTGACGAGGTGTTCAGACTCTGCTCTGAATATAAAAGATGTCCCCAAAGTCTTATGGCAGTTTTAAGCTTGCATTAAGTTATAAAGAAAGTCTACTTCTACCCCTATAAGCTATTAAAGCTTAAAACTTCACTAAGACTTTTGGGGAAACCCTGCATATTTTCTGGGTACCATGAACTATGAAAAGCATTGGTATAAAATCAGATAGATATAAGAGGCTAGAATGAAAAGTTGATGAATTTCTAAAGAATGAGAGGCCTGGCCTAACTCATTCCCTTCCAACAGATAGTCTCTTTTAAGTACAATTCTTTGATGTAGAATAGTAGCATCCAACTTTAACATTAGTAAGACATAAGGAGGTAGGAGAGCTATTTTTAAAAAACTGAATTAATAGTTATTTCTTTATTTTTCAAGGAATATTGATTGAATACAGAGCATTATGTTCAGGATTAAGAGGATAAAAATGTAATAGAAGACCCAGTTCCTGCTTTGACTGTGTAACATGGACCCTCTAATTCTGGAACCCCTTGTTACTGGTGAAGGTCATTGGGCTGTTTTCACAGATACACAACCCAGAATCCCAAACAGTGACTTTGCGGCAGAGCGTGCCAGATAACTCCCGAAATTAGAACAAATAACATTTGACTGAGACAGAATGCAAGGGAACTAACGTAAAATTTATCTGTTCCCCAATTAACTCTTTCGTTTTCCCCAGTACAGTCAGTCAACAGCGAAAAAGAGACAGTCAGATCACTCATTGCGGGGTGTTAGAGATTAGCATCTGTAGCAGTTTCTTTTTAGGCACTTTCTTTTCAGTCTCAGAGCAATACCTAATAAACATTGATTTCTTGGATTCAGAGATTCAGAATGCCTGGGCCAGAGCTATATGCTGTCTAAATCTCTCTTGGCCTTATTTTTTTTTGACTCCTTCATCCTTTCTGTCTTTGTCCCTGACAGCCACCAGAGGGAGCCATTCCCCACACCAACCTGCCTACCACATGGATCTCAAACCCAACCCTTCACTCTGGCCTCTTGTATCTACCTGATTTTATACTGATGCTTTCCACAGTTAGTGGCACCCAGAAGATACTCAGGGTTTCCCCAAAGTCTTGTTGAAGTTTTAAAAGGAGACACCTTGAGGAAACTTACCTTCCAAAATTCATGCCAATTTCTCTCTCTTTCCTGACCAGACAGGGACCCTCTCAATGCCCATCCCTTACAGAAGGGAACCTAGAGCCCTTGGTCTTTTCTAACTCCTCAAGCCCATTTACCGCTCCCCAACAATTATGGGTCAGGCATCTCTAGCCCAGAGCAGAGTACAGATGGTTAATCATACCACCTGAATGAGTCACCAACTACAAAAACTATGGAGACTTACCATCTACTATCATGGTGTTCTAAGGTCCACCAGGTTTCACCATTTCCACTACCACTATATCCTCTGACTCCCTAGAACTTACCATCAACCCTGCTGCTGACCCACCAGGCTTTTCCATCTACCCTGTAACTGATACTTCCTATATGTGTTGCTTCCTCCAATAATAATGGGAGTTCCTTGAAAACAGGGTTTCCTGGGGTATTGCGGGATTGGGTTTGTCCTTGTTTTTCCATTTGTGTCCCCGGTGTTCAACATAGTATTTGGCACATAGCAAATGTTTCTTAACAAATAGGTGCTTTTATATTCATTCATTCATACCAGTCTGACTCTCCAAGTCCACAACAGCAAGGTCTAGACAAAGGTATCATTTTGTCCTATCTCCCCACCACTAACTGAACCCATGCCTGCTGGCTACTGCCAGCCTCAAAAGATTCTGAATCTTTTGTAGTCTCTTTTGAACTGCCTGCACTAGATGCACGTTTGCTCATTCAGATTATGCCCTAGGTGATACTGCTGTCCTCTGATCTCATACACGCCTCTGGGAAATGTAGTCTAGAGAATTTCCATCAGAGCCTCTTTTAACCCCAAGCACTATGGGAACATGAAGTCTGCCCATGAATAGGACCTCTGTAACTACTTTGAATGCTTATAATCTTATTCCACAGACAAGACACACACGAAATAATTGCCGAACAATGAGGGATATTATTTAGTTAATTCAATTCAGCTTTCAAAACACTGGTATAAACTGTGTGGTGGGCTCCAGTTGGAGAGGCCATATGCTTAACCTGAAGTCAGAGGGGATTTGTCTTGCCTAAGGTGGCAGAGCTAGGATTAGGACTCAGGTATCCCAATCTTCTGACTCGAGTCCAATGCCTTAGCTATCAAATGCAGAGATTAGATCATCTTTAAGGTGCCTTCTAACTCTGACATACTATTTTCCTATGACAGTAAGACATTTGTAGATCAAAAATATTCCGATGGTCAGTTAATACAGGATGAGGGAATCTTAGGAAGAATCAAAACTACTGACTTCTCACAAGGGTGACTCACTTTTTTATAGACTTCAGAGATTATATTGTATATGTTATTACCACATTATCATCATTATCCTTAGTACTCATATACCATGTCAAACTTTGCATATTACAATCTCAAGTCAGGAGCCATGATCAAGGAATTGGCTCTCTGTGGAGGCACCAAGCTGGAGTATCGCTTTTTGGTGGATTTGAGTTGTACCGGTCAAAAGTAAGACGTTTGCTTTGGGGAGAAACTCCTTCTCCCCTGAAAATCTGAAAGAAACCTGTTTGGGACCTATGACTGTGGAAGCCAGTCTTTCAGACAAAGCTCTTCTCATGTTACAAGCCATCATCTGTCAGACTATCAGAACCAGACACTCTTTTTCTTTCAAGGAATACTAAACTGTAGGTGGACACATGAAACATTCTGAGCTCTTTCAAATGAGATCTTCTTATATCTTTTTTTATAAAAAGCACCCAGAACAATATAAGATATAAATTAATTCATTAAATTCCCTCTGGAACAAAAAATACCCCAACCATTACTCTGGAACATTCTGATACTCTTCAAAATATCACTTTTTAGCTTACTACTTTAAGGATCAGCTGGATACCTGCTGCTTCCTTTTCACCCTCTTTTTTTTAATTTTTTTATTTTTTTTTTATTTATTTCTTGATGTGGTTTTTGTTTTGTTTTGTTTTGTTTTTTACTAATTGGCTGCTGCTACCAGTTGTTTTGTTGTTGTTACTTCCAAATACTGTTAAGGAAAAGGACTCAGGCACTAGAAGGACACCAGCAATTACAGTCCACCCAGATACTTCCTCAAACTGATGCTTTGGACAAGCTGATTCTTCCCAAAGTCTTTAGAAAAAGAGAGTCCAGTCTTTTGAGGGGTTGTTGTCAAACCTGCAAAAGAAGTCAGGATGATCTGACTCTATACGAATTATATTTCCTGGCCATTGTCTTCAGATGTAGAGGATCTGAGTTAATGATGACTGGGGGGAGTGGCAGGAAGTGAGAAGAAATGGTAAAGACAGTCACTGATTGCTTGTACAATAAAATAAAGACTCCTCAGCTTGATGTGAAGGCCTACTGAGGATGGGGAACCTGCGGCCTCAAGCTCACATGTGGCCCTTTAGGTCCTTAAGTGTGACCCTTTGAATGAATCCAAACTTCACAGAAGAAATACTCTTAATAAAAGGGTTTTTTCCGTAAAATTTAAACTCAGTTCAAAGGCCATACCCGAGGACCTACAGGGCCATATGTGGCCTCAAGGCTGAAAGTTCTCCACCCCTACCCTACACAATCTGCTTCTAACATACACTTCCAGACTTAATCTCCCAGTATCCCCTCCTCTGTATCCAACAACTTGCATTCCTTACATTCTAGGCAAGTTGGTTTACTAACTTCTGGCTTGACCTGGCATTCTATGTCCCTCCTCAAGTCATTTCCACTGGTTGTCTCTTGTGCTTAAAATGCCCTTTTTCCTCACATCCACATTTCAGAATCCAAATCCTCTTCCTAGAAACTGCTCAGATGCCACTTCACTGGGAAGCCTTTCCTGAAGCCTCCGTTCATTAATGCTTTCTCCCTTCTCAACAGAAATTGCATTTCCTTCTCTGTGACCCATGTCCTCCAGAGGAGAGTGGAAAAGCAGGAAATATTTCATTTTTGTCTTTGCATCCTCAGTACTTAACACAGCACCTTGCACAGAGGAGATGTTTAATAGATGTTTACTGAATTGAATTGAAGAGGTGAACATTTTTTGAAATAACAGCCAAAAAAGAAACTAAAACTTTAACAAGAAAATAATCTGACAAGAGATTGCAAAGCTTTTCTAGGCAGATATAAATCATATGTATGTAGAAGAGAAACAAATGTATTAATTATCTAAATTCAATCATCTCTACTTAGAGAAAAAGTCAAAATATTTTTAATTGACATTCATCCTGCTTTTGAAAATCTCTCTGACCCAACTCATGTTTTACTTATGATTTATAGAAAATAGACAACTTTAGGCCACTAAATGACATAATTAATAGCACCTGGGACTTAGAGTCCCAGGCCAGTGTTTGAATCTGCCTCAGATACTTAACAAGCTGTGCAACCCAGGCAAACTATTTAATTTTTTTCTGTGCCTCAGTTTCCTCATCTGCAAAGTGGTAAGAGTACCCACCTTACAGGGTTGCTATGAGGACCAAATAAGAGAACATGCATAATGTACTTTGCAAACTTAAAGCACTGTATAAATGACAGCTGTTATTATAGAGTTTCAGAACAAAAGGCAGGGCAGAGCCAAGATGGCGGAGTGAAAGCAACGACTCACCTAAGCTCCTGGACAAACTCCTCTGGATATCTCTGAAAGGAGAATCTGACCAGACTTTGGAGGTGTAGAATCCAGTGGGTGACAGACTTTGACAGATTCGGAGCCCAGGTTGGACTGGAAGGTCCACGGGAAGGATCTGTTCCACGGGGGTAAGCCCCCAGCGCACAGCGCAGCGCAGTCAGCGCAGCAGGGCGGAAGGGACCTGAGAAGCCCGAGAGTGGTGGGCGAAACCAGCGGAGCAGGAGACAGGCAAAACCGAGCCGGTGAGAGCTGCTGAGCGCCAGATATCAGAGCAGCAGCCCTTGAAACCTTCAGCCTGAAGACTAAACTTCGGTAAGTCACCTACTTGAACTTCCAGGAGCTAGGATGGCAGAGTGATCAGTAAATGCTCTCTCCTCCCCCCTGATGACCATGAAAGAACCATAAAATTCTTCCCCAGATAAATCCTGGATCAGCGGGAACAGCAGAAGGGGACAGATAGTCTCATAACACCAGAGGCTAGAAAAATAGCAAAGGGGGATTCTTCCTAATGTGGCGGAGGCGATCTGGAAGGACAGATGACCCAGGGCAGAGAAAATTCGCACTGAGACCCAGGCAAGCCTCAGAGACGGGAGACAAGCCCCAGGAGGGGCGGGAACACTGCATTAGCTTCTAGGTGTGCCCCAGCCCTCCAGGGGAAAAGGGAAGACAATAGGGAAGCTGGGATCACCATCCCCTGACCTTGCCTTTGCCTCAGGTCAGCTGAGGAGATCTCCTGAGACCAGACCACCGCTCCCACACACCTAACAAGCTAACCCCAGGGTTGATCTGGGAAACAAAAAAAAAAGCCTGCTTTTAGCCTAGACACACATCAGCTCAACTTAAAGATCTGTACCTTCTGACTGAAAGAACCAGAAGCTACAACACTCAGCCAACATCATGAATCGGAAAAAGCAGATGAAAAGTGAAAAAACCATAGAATCTTTCTATGGGGATAAGGACCAAAACACAAACACCAAAGAGGTCAGAGCTGAGACTGTACTTCCATCTGAAACCTCAGATGGGACTATGAATTTCTCGCAAGCACAACTAGATTACCTGGAACATCTGAAGAAGGATATAAAAGAAAAACTGGCCAGAACAAAAGGCAAAATTCCAGTTGAGATTAAACAAGAGTACAGAAATTAGGTTGGAGATTTTGATTCACCAAACAGATCAATATTATTTAAATTCCATGTAACCTGGAAAACAATTTTCCTGAATCTATTTAATCAGGCAAGGATGGGAAAGAATAAGGTTATATTCTTAACTGAATTAATCAAAGGGCTTTTATCTAGTCACTACCCTAACTCTATCTTTGGAGAGATCAGAGCTGCTATCTAAATTTTTACTTGGTTTCCCTTTAGAAAATGTTTGGACTTTTGATAAGAATATTATCAAAGGATCTCAGTCTAGAGAATGGACATAATATATATTATTTTAGAGAGAAATGGGGGAAGGAGAGAAGGAAGGTTTAGTATGCTTATACACATATTTAGACATATTCATGAACCTTCTAGATAGAACTGGGTGTGTCTCTTAAGAACTGCTTGTGGAAACCACTAGTTTGGCAAAGTGTGATGCTCATACTCTTGTGTGCTAAAAGAATTAATGCTATTGGGGGCAGAGCCAAGATGGCGGAGTAGAAAGACGCACATACACATAGCTCCGAACCCACAACCCATAGAACATCTACAAAAAAGTAACTCACAGTGAATTCTGCACCCAGAGGCCACAGAACATTGGAGCGAGGGAGATTTCTGTTCCAGAGAGACCTGCAAACCTCTTGCAAAAGGTCCTTCGCGCCACGGACTGGGCGCCGGGACTGGGAGCTGAGTACAGCCCTGCCGCGGCCACGGCACCGAGAGGAAAAGATCCGAGTGGGCTGCAGGGACAGAATCTCCAGCAGCCCCATGGGTCTCTCCACCCACAGGTGACAGGGGTCGGTGAGAGGGTCTCTTTGGTGGGTTGAGAGGGGAGTGGGGTGCCCCCATAACTCAAGCCCCCTCGGGAGGCAACAGCAGAGACGGGAGCAGACCAGGGCTCCCCAAGCAGGCAGGAGCCTGGATCCATTGTTGAAGGTCTCTGCATAAACCCCCTGAGGGAACGGAGCCTGTGAGGTGGCCCTGCCCCAACCTGAGCACCTGAACTTAATCTCACACTGAATAGCAGCCCTGCCCCTACATAAAGCCCTGAGGCTGGCAAGCAGCATTTGAATCTCAAACCCCAAGAGCTGGCTGGGAGGATCCGGAGGTGAAGTGGGTGTGAAGAGAATATTCAGAAGTCAAATCACTGGCTGGGAAAATGCACAGAAAAGGGAAAAGAAATAAGACTATAGAAGGTTACTTTCTTGGGGAACAGGCATTTCCTCCCTTCCTTTCTGATGAGGAAGAACAATGCTTACCATCAGGCAAAGACACAGAAGTAAAGGCCTCTATATCCCAGCCCACTCAATGGGCTCAGGCCATAGAAGAGCTCATAGAAAATCAAGTTAGAGAGGTGGAAGAAAAGCTGGGAAGAGAAATGAGAGACATGCAGTCAAAGCATGAACAGCAGATCAGCTCCCTGCTAAAGGAGACCCAAAAAAATGCTGAAGAAAATAACACCTTGAAAAATAGGCTAACTCAATTGGCAAAAGAGGTTCAAGAAGCCAATGAGGAGAAGAATGCTTTCAAAAGCAGAATTAGCCAAATGGAAAAGGAGATTCAAAAGCTCACTGAAGAAAATAATTCTTTCAAAATTAGAATGGAACAGATGGAGGCTAATGACTTTATGAGAAACCAAGAAATCACAAAACAAAACCAAAAGAAGGAAAAAATGGAAGATAATGTGAAACATCTCATTGGAAAAACAACTGACCTGGAAAATAGATCCAGGAGAGACAATTTAAAAATTATGGGACTACCTGAAAGCCAGGATCAAAAAAAGAGTCTAGACATCATCTTTCATGAAATTATCAAGGAAAACTGCCCTGAGATTCTAGAACCAGAGGGCAAAATAAGTATTCAAGGAATCCACAGATCACCGCCTGAAAGAGATCCAAAAAGAGAAACTCCTAGGAACATTGTGGCCAATTTCCAGAGTTCCCTGGTCAAGGAGAAAATATTGCAAGCAGCTAGAAAGAAACAATTCAAGTATTGTGGAAATACAATCAGGATAACACAAGATCTAGCAGCTTCCACATTAAGGGATCGAAGGGCGTGGAATAGGATATTCCAGAAGTCAAAGGAACTAGGACTAAAGCCAAGAATCACCTACCCAGCAAAATTGAATATAATACTTCAGGGGAAAAATTGGTCTTTCAATGAAATAGAGGACTTTCAAGCATTCTTGATGAAAAGACCAGAACTGAAAAGGAAATTTGACTTTCAAACACAAGAATGAAGAGAAGCATGAAAAGGTAAATAGCAAAGAGAAGTCATAAGGGACTTTACAAAAGTTGAACTGTTTACATTCCTACATGGAAAGACAATATTTGTAACTCTTGAAACTATTCAGCATCTGGGTACAGGGTGGGATAACACACACACACATGCACATGCACACACACACACACACATAGAGACAGAGTGCACAGAGTGAACTGAAGAGGAGGGGATCATATCTTAAAAAAAAAATGAAATCAAGCAGTGAGAGAGAAATATATTGGGAGGAGAAAGGGAGAAATGGAATGGGACAAATTATCTCTCATAAAAGAGGCAAGCAAAAGACTTTTTAGTGAAGGGAAAAAGAGGGGAGGTGAGAGAAAAACATGAAGTTTACTCTCATCACATTCCACTAAAGGAAGGAATAAAATGCACAGTCATTTTGGTATGAAAACCTATCTTACAATACAGGAAAGTGGGGGATAAGGGGATAAGCAGGGTGGGGGGAATGATGGAAGGGAGGGCACGGGGAGGAGGGAGCAATCTGAGGTCAACACTCATGGGGAGGGTCAGGATCAAAAGAGAGAACAGAAGTAATGGGGGACAGGATAGGATGGAGGGAAATATAATTAGTTCTTACACAACACTACTATTATGAAAATCATTTGCAAAACTACACAGATCTGGCCTATACTGAATTGCTTGCCTTCCAAAGGGAAGGGGTGGGGAGGGAGGGAGGGCAGATTGGCAGACAGGGGCAATTAGAACGCTCGGTGTTTTGGGGTGGGGGGAGGGGACAAAAGGGGAGAAAATGTGGAACCCCAAATTTTGTGAAAATGAATGTTAAAAGTTAAATAAATTAATAAAAAAAATAAGAAAAATTAAAAAAAAAAGAATTAATGCTATTGTCTAATTTATAGTCATTTGGGATTCATTTTGACCCACTACATGGTACAGTGGATAGACTGCTGGACCTGAGTCAGAAAGATACACCTTCCTGAGCTCAAATCTAGCTTCAGACACTTACTAAATTTGTGACCCTGGGTGAGTTATTTAACCATCTCTGCCTCAGTTTCCTCATCTGTAAAATGAGTTGAAGAGGGAAATGGCAAACCACTCCAGTATCTTTGCCAAGAAAACCCCAAATGGGGTCAGAAAAAGAATGACTGAACAAGAAGAAGCAGTGATGTAGGAATGAGAGACTACAATTCAACATGAGAGAAAGAAGTCTTCATTTCCAAACCAGGTAAGCCTTTATGAAGACATCAAAATTATAATCATTCAAAAGAGAATCCAAGAAACCTAGGATTTTGTTACATTTCCCTCATTCCTCCTTCCCTCCCAAGAGAATTTCTCTTCAGGGAGCTAAGATCCTAAAAGCCAGATCAGAGGATACATCTACAGCACAGAAATAAGGGAGATACAAATTCTAAGGTTGAAATCACTCAACTTTATCCTGATTTGTAAAATGGATTGAGTGAGGCTAAGGGGTTTTTACCCTAGAATTCAAAAACATCATGCTATTATTTTTGAAAAATGCTAATAATTGTGTTTCACTGGAATTGACTTCCTTGAAATCCTGTCTATGTATTTTTTTTATGCATTTAAAAGCATTGTTCTTAGAAGGTGTTTATAAGCTTAATCAAACTGTCAAAGGGATCCATGACATGAAAACCCCAGAACTAGGGGACCACAGGGGTCTCTTCCAGCTTTAAATCCATGATGTGGATTTGGATCCTGGCTCTGGTACCAACTGCCTGTGTGGCATTGGGCAGATCATTTATTCATCCTGGGCCTAATCTGAAAAAAGAAGTGGCCAGACTAGAGGACCTCTGAGATTGTTTCTAACTCTTGATCTATGATCTTAAGAGCCTTCCCACCTTCAGCTACCTATAGTTTTTCAAAAGAGTATAGATCTAGTCGAGTCTTCTCAGAATAAAATAAGTACCTCTGTCTCACTGAGTCTGCATTCAGAAATTTGGGTAGTAAAAGTTCCCTTCAATAGACAAGTTATGAAAAACTTATTAGTTCCTTTAAAAATTTTATTTCATTTTAAAATTCATAAACATTTATTTTTTCTTCCTGCTACCCCTACACCAACTGAAAAAGAAAAGAAAAAGAGAATCCTTTTAAGAAACATAGTCAAACAAAACAAATCCCCATGCGGTCCGCGTCTAAACTCTTTTTCTCATTCTGCATTTTGAGTCCATCAGTTTCATGCCAGGAAGTGTGGTATCATTCTTCATCACTGGTCCTTGAAAATTCTGGTTGGTCATTGCACTCATCAGAGTACTTATGTCTTTCAAAGTTGTTTGCTTTAACAATGTTCTTATTTTATAAATTGTTCTATTTCTGCTGACTTCACGCTACATCTGTTCATGCATATCGGCTCAGGTTCCACTGAAACTGTCCCTTTTCTAATTTCTTATAACACAATAGCATTCATATAATATGTTTGTTCCATGTTACCTAGTTGATGGGCAACCTCTTATTTTCCAATTCTTTGCTCAGACAGACGCAGACAGAGAGAAAGAGAGACAGAACGAGAAAAAGATAGAGAAAGAGACAGAGACAAGAGAGCTGCTATAATATTTGTGTACCCATGGATCCTTTTCCTTTTCTCTGGTTGCTTTGGGATATAAGACTATTTGGAAGTAACACTGAATTAAAAAGTAGCAGTTTGGTGATTTTTTTTTTAGCAGAGTTCCAAATTGCTTTCCAGAATAGTTATACCAATTCACAACTCTACCAACAGTTAATTAATGTGCCTGTTTTCTCACAATCTCTCTAAATTTGTCATTTCCTTTTTTTTTTTTTTTTTGGTATCTTTAATAATCTGATAAGTAGTAAGGTCAAATCTAAGAACTGCTTTAATATGCATTTCTCTATGATTTGGAGTATTTTTCATGTGACTCTTGATGGCTTGGATTTCTTCCCCCTGTTTATATCCTTTGGCCATTTATTAATTGGGAAATGGTTCTTATTTTCATCAAGTTGAAACCATATATTATATATCTTGGAAATGAGACCTTTATTAGAAATATTCACTGCAAAGATTTTTTCCAAGTTAACTGTTAACCACCAAATCTTAGCTGTATTTATTTTGTTTGTGCAAAAACTTTTCAATTTTATTTAATCAAAATTGTCAATTTTAGTATCTTATGATCCTCTCTATCATTTGCATGGTCATTAACTCTTCCTCTATTCATAGATGTAAAAGGTAATTTTTTTCCTTCTGCCACTTTATATGTAAGTCATGTATCCATTTGGAGATAATCGAGATATATGATGAGAGGTGATGGTCTAAACCTAATTTCTGCTGGGCTGCTTTCCATTTTCCCAGCAATCTTTGTCTAATAGTCTTTACCACAGCAGTTGAGGTCATGGGCTTATCAATAGTCTACTAGGCTCATTTGCTTCTGTATAGTGAACCTAATCTGTTCCATTGATCAGCTCTCTATTTTTTTACCAGTACCAAATCATTTTGATGATTACTGCTTTGTAGGAGACTTTGAGATGTGGTACAGCTAGACCTCTTTCCTTCCTACTTTTGTTTGACTTTTTGTTCCTCCAAATTACTTTTATTATTTTTTACAGCATATAAATCAATCTTTTAATAGTTTGATATAGAACTGAATAAATTCATTTAGACAGGATTGCCATTTTAATTATACTAGTTTCATTTACTTTGAGCAATTAATATTTTTCCAATCATTAAGGTCTGCTTTTATATAAGGAGAGTTTTGTAGTTTTATTTGTATAATTCCTGATTGTGTCTTATTAAGTAGTCTTTCAAATATTTTATATATTCTATAGTTCTTTCAAATGGAATTTCTTTTTCTATTTCTTCCATTGAGTTTTGCATATTAAGTCTTCATCCTCTCTTCTACATCATTAATTCTCCTTTCCTCACTAACCCCTTTCTATATTTTCCTACAAGTTTGCTCAGTTCTCTCCATCCGCCCCAAAAAAACTCTTTTCTTGATCTATCTACCTTCTCAAACTACTATCCTTTCTCTCTATGCCCTTTTGCCACCAAATTTCTTGAAAATAGTAGCCTATAACTAATATGTCCACTTTCTTCTAACCATTCTATCATTATCACAGAGTCCAGACTTTCATGAAATAGCTCTCTCTCTAAGGTCACCAATGATTCAGTTATCATTATACCTCCTGACCTTATCTCTGTCTTTATCTGCTTTGACAGCACTTGACACCATTGACAACTGCTCCTTTGCTATATACTTTCTTTCTTTGGTTTTTGGACTTGTTCTCTGTATAATTTGCTGGTTCCCCATTCTCTTATTTCTGACCCCTTGAAGTGATCATTCCTCAGCTCTTTTCATCCATTCATTCATTCATAAATTCATTCATTCATCCATTCACTCATTCATTCAATGAACATTCAACAGACACTAAGTATTTATGCTTAATGCATTGTGCTAAGCATTCAGGAGATGCAAAGATAATAAGACAGAAGAGGTAATTATATATATTCACAGACAAATGTAATATAAATTAAAATAGAAGCATACAAGAGGAATGCTGAACAAGCACAGTTCAAATAGATCAGTTAAAGGAATGGTTATATAGCTTGAGAAGATCAGAGAAGGTTTATCCTACTCACACTCACAGAGTCCATTGATTCCAGTCAAAATGAGTGACTTCCATCCCTAGACATACATTGTGCTTTCTCTTCTCCTTATCTTTGTTAATGTTGTAATATAATCCCCACCCCCTCAACCCCATTATGTCTACCTCTCAATGACCTAACTATTCTTTAAGATTCAGTTCAAATGTTAATACTGTACCAATACGATATTTGTGTGTATGTCTTATCCTGCCTACAAATGATTGAATGACAAAATATTTGAGGTATGTAGGTTTCTCATGAGCAGAAGGAATAAATCAGAGCCCCTATCTGTCCCTCTACTAAACTGTAGGCTACATAAGAACACACCCTTCTAATTCATTCCATATTTCCCACAGCCCTTAACACCATGATCTACACACAGAAGACACTAAATGAATGTCTTTGTTGTTTTCCTGACTTTTCCCAAATGAGCTTGTAAACAGAAAACTAATTTCCCACACATACTGACTTTGTCCGTGTAGAAAATCTACACTATTTGTTCCCATATCAAGAAAACAGTATTTATATTCACAGTGAAAACAAAAATACTCCTCGTTCTCACCTCTTTATCTTGGGAAAACCCATACTGAAACCAAATGAACACAAACCACATTAATTAAAACATTAGAAAAGTGTGAATAAATGTTATCCAAGGATGTAGCATGCTCACATGTATAATATGCATATGGCCTTTGTGGTTTCAGTAAGATTTTTTTCATAAACTTTCTTCATCATCAGTATTCTGGAATCATAGCTGGTCATTGTAATGATTAGCATTCTTAAGTTTTCCAAAGTTGTTTGTCTTTATAATATCATTATAACTATATAAGTCATTCTCCTGGTTCTGTTCACTTCACTTTGCATCAGTTCACACAAATCCTCCCAAATCACACATGCAATTTGAGCAAAGAGTCTAGAAAAAGTGCAGGCTATAGACAAAATGACTTTCCTTCTCTGACCCTCACAAATCATCCCCCCAAAATAATAACAATTGATGCTTACAGAACACTTTACCTACCCTAATTCCCTTGATCCTTACAACATCCTTGGGAGATGGTTCTTGAGATATTAATATCCCCATCTTACAAATAAGAAAGCTGAGACTCAGAGAGATCAAAGGACTTATCCATGGTTCCATAGAAGGTAACATTGAACCCAGTTTTCCACTGACTCTACTTTCCACCATACCACACTGCCTGCATCAAGAGAGGAATCAGAGAGAAAAATTTAGACAAATTATCATCTAATCAATTACATATTTACTTCTCACCTGTCAAAGCAGGTTTACTCTCTGGTACAATGTAAAAAAGGGTGAAGAGATCAGGTCCCGGGAAGGGATGTATTTAAACTATTAGCATTATGAGGGTCAGAATTGGTCAAATTCCACAGAAAATGCTTTGAATATGTCATCTTTTAGGTCAGAGTTTGACGCCATATCTCCAACTGGGTAGACAGTGAAGTTTCTAGCATCCAAAGAAATAACAGATTGAGAGAAATAGGGAAAGGAGGAAAAGTTGATGAAGACATTGAAAGATAGGACAGAGAAGAAAAGAGGGGAAAAGGAAGGAACAGTCTAGGAAGAGCTAAGAAGGTTGAGAGGGTAAGTGAAGACAAGGGGAGGAAGGAAAGGAGGGCAGGAAGAGGTAAATCATAGGAGGAATGGGAAAGGTGAGAGGGAATGAATGGAAGGGTGAAAGAGAAGACAAAAAGTTGTCATGGAAGGGATGTGAGGAGACTGGAAATAAGAGAATATCAGTGGAGAGCAGCTAGAAATTACACTGTAAATATGATAACCAATGAGTTTGGGGGACTTAAGATGGGCATAAGAGAGCCAGAGCAGAAAGCATTCTTTTGTTTGCTTATATCAAAAAATATTTTTCAACAAGCAGAGTTAAAAATCCAAACAATTAGACCCTGAACCTGACTAACATGTGTAGTCAATTTGGCTATCTGAGTTCTGAATGTTCCTTTGGCAGATGGAGATACGGAGGATAACGCACTGGGCCTTGCAGTCCAGAAGACTGAAGTTCAAATCCAGTCTCAGGCATTTGCTTGCTACTTAACCCTGGTCTGTTTGCTTCAGTTTCCTCAACTTTAAAACAGAAATAATAATAGCATGTACCTCACAAAATTATTGTGAAGATCAAATAAAATATTTGTAAGAAGGATTTACATAGTATCTTGCACATAGTAGGTGCTAAATAAATGTTTATTCCCTTCCCCTACTCCCTCCCCTCACTCTTTTTTTCTCCAAGGACCTCATTTTGGGTCTTCATCTGTACAGATAAGTTATCTTAATGGTCCAGGTCACTTGGACTGCCTAGAAACATAGTGGGCTCCCAACTCTTTCCTGCTGAGACATGGTTGTTGTCCAAAGGGAATACAAATCTCTGCTGGGTTTCCATACAAGTTAGTGTCTCAGCATCAACCTTGCCTTACTCACTGGCATTGCCCCAAATCCATTCACCCAATGCCACTGAGCTTCAGTAGCACCGACAGCATCAGAGTAACAGTCATGTCACCACTCTTCCCTTCTCCCTCGCCGAGAGAGAGAGAGAGAGAGAGAGAGAGAGTGGGAGGGAGGGGGAGAGGGGAAGAGAGAGAAGAGGCTACTTCGGCCTTGTGACTGCATAATAGATTCATAAGGCTATGCCATCCAGCCTTGTGTAGAAAGACCCAAGGTGCCTATTTGCATTTCTTACACATCTTTTTAAAATTTCTTAGATAGAGGTAGCAAGCAGAAATTGAAAAAGTACAGGATTTACAGGTCTCAGTTCCTTCCACCTATCAGTCTGTGACCTCTGGCAATTTGCTTCGCTTATCTGAACCTATTTGTTCATTCACAAAATGGGAATAATGACACTCAAAATAGGACCATTGTGAAGATTGAACATTGTTGCTATGGTGGTTGTAGGACAGCCAGGCCTTGAGTCCCCAAGACTGATCTTCCTGAGTTCAAATCTGGCCTCAGAAATTAATTAGCTGTGTGACCCTGGGTAAGTCACTTTACCCTGTTTGGTAAACATTTATGAAAATGTTTATGAAAATGAAAACATTTTCCTCCCTTTTAAAAGGAGCTGGAGAAGGAAATGGCAAATCACTCCAGTATATTTGTCCAAAAAACCCCAAACGAGGTCACAGAGAGTCAGACATGACTGAAAAACAACCAGAAACCATCAAAGGGCTCGTGGTGCCCACAACACATGATAAACAATGAATGTTGAAAAAAAAACCATGCCTTAAAGGATGCCATCCAAGAAGCATATGAGCAAAAGTAGAGATGGGCTGGGTCACATGGCAAGATCAAGGACTAACTGTTGGATAATTCACATTATGTATTAGCATCCTTGGCAGATCAATAAAAATAGAAGGCTCCCAATGAGTTTAGTGCACCACCTATGGTGAATTTGTGAAAGGAAATGGGCAAGAACCGCTCAGGATGGGTCAGCATGGATGAATCGATGTTGTTCTAAAGAAGTACTCACCTTTGTAAAATTACAAAATGCATCCAAATACAGTAGAACCCCTGTTTATGAGTAACTTGGTTTACATATGCTTCAGTGGATGATGAAAAATTTTTTGTAAAATTTGTCTTGCCGGATGAACAAAAATTCTCAGCGCAAACATCGTGTTTGGACTTGAACGGCTGGTTAAGGGATGACGTTCAACTAGGGCAGTGGTTTCTTTTTTTTTTTTGAACCCATATAAAATTGCATGCCATCTCAGGGAGGGAGGGGGAGAAAATTTAAAACTTATGGGAGTGACTGTTGAAAACTGAAAACAAATAAATAAAAAGTCAAAATCAAGTGTTGCTTAGATTCCTAGTCTAGGAAAGAAAAGTAAAGAAAAAAAATCATTGAGTCAAAACATAAAAGAGATTCTAAAAAACGAAAAATAAGTGAAGGCACTAGTGTTAGTCTTACTTTTAGTGAAAGCGTAAGAGAGAACACTCCTGACGTTGAAATCCCTGATGTTCTCGTAGGAGATTCTCCTTCCAAGCAATAACCCTTCCTCCTCCTCTTCTTTCTCATCTCCCTCACACCAGCCATGACTCTTCTTAAAGATAAAGTGCAGGTTTATTTGTTTTATTTTCAGTTTATGTTGTATACTCTAATCATTGCTATTGTATTTCAGGCACATTAGGGACAAAAAACTTACTTATAAATAATTATTTTATATGAATGTTTTTGGAGATGTGGTACCCCATCATCTGACTTTACATTATTTCCTATGGGAAAATTCATTTTGTAATACAAATAAATTGCATGATGAACAGAATCTTAGAACAAATTAAATTCATAAACCAAGGTTCTACTGTACCATTTTGATGATGACCATCATCCCTGGAAACCCAGGAACACCACTGCCTTAGAAACATTGTCTACACAGAGTGAAATAACTCCTGGACCATGGTGGATACAGGCCAAACTAGGATTATTGATCCAGTTTTTCCTCTAGTGATCCCCAAAAAGGGATGATCCAAATGCCTATTTAAAAATAAGTCCCTTATGAAGTTCCTTTTAGGTAATCTCGGAAGGAAAGTAAAAGGGAGGGAGTGGAAGAGGAAAATAAGGGGAAAAATAAATTACAACCAAGAAAAAGTACAGATCCTTGCTCAGGATGCTCCTAAAAAGAATCTGATGGTGTCTCGTTTTTCTCCTAATGACCTAAATGAATGTTACTAGAGTAGGTGTTTGTATTTCATTCAAGGAAAATTGGTCTTAATTCCAGTGATGGATATAAAATCAAACGAATGAAAGTTCCTGAAGATCAGGCATTGATTTATTTTGTATAGGCCCAGTGCCTAGATCAGTGACTAAATTGTATCTATGGAATTCGAATATGCTGCTAACTTTCGAGGACACCATATTCCTGGATTCAATTACCACATTATATTTTTCAGAACACCTGAGTGAGTGGCCAGAAAGAGTTAATGTTATTTCTCCAAAGGAGAACAATTAATCATGCTTGCATCCATGGTGAACACAGGATTAAGGCCCAATTAGGCTTATGAAGGTCAGCAACCCCCCAGTCATTGAAATACAGACAACTCAATTACTAAAGAATGTTCAGATTATTTGCATTTCTGAAGCATTTAATATCTCTGAGATTTAGTATCTTATCATTTGGAGGTTAATATGTAAAGCAAACACTTTGCTGAAGAGAAAGAAAAGATCAAGAATTCACATAATTCTAGGGTCTGAGTTAGGGGGGATCTCAGATGCCATTCTGGCCAATCCATGGACTTGATCAAAAATTCCCTCTCTAAGACCCATGACAAAAGGTCTTTGTCTGAATACATCAAGTGAAAAGGAGACTCCCAAGACATCTAGTTTGCCTTTCAGGCAACTATATTTGTTTCAATAAGCCTGACTCTTCCTCTCTCCGATTTTCCCCCATTACATTTAATTTTACCCTCTGGCATCAGGCAGTCATTTGGTCAACAAGCAATTATTAGGTACCTACTGTGTGCCAGGGCACTATTCTTAAGCTGTGCAGAAACAAAGAAAGGCAAAACATGGTCCCTGCTCTTGAGCTGACAATCTAATGGAGGAGACAGTGTGCAAACAACGAGGTACAAACAAGATACAGATAGGACATATTGGAGATAAAAAGCCCAATTTCTCTTCTACTTGATAATGCTTCAAATACTCTGACCAGTAGCTTGTTTGCCCCCGTTCACCAAATACCTGTGAAGTCTTCTCCCCTCTGGGCTAAGTATCACTAGTCCTGAAATTAATCAGAAATTTTAGTTCCTCATCCCAATAGATTCTTATTCAGGGTAGTTTAAGAAGCTGAACAGAATTCCATTTTTCCACATTTTGCTACATTTCTTCCCTCTGTCCCATTAATCATGTGTCTTGAAGTTTACACAAAGTTTTTATTCTTGGTTTTTGGGAGGGGAGGGGTGTTTCTGTTTCTGGTTTTTTAGGTTTTTGGAGACTCAGAGTGATTAGTGCTCACAGCAGTACAGGGTCCTTGTCTTCTAAATTGGTTCTCAAATGTCTTCTATGCTTCCAGGAGGCAGAAGGCCAGACACTCGAGATGTCATGAGGTCATTTGAGAAAGGAAAAACAATTGCACACCTGATGGTCTCAGGGCAAGCAATGAATAGAGTATTACACTCAAATCTGGAAGACCTCAGTTGGAAACCTACTGCTGACATTTAGGTGTGTGACCCTGAGCAAGTCACTTAACTTCTCTTTGCCTCAGTTTCTTTAGCAGTAAAATGGGAATAATAAGAATTGGGGAAGTAATAATAGCACCCACTTCTCATGGGTCTAGTTGGGTTATTGGAAAGATAAAATGAGGTGATGGTGTTAAAATTCTGTAAACCATAAGTTGGCCAGTCACTTAACTCTCTTTGCCTCATCTTCCTTATCTGTAAAATAAGCTAAAGAAAAAAAAGAAGACAAGCACAACAAGCATGGACCACACCAGCAGCACAAGCACAGACCAGCACAGGCAGCAGTTCCTAGATTCCTCAACCCACAAACGCCACAGACAACTTCAAAGGACAATGGGAGGGCTCCTTCACTGAGGAGAGGGGAGGGCAGTCTAGATCTCTTGCAGCAGGCACTGTAGTAGAGCCCTCCACCTAGAGCCCCTGGGGGAATTGAAGGGCTGTTGGAATCTCAGCCCTGAGTGGCGGCCCTGGGACACCTCCGCCTAAAGCCCCTAGAGGAATTTAGCCATTGATCTGGTTCTCAGCCTTGAGCTCCACCCAGGGGAGAGGAGGAGCACTGCCTGGTGGAGCTGGATGCAGTTGTGGGGAGGGAATTCAATTGTAGATTCTGGGCAGAAAAGTTTTTGGTTGCTCCCAGACCCATGTACAGGTCAGGATAGGAGTAAACACCTCTCCCTTGACTGTGCCACCTTGGAGGACCTGAGAACTTACAGGTCCCCAGAGTATACCCTCCTCTTGACAAACATCTCAAAAGTCAAGTAACTGACTGGGAAAATGCCCCAAAAAAGGAGTAAAAATAAGACTATAGAAGGTTACTTTCTTGGTGAACAGATATTTTCTCCCATCCTTGAAGATGAGGAAGAACAAAGCATACCATTAGAGGAAGTCAAGTTTTCTGCATCCAAAACCTCCAAAATAAATATGCAATGGTCTCAGGTCATGGAAGAGCTCAAAAAGGATTTTGAAAATCAAGTAAGAGAGGTAGAGGAAAAATTGGGAAGAGAAATAAGACCGATGCAAGAAAATCATGAAAAGCAAGTCAACAGCTTGCTAAAGGAGACCCGAAAAATGCTAAAGAAAATAATACCTTTCAAAATAGGCTAACTCAATTGGCAAAAGAGGTCCAAAAAGCCAATGAGGAGAAGAATGCTTTAAAAAGTAGAATGAGCCAAATGGAAAAGGAGGTTCAAAAGCTCACTGAAGAAAATAGTTCTTTAAAAATTAGAATGGAACAGATGGAAGCTAATGACTTTATGAGAAACCAAAACATTACAAAACAAAACCAAAAAAATAGAAGATAATGTGGAATATCTCATTGGAAAAACAACTGACTTGGAAAATAAATCCAGGAGAGACAATTTAAAAATTATGGGGCTACCTGAAAGCCATGATCAAAAAAAGAGCCTAGACATCATCTTTAATGAAATTATCAAGGAAAACTGCCCTGATATTCTAGAACCAGAGGGCAAAATAAATATTGAAAGAATCCACCAATCACCTCCTGAAAGAGATCCAAAAAGAGAAACTCCTAGGAATATTGTAGCCAAATTCCAGAGTTCCCAGGTCAGGGAGAAAATATTACAAGCAGCCAGAAAGAAACAGTTTGAGTATTATGGAAATACAATCAGGATAACATAGGATCTGGCAGCTTCCACATTAAGGGATCTAAGGGCTTGGAATATGATATTCCAGAAGTCAAAGAAACTGGGATTAAAACCAAGAATCACCTACCCAGAAAACCTGAGTATAATACTTCAGGGGAAAAAGATGGTCATTCAATGATATAGAGGAATTTCAACCTTTTTTGATGAAAAGACCAGAACTGAACAGAAAATTTGACTTTCAAACACAAGAATCAAGAGAAGTATGAAAAGGTAAACAGGAAAGAGTAACCATAAAGGACTTTCTAAAGTTGAACGGTTTACATTCCTACATGGAAAGATAATATTAGTAACTCTTGTGACTTTTCTCAGTATTTGAGTAGTTGGAAGGATTGTATACACACACACACACACACACACACACACACACACACACACACACACATAGAGAGAACACAGGGTGAGTTGAATAAGAAGGGATGATACCTAAAAAAATAAAATAAAATTGAGGGGTGAGAGAGGAATATATTGGGAGGAGAAAGGGAGAAATGAAATGGGGTAAATTATCATGCATCAAAAAGGCAAGTAAAACCTTCTTTAGTGGAGGAGAAAAGGGAGGATACGAGAGGGGGAAAGGGAAGCTTACTCTCTTCACATCTGACTTGAGGGAATGACATGCTCATGTCAGTTTGGTATGAAAGTATATCTTGCACTACAGAAGGGTAGGGGAGAAGGGGACAAGTGGGATGAGGGAGACGATAGAAGGGAGGGCAAATGGGAGAGGGGAAAGTCAAAAGAGAGAATAGAATAAATGGGGGGCAGAATAGGATGGAGGGAAATATAGTTAGTCTTACACAATATGACTATTATTGAAGTCTTTTGCAAAACTACCCTTATACAGCCTATATTGAATTGCCTGCCTCCTCACTGGGGTTGGGTGGGGAGGGAGGAAGGGAGAGAAGTTGGAATTCAAAGTATTAGGAATGAATGTTCAGAATTGTTTGTGCATACAACAGGGAAATAAGAAATACAGGTAATGGGGTATAGAAACCCATCTTGCCCTACAAGAAAAGAGAGAAAATGGGGATAAGGGAAGGGAGGGGTGTGATAGAAGGGAGGGCATGTTGAGGAAAGGGGTAATCAGAATGCAAGGTGTTATGGGGTGGGGGGAGGAGAGAGATGGGGAGAAAATTTGAAAGTCAAAATTTTGTGGAAATGAATGTTAAAAACCTAAAAATAAAGGAATCTTGAAAAGGTTTTATCCATTTTAAAAAAGAGAAAAAAATAGTAAACCACTCTCATATCTTTGCCAAGAAAGCCCCAAATGAGGTCCCAAACAACATTTGAAGCCCAGTTAGGAATTCTCCTCAGGGCAGGTGTTTGATTGCAGAGTAGAGAGAAAATAAAACTGTTCTTGGGAACAAAGAGCAAGACCATAAGGAGAGGCAGTCTTTGTGGAGAGAGAGCATTTGGTTTGGTTAAGGGTGTATTGAGGGAGTTTGGAAAGGGTGGATTGTAAGTAGGTTTAAAGTGAAAGGGTTAAGTGAAAATGTACAGGAGAGAGTGACTTGAGTAATGATCTAGACAAATGCCAGGGAGGTGGAGAGCTGGCAAGCCTCCATTGAGCCCTGATATGAGAGAGAAGATGTATAGGGGAAAGATGGTGAATTGTACCCCCTCCCTATGAAGTCATTATACCAGCAGGAGAGGAGCAGTGATGAGAAGGTGTTAATAAGCTTTTTGTCTCATACAGAATATCTGAAGCGCAGTTTTTCTGAGCTCTTTCCTAGTGTTATGGAAAGATAGTGCCCAGGAGAGCGTAGGATTTGGGACGTGCTTCAATGTGAGTGGTAGTTTCATGATATGATGCCAGTTCTATTTCATGGCAAGGGACCATCTTTTTTTTTTATCAGTACAACTTGTGTAGGGATTATCTGAGGAGCCTAGGAATGAATTCAATGTATAACCTAGACAAGTGCTATAGTGTAATGAGTAGGAAGCCAGCCTCTGGGCCAATCAGAGCTGAGTTCAAGTACCTGCCCTAACACATAAGGGCTATAAAGCCCAGGAACATGAGGCCTGGAGTCAGGAAGGCTCATCTTCCTGAGTTCAATTTGGCCTCAAGACACATATTAGCTGTGTGACCCTGGACAAGTCACTTAACCCTGTTTGCTTCAGTTTTCTCATCTATAAAATGAACTGGAGAAGGAAATGGCAAATGTGCATACTTCAGAACTCTGTCTACACAGCATTATTATTTTCAGACACCCTGACTGGGGAAGGAAGAGAGTAGCTAACTATCTGTTTCCATCCTAAAAGTCTTTGAAAATCCCAGAAAGCTCTGAGGAAATTAGCCATTTGAACAGACGATCTTATCTCAATGGCCAATATCATTTATTGGGTAAAGCGGAAAAGTTGGTCATGGGAGTCTGATCAATATGACGAGTTTCCCAATCACTTCAGTGCAAGTCACTGGCCTTTGCTTATAACCTGGGAGAGAATACAGGTACTCCCACTCAGACTTTGCTCATAGGAAGGAGGGAATTTCTGAAGGTTAGCTTTCTGAGACTGATAAGGATAACCTTGTGTTTGAGAAACTGCTTATCTGCATGGTCTACAAAAACAAACTGATAGACCAGCTCTCCTTCACTTTCTCTCATTCTTTCTTAAACTCTGAGAAGACAGATTAATGGACAATAGGACAGGCAGTTAGGTGGCCCTTTAACTATGTTCTAGTTATGTCTCCTCTATCCTATACTTTTTCGGTCATTTCAGTCATGTCCCACTTTGGGGTTTTCTTGGAAATGATCCTGGAGTGGTTTGCCATTTTCCTCTCTAGCTCATTTCACAGATGAAGAAACTGAGGCAAACAGTGCTCAGGATCACATTTCTAGTAAGTGTCTGAGGTCATATTTGAACTCCAAGACTTCCTGACTCCAAGCCTGACACTCTATCCACTGCGCCACCTAGCTGCCCCATTCTGTACAGTGGTTCTGGGGCTTTGTTTTTGCTTTTTAAGCTCAGTTGCAGGAATTTACATTTACCTCAATACTAAATTTAATCTTTTTAGCTTTAGCATCATCCGAGCCTGTCAGGACCTTCTTGATCCCAGTTCTCTCATCCCATGAATTAGCAGACCTTTCCAGCTTTATGTCATCTGCAAATTACCTATGCAATCACTGACAAAATGTTGAACAGAACATGGCCAAGATTTCTGTGTAGTGGTAGCACTGAAGATCTCCCTCTGGCTTAACACAGATCAATATTTTCTGGGATCTGGTCCATCAACCAAGTGTGAGTTGACATTACTCCATTTATGTAAACATTCCAGCTTCACTGATCTTCCCATCTAAAGCATCATGAGAGATGGCCAAGGCTATGCTCTGTTTTAACATAAAAGCAATTTTGAAGAATCACTAAATTTTCAGAAGAACATCATATGTGTTTTACATCAGGCAGAAAAATCAGTGTTTGCTTTAGTGTAATGGAGAAAAAAATAATTGTAATTTTCTTACAATTTCCACTAAATTCTAAGATTTCTGAATATCCAGGGACTGACATGAATGTTGGAATTCAGGCCATTTTCCAAAAGAATTCATAACCAAACATAGCCATAAGCAGAGAAATAAATCTGTTTAGAAATCTCTCAACTTGAAAAGAAAAAAAAACTTATAAATTAATAACATGTTTGTTCCAATAAAACACTTTCTAAAATACCTCCATGGAAAAAGAAGCAAGTGTAAATCTTCACAGAATTATTTCTGTGGCTCGCAAAACAAGGCAAGCGGCAAAATGTTTGTCTTTGAAATGTTTTCTTCCATAACAACGACAAAACTGTAAGAAACAAACTAACCAAAATTCATGTAAAAGTAACCTATCCCCTATGGCTGCAGAACTTTCTAAAGAGAAAATTGTGCCTTTAATTTTACAAGAAGAACAGCAGGAAAATCCCACAGGAAAAGGATCGCTACATTTTCTCTGTTTGTATCCCTTCTGCTCTGTACGAAGCAAATATATTTTCCAGGATTGGCCGCCAGGGGGCAATGATGGAAAATTGATTTGAAAAGTTCTGTACAACGTGCTTACTTTATTATGTTTCTCCTTGAAATTCTTCACTCTTAATTACAAATACTTTCCTTTTATGTTAATATAAATTGAATGCAAATATTTTATCCTTATACAGACAAAGAAAAATGCTTAACTATTCACAAACCATGAAATGGAAGCACATTATTCAAGGCAACTAGGTGGTTTAGTGCATAGAGTGCTGGACCTCAAGCCAGGAAAGCCTTAGTTCAAATCCAACCTCAGATATTTACTACCTTGAACAAGTCACTTTATGTCTTTCTGCCTCGGTTTATTCATCTGTAAAACATTATCTGGAGCTAATAGTATCTACCTCCCAGGATTTTGGTGAGAATAAAATGAGAAAAGGCTTTGCAAACCTTAAAATGATGTATAAATACAAACACTCCAGCTTTGAGGATCATCCCATCTCAAGCATCATGACAGTTAGCCGTACAGCTATGATAAGTAGAGAACTACTCTAGGGCATTCTTGTTCTTGCTCAGGTCAGAATAGATGGCATCTGAGATCCCTTCCCACTTTGAGAGTCTGTGATTCAATATGAACAACCTCACTTCTTCCCATTTTTGTTTTTGCTTTTCTCTAATGTTTGTAGATCTTTTGCCATTTTCTTCATTTCTGGATTTTATCTGCTTCTGTGCTGTTTTATAATCATAGAGAGCATTTTCATTTATTTGAAATCAATTCAAATAGAGATATATTTTACCCTACCTTTATGGGACACATCTCATTACTTCAAAAATCTCAGTGACAAGAAATTTCTAAATTCTAAGTGATGGCCAACCTATTTTAAACAAATGTCTGTTCGCTCAAAGGATCTTCACAATCTCTTGGAGTTTGTCATGATGGATACTTCATCTCTGGATACTTAAGGATATTTCTTAAGATCTAAATAATTAATTTCATAAAAATTATAAACTTAAATCAGCAAATGCTAACCATCAAATAAAAAGAAGCAGGAATACAACCCTAAATAATGTCTGAAACTCCTATCTCTTTATATTTTGATTTTAAAATTGAAGCTTTAGCCAAATAATAATACAAACTTTATTTTGTTCAATGTGCCCTTTTGTGAACTAATAAAATTTTATTACTGCTGTAATTTTTGTATGATCACAATCAATATGTATTTTTTCTTATATTTCTTCTTTCTTCATTCAACATCACTTCATAAATGTCTTTTTATACTTCTGGTTATTCTTTGTATTTGTAAAATCTCTGAACTTTTTCGCATTTGTAAGTTTTTGAACTTAGCAACTCTCAATAGGAGCATACAGAAAAGGTTACACAAATGGTTATACAAAAAAATATAAATTTAAAATTATTAACAATCTTTTTTTAAATTGCATTTTAACAGAAATTTTTAAAAGCCCCATTCGCTTCAATGTGTCCTACCAAGCTCTTTCATTGATGGATTTTTTCTAATATTGTTGTTCTAATGTTAGTGTTGTTCTTATTTGACATAGTCAAAGTTGTTCTTATTTGACATAGTCAAAGTCATTGCATGCGTGTACTGATCATGCTTTCTTGCCCCTACACCACTTTGTATAAGTCTTTCTGTATTACTCTGTATTCTTCATATGTCTCTTGGTGCATTCAAATGCACTCATATACCACAATTTGTTGAACCTTTCCAGAATCACTGAATATACAGATTGTTTCTAGGGTGTTTTTCTGTTTTACTGTTTCAAATAGCACAGTTACAAACATTTCCAGACAGATAGGTATTTTCCTCTTTTAATAGAATCCTAGAATACAAGCATAGTAGGAGGCTCATGAGTCAGAAGTTTCAGTTTTTATAATTATTATCTTGTATTGCTAGATTGCTTTCCAGAAACATTGTACCAATTCACAGTTCACCAGTTTTCCCATAACCTCACCATAATTGAATTTTATCATTTTAACTATCTTTGCCAATTTGATAGGAGTGGCTATAAGGTAGTGTCTCAAAACTGTTTTAATTTCAATTTCTCATTATTAGAAAGTTTGAACAATTTTTCAAGTGGTTAGTAATAATCTGTGATTTCTCCTTTGAGAATTTTCTGTCCATATACATTAACCTTCTTTCTATCCAAAGGAATGGGCATTATTCTAGTAAATTTGTATCAGTTTCTTATAAATTCTAAATGACATATTTTTGTCAAAAATATTCATCATAAAGATTTTTTTCTCAATCTGTTTCTTTTATTGGTGTTTTGGATACCCAGCTTTTTGGCTTTTTGTTATGCCATCTCTTATTTTTCCATAATCAAATCCATCAATTTTTCTCCAATAATTTCTTCCAAATGCTCAATAATTAAGGAATTTTCTCCTCCCCCAATGTATTTTTGCATTCAATAAGCCATTATTGAGTGATTGATTCACTAGCATTTTAAAAGACCTGCACACCAATCTGGGCTGTTGATATGAGGGAGAAAGGCTTAATACATTTCCAAATGAACTAGATTAAACCTCATATTATGAGCCTAATATAGCAGAAAAATCTAAATGACTTACTCTAGAAACACTATGTAATAACAATAACTACTTCTATGTGCATAGGTCCTTTATGATAACAAAGGGCTTTCCCGTAAATCATATGATCCTCACAAAGAGCCCAAGGGCACAAGTATTATCACCCCCATTGTAAAGAACTATGTAACATTGTAAATAAAGAACTATGAGTCAGAAAGTTTCAGTGATTTGCCGGCTTCAGACAGATAATGGGTGACAGAGTGGAGTCTCATGCCCAAGTCCCCTGGAGCTGGGTCCTAAACACACGCTTACCACTGAACCACCTGCCTCCCCACAACCTTCACATCATATACACTCCAGCATCTGATATTTATACGGTTTATTCTGAAGTATATATTCCAGGATAATGGAATGAAGAGCCCCCAGGGCTACAGACCTACCTTCTTATTGGTTCCCTCCTATTTCCATTCTTGCCTACTCTTAACTGCAGTCCTTGATAAACAAAGGGCCTGACTCCTACAGAAATGTTGCAGGTAGGGCTTGAGTTCTACTCTAGAGTCATACCAATACCAAGGAGATAGGGATGACTAGTGGCTTTCTAAGAGGCAGTATAATATGGCAGAAAGGGCACTGAATTTGGAGGGGGAAGGGGGGAGAAGCTAGTGGGTACAGTGGATAGAACATTGGACCAGGAGAACCTAAGTCTGAATCCAGCCTCAGATATTTGCTATCTGTATGACCCTGGACAAGTCACTTAACCTCTGCCTCAGTTTCTTCATCTGTTAAATGGAAATAATAATAGCACATACCTCACACAGTTGTGAAAACCTAAGAAGGTAATATTTGTAAATCTCTTAGCACAGTGTCTGACTCTTAATTGATAATTGGCTTCCCCCTCCCCCCATCTGCTAGGGTGTTTTTCTGCACAAACATATCAACTCAAGTTATTTTAACATAATGCCATGGAAAGACACGTCTTTCTAGAATCCATTCTCCAGACAGACCAAAAAACTAAATGGATAAAGCCTCTGTCAAATGAGGAGGAGTTGTATCTATAGATACCTACAGAACCCTCACCAATAATATAAACTTGAGGCCAGGGACCATTTTACTGTTTTATCTGTATCTGCAGCACATAGTACCTGATACCAACTGAGCACTTAATAACTGCTTGTTGACTGATAGTGGTGGAGGTAACTACAATCACTTAGCTCTTTTCAACATGTTTTCACAAAGTATTGTCTATTTTTGCAACAACCACAACATGTAGAAAGTAATATTCTTATCCTCATTTTACAGATGAGTAAGTCAGTGACTTACCCAAGGTCCCACAGCTGGGATATGGTAGAGCCCTTTCTCCTGTCAGATATCATGATATGTTGGGGAAGCACTGGACCAAGAGCAAGGACATTAGGGAAGGAATCTTGACCCCATCCCTCGGTAAGCACAGAGAGGAGCATCAGACTACAGATCAATGCAGTAACAGGCAGTGCCCCCAATTTAGAAGCAGCTCATCCTTGCTCCTAGTACTCAGTAAATCCCAATGACCTTCAGGGGCTCTTGCACTTGCTCATTTGAGGCCTCCTAGACAAGTCTTTTTTACTCTACGTGGGCTGGGAGAATCAAGGCACTGCAGATAGAAGCTAATTCCAGCAACCTAAACCTGCCATGATGAGCATACTTATTTAATTTCAAACGTTTGTTTGTTGACCTACAGAAATCAAATATAGCAGTAGCAGTGCCTGCTATTGCCGTCCTGGGAGAGCCTTCTGCTCACAGAGCAATTATGCAAGCCTGGGTCTAGTTAGGGACTGGGTTGCATAGTGATACCTGGAACAAAATAGGCTTTGGAAAGATAGCAATTCCACAGAGGATACAACTCAACCTGGGCACAGGATGAAAGGGATGAAGTAGAGTGGAGAAGGCTGGAGAAACTCACCAAAGCAGTTGTGGTGCAAGAGTGATTGGTGGAAGCAGATATTTACTCTCGTTTTGGTAATACACATGCAGGTTAGATTAATAACTGACCTTTCAATAGCTCTAGTTGGAACTTTACAACAACCCTTTTATACCTTTGGACCTTTGATCCTCATCTGTAAAATAAAGGCACAGAAAACCTGAGTGACTTGCCAATGGTCACACAGCTAATAAGTGGCAAAAGTGAGATTTGAACCCAAGGATTCCTGACTCCAGGTCCAACATTCTATTTACTATGTCATACTACCTATTTAGAATTAAAAAGCCTCAATTCCAATCTGCCTTGTCAGCCACGAAGGGGCAGTTTTAATTTGAGGTACAAACATATCAACTCAAATTATTTTAGCCCAATGCCATGAAAAGATACATGTTTTTGGAATCCATTTCTCTGGCTAGACCAAACAACTAAATGGATAAAGCCTCCATCAAAGTTTGGGGGACCATTACAAGGTCTGACCACTAGAGGACCCTAAGGAAAGCTGCCAAGTGAAGAAACTGAGAATTAAATAAGGGTGCTGTCTCTTATGTTTCACTCCGACATTCCTCTGCTCTCTACAGTACTTCCTCCCACTCCCTGGTTTCCTGGTCTAGTTGGAGGCTAAAGCACATTCACAACTAAGTTGGGGACATTAGGGGAAATCAAAACTAGCTTTGGCCTAGTTTTCATGAAGGTCAGGGAACCAGACTCAAGAAGCCATTGTCAGAATGGAACAGAGAGGAAAGAGATCCACAGACTTAGGAAGGAATCACCCTTGGTTCTTTTCTGTCCTCGAAGTGACCAAAGACCACCTTCAGCCTGGACAGAAGCCAGAATAGGAAGTTAAAGGCTAAGGATAAAGAAGTCAATGTTAACTACAAAAATCAGGCACCAGTCACTGTTGTCAGGAGGGCACCTGAGAAATAGAGATAGGCAAGGATCATTCCCGGCCTTGAAGGGTCACTGTACACATGGGGTGTCAGGTCTGGAATCTGAACTAACCTTCTTGTTCCTGCCCCTGATGGACCTGGGAACAGGTCAACTTTTCTTCTATAATGACAGGCTTTCTTCCCAAGCAGAATGGACTAGTAGCATTTTTCTTCCTCCACAAGAGAGTGGATTTTAAAAATCAGTCTTAAAAGCTTTAATGTCCTTTAAAATTTTCTACATTGCCCCCCTATTAAGTGGGTTTTTTTGGTATTAGTGAAAGTAAAAGAGACAGGATGATATAATAAATAGAGAGCTGGTCTTGAAGCCAAGAAGACCCACTTTGGACATACACTGTGTTTCTCTGGGTAAGTCACTTAACCTGTCAATGTTCTAGGAAATTCTCTAAGACTATAAGTTGCAGAGAAGGTGTTGACCTGAATTGTCAGGAGAAGCTCTCTCACCTGGGAGGTTACTATACCGATGAAATCTCAGGTCCAATCCCTATCATCAAGTGCTTTCCCTTTCATGTTATTCTGGACCTGATATCAGAATTATTAATAAAAATAATGAAAGTCAGCATGGAATCCTCAAAACTCGTTCAAGGGGTCCTTGAGGTCAAAATTATTTTTGTAATAATACTAAGACATTATTTACCTATTAAAATATTCCTGCCTTTTCTAGCTACATAACTATGTGAAGCCAGATTTTCTTCATGTATTTCAGTCAAAACAACATATTGCAAGAGATTGAATGCAGAAGCAGAGCTAAAACTCTAGCCATCTTCTCCTCAGCTAGATATTTGAAAGATTTGCAAAAATATGTAAACAATACTACTCTCACTATATTTTTTATTTTGGAAAACTTGTTTTTTATGTTAACATGATATTACTCTTATTTTCAATGAATTATTAAACAAATATTTTAAATGATCAGTTTTAATTTCTAACCTAGTAAATATCAGTAGCCCACATAAACCAAAGCTCTTTGGGGTCTTCAATTTTTAAGAGTATAAAGGAATCCTGAAACCAAAAAGTTTGGGAAATGCTGTTGTAGTTGACGGAGAATTGTCCTCTCACTCAGGAAGATGCTGGTTCAAATCCTCCCTCTGACTCATATGGGCTGTGTAATCATAAACAAGTCACTTAACCTCTCAGTGCCCCAGGCAGCTCCCTAAAGCTCCAAGAGGCAAAACAGGTGCTGATCTGGAAACTCCAAAAAGGAGTTTCCTAAGCCAATGAAACCACAGCTTTAGTCCAAATAGAACAGCAATAATAACGTGGCATTGAGATGGAGATGCAGCATTTCTTCACAATAACGGTATGAGGTGAGTAGTACACGTTATTATTCCCATTCTGAAGATTAGAAAAACAAAGGCTTATTAAAGAGGTTAAGTGATTTGTTCATGGTTACACAGTTAGCAAATTTCAGAAATGGAACTTGTATCCACATCTTTTGAATCTAAGATCAGGGTACATTCCACACATTCCAATCTCAAGCTCTTTTTATGACATGGACATCTGTGTCAGAATGCCCCCACACAGAGTTTCCTTCTAAAAAGGCTTCTTCAATCATAATCATTTTTAAATGCTTTTGTGTTTCATTTTCATTATATCTAGAAGAATCAAGATTATAGTTTACTTAGGATAAATCCCATGCATTGAGACGTTCAGTGTGCTATATTTATTACTTCATACACTGCAAACTGTCTGGGAACTGGTGATAAAATGAATAAACTTCTTCATAGAGAAAGTTCTATTTACTCTCTCAGAGTCATGTGTCTCATAGGTCTGATTTCAGTTCAATAAATTTGACTCTGCCACAAGAGGAGGGATTAGTGAAATCAAATACCCACTGTCTTTCCAAAGCCAGGACCAGCTATTGTCTGGGGTTTAGATTTAGGTCATAGGTTGAGACAGCACATCTTTAAATGGAAACCTCTTCACTCCACAGACTTGGACCAGTATCATCTTAATTACAGTACCCTGCTGGTAGCAGTCACTTGTTTTACAAATCCTAGAAACAGACAGTGCCATGCTATTTGAACCACCCCAGTACTTTAAAACACTTATCAACATATTTCTCTAGTCCATCCATCACTTTGGCAGAATTTCTTACAAAGGAAATCAAGTAAACGTATAAAATCTTGTGAAGCCTTCAGCACTTTGTTACAAAAGCTTTCCCTTTGTTGTTAAACCTAAGTGACAGTTCCAACTTACTGTCCTCATATCATGTTTCCCTTTCTTTCCAACTCCCTACTAACAAGAGTATCTAACCTCTGGGATGCAGTGTTGGATAGTTTAAAACAAAACGTGAGACCTCCTGCTCTGTCTCTATCACATATGTCCTCCTCAAATGTAACTGCCATTTGTCAAGAAGAATAGAGAGCTTTGCTTCTGAGAAACTAAAAGCCTCTCACTCTGTCAACCAGTATACAATTCAGTGGCACCTCTACACATCTACAAATCAGAACTGGAAGGGACCTTCAAAATGATCAAGCCCAACCTCTTCATCTTACAGGGGAGAAAACTGAATCTCAGAGAAGCTAAGTGACTTTCTTCAGATCACATAGATCATGAAAGGTAAGGCTAGGTAAGACCAGAAACCAGGTGACAAGAAATCCTATGGTATGGATAGACAGAAGATCTGGATTTGAGTCCTGTCTATCATGTACTATCAGTGTGACTGTGGGCAAGTCACAACTATTCTTAACCTCAGGTTTCCTCATCTGTGTTGTTGTAGTACATCAGTAGTTTTTCAGCCATGTCAGACTCTTCTTAACCCTATTTGGGGTTTTCTTGGCAAAGATATTGGAGTGGTTTGTCATTTCCTTCTCCAGTTCATTTTACAGATGAGGAAACTGAGGCCAATAGGGTTAAATGACTTGCCCAGGGTCACACAGCTAGTAAGTGTCTGAGGCTGTATTTGAACTCAGGTCTTTCTGACTCTGTCCATTGTACCACAAAAGTATAATAATACTTGTGCTAACTACCTCTCAGGGTGGTTGTAAAAATAAAATTTTATACTATGAAAGCACTGTGCAAAGTGTTGCACAAATATAACCAGTTATTATCACCTCCACCTTGTTGTTCATCATGATAAACCTTGTACTTCATATAAAAGTGTGAACAAGCTTCTGAAACATGAAACAAATATCATAGGATCACAGATGTCAAGATAGAAGGGGGACCTGAGAAGCCATCTCGTCCAACCACCTCATTTTTTAAAATGAAAGAACTGTTGTTTATGCCTTTTGCTTTTACATCACAATCGTTTCTTGATCTTGATCATAAAAGGGTTAAGTGATTTGCCCAGAGTTACACAGCTAGTGAGCTTCTGAGGCCAGATTGGAACCCGAGAAGATGAGTCTTCCTGACTTCAAGCCCGGCACTGTGTGCACTATGGCACCACCTAGCGGCCCAGGATTGGACTAGACAACTTCTAAAGTCTCTTCAAGCTCTAAGGTCTCTATTCAGGTCGCGTTCCCAAAAGCTGTAGGAAGCTCAAGAATTCTTTGGAAGAGAGTGGATATATCAATTCTCTAATACTACTTTTAGTGGCATTGTATTTCATATTTCAATGATCTACCTAATTTACTATTCAGGGGAAATTCGGAACCTGATATCCTATCTTAAACCATACCTCTAGGTCAATGAGCAGACCTTTTTCAAGGATTTACAGAAGGATAAGGACGTCATTCTTACAACAGACATTGAGGGATAGAAATTTGCACTGATGAAGTGACCCACATAGACGAATTTATGGATCCATAGAAATATGAAAGCAAAAGTACTATGTCCAGAGGCTTAAAGACTCAGGATTTCATTCATAACAAATAAAATATAGAATCAATTAATAAATAAAACCAGCATGTGTCTGAGTTTCAGAAGATTTGACAAGTCTGTTATGGGTTGTCAAAAAATACCACTACTCAGCTTTTCTTTGATCGGCACAGGACAGTCTTAGGGATCATTCTCATCTCAAGTCTTCTGTCCCTTTCCTCTGGGGGCTTTCTTTATAAATTTCTTTCTCAGAGTTTAAAAAGTTGAATTTTGGTTTGCAAGTACCTATAGCTTTCAAAAGGGAGCTTGAAAAATATTAAGCACTTCTAGTTTTGGATCTGGTGCCCAAAGTAAAATGCGACATCTTCACTGTGATCTGGTCTAGCAAATGGGCAATCCAGCTTACAACATATGTCCAGCCAACTGGTTGGATTCCATACAATTAGTCCCTGCTGTAGATTAATGAGATTATGTCGCTCTTACAGGCAGCAAATGTTATTTCCACCAGAATATATTTTACAGTTTGGGGTGTTCTGCATGTTAAAACATTTTTAATTACTTTTGTATACTGTGCCAAAAAGAACCATATGCCTATTCTCTTTAAATGACTGCTACTGTAGTCACCTGAGCATTCCTCAAAGCAAAAGAGAACTTGGGAGACCTTGAATATCCTTCTGCTTCATCCTGCAAAAAGAGAAACCCAGACTTTGCATTTAGTTTGTGCACCTGTAGGATAATGCTCCCTGTGCTTTATGAGCCATTTAATGTATGAGGAAAAGAAGCACATTCATACTCAAGCCTGAGGAACCCCCAAACTTACCTCAAAACAAGAAAGTGTCATGTGATTGTTTTTTAAGAAACAAAACCTGTAACAGAACAGCCAAGTGAATATGACAAAGGCTTGTATTTTGGTCCCCAAACAGGAATCTTGTGCCAATGACCTAAAAGAAACAAAATCAGGAGTTTTATCCTTATAATGCAGATTTTCTACGGACTACCTGTGTGATCTCGGCATAGCTAGAGATACACCATGGACTGGGTGCACTACCACACCTAGCCCACTCTGTGGGCAGACTTTATGACTTTGGACGAGTCAATTCAGTTCAGCAAGCATTTGCTAAGCCAACATTGTATACTAGGCGCTGAGCTAGGTACTCGAGATACAAAGAGGAACAATTCAAAGATACAAACAGATGCAAAGTGAAAACAGTTTCTGCCTCCATGGAGCTTACAGACTACTGGGTGAAAACAATACATAACAGATAAATAAATACATAGTATATGACATGAATATGAAGTAATTGGAGGGGGCTATGATAGTAAAGGCTTTTAGAGCAGCCCTCTTATAAGAGGCAGTACAGAAGTTCTGGTTTGAATAAAGCTAGGGATTTCAAGAGGTAGAGGTGAGGAGGGAATATATTCCAGGCATGTGGAAAATCCTATGCAAAGTCATAGGGAGACAAAAGATGTCATATGCAGGGGAATAGTAAATAAGCTATATAAAGTGCATGGGGTAGTTAGGTGGTGCGGTGAACAGAGTACAAAGCCTGGAGTCAGGAAGACTGGAGTTCAAATCCAGCCTCAGACACTTAATAGCTGTGTAAACCTGGGGCAAATCACTTACCTTGTTTGCCTCAGTTTCCTCATCTGTAAAATGAGCTGGAGAAGGAAATGGCAAATCACTCCACTCCATTATCTTTTCCAAGAAAACACCAAATGGGGGCACAAAGACCTGGACAGAACTGGATAACAACAGAAGAGTGTAGAAAGGGGAGTAATGTAGAATTCTGGAAAAATAGGATGCAGTCAGATTGTAAATGTCTCTAAATGCCAAATAAAGGAATTTAGACTTTGTGCTTAAGGCAACAGAGAGTCTTTAGAGCAGAGACTCTTAAATTTTTTTGTGTCATGATAGTTTTTGTCATTCTGGTGAGGCCTACAGATCTCTTTTCTGAAAAATATCTGTTGCCTACATTCATAATTGAAGGAATTGCTAAATTTAAGTTTTATTGTTTAGTTGTGTCTGACTCTTCATGACCCCATTTGGGGTTTTCTTGGCAAAGATTCTGAAGTGGTCTGCCATTTCCTGTCCTAGCCCTTTTTACAGATGAGAAAACTGAGTCAAACAAGGTTAAGTGACAAGTCACAGCTGATAAATATCTAAGGCCAAATTTGAACTCAGGAAGATGAGTCTTCCTGACTTCAGGTCCAGTATCCACTGTGCTACCTTTTCTGTTGAAGGTTAGTATAATAATAAATATGTATTTTTTTCCGCATTCAAAATTATAGATTCCAAGAACCCTGGCTCTAAAGCAGTGCAACATGACCAAAGCAATGCTCTAAGTATATCAATTCAGTAGCTATGTAGAGGACAGATTACAGAGGAGAGGGCCCAGAGGGAGGGCAGTGGTTCAGACGTGAGCCAAGCATGATGGTACATGTCTGTAATTGCTACTGCTTTAGGAATGTGAAGTCAGTACATTGCTTAAATTCACCAGTTCAAGTCCCACACCAATACAGTGAGCCTCCAGGGAGCTGAGGATCACCAGGCTGCCTGAGCAGGGTCAAGCAGGCCAAGGCTGGAGAAATGTAGCAGGTTCAAGTGTCCATTCATAATCAGCCTTGGGATCTTCTGTGAGTGACTGCCACATGTTCAGCCCCAACAGAATAGAAAAACATAGAATGGGAGCTAAACAAATGGTGAGAATGTAATGGCTATGACAGAGGTGGAGGAAGCATTGATAAACTTGGAGACTCACTCGATACAAGCAAGAGAGTCTCTGGGCTTCCATTTTCCTCATCTGAAAAATAAGATGGTTTAACTCAATGACCTCTACGGTCTTTTCCAGTTCTAAATCTACGATCTTTTTTTTTTTTTTTTAATCCTTTGGGTATCACAATTCACATGCAGAATGTGCAGTAATCTGCAGACCTAGAAAGTTTTTGACAATGATTAATGGAGCACATGGTAACAGATATCCCATTATTCTACCTTTTGAGAATCTCTATAAGCACTCAGAGAAGCTTCAGCATAGCAACCAACAGTTTTATCATCTGTTCCTATGAGAAGGTGTTTTGTAGGCACCCATTGGAGATTTTAGAGAAATCTAATCAGGCTAAAGGTTAACAAATTCTCAGATATTAATGACTTGGCATATTAATCTTACAAAGCCAAAGTCTATCTATTCAATACTTTTCTGAGGGGAACATCGGAGGGGAGAAGGAAAGAAAAGAATGTTAAGAATTGAGCACTGGTACAACTAAAAAAGAAAATCAATAAGTATGTGAGTACAATAGTAAACTTTGAAGAAAGACAACCCACCTTAAAAAAATATAAAGATGGAAAAAATACAACGTGGTTCCGATTAGTGCAAATAATGAACCCTCTGAAGTGGTCACATATATCCAAATTTGCACTATTTGAAGCTATAATTATGTAGTTATACAAGGTAATTTATTCTAGCCCAATGGAAATCTGCAGTGTGAATACAAATAATGCAATTACTTCAGGAAAATTCTTATTCATGTTCATCATTATGCAAGCTATAAAGCTATCTTCTGAATTATCTTTAAGTTTCTTCAAAAATATTTTTATTATAATAAAAGCTTCCTAATTTTGTTTTGGTCCCCAAACTCATAGTAATCATCTATATTTTGATTCAAATACCAGTGTAATGGCACCCTTTCAATATGTGTTTATGTGTGTATATGTGTGTGCGCGTGTGTGTGTATCTCCACAAATTATATCTATCTATATACATATATATATACATATATATAAAACAATGCAATAGAAAACAGAAGCATATGTACATATAATTCATCCAGCAAGAACTCAAGCTAAATTAGAAAAGAATAAAAGCTTCTTCTCCCTCTTCCAACACCTGATTCTCTTAGAACCAGACACTTAAATTCTCTCCTCTGGTTCAGGGAAGGAACCCCAGAGACCTTTCTGGAGATGAGGAGAACTCCTGTATCTCACATATCTCTATGGTGACTAGCCTTCACCCTAGTTTTCAGAACATAGATGTGGATTCTAGAGTGGGAAGATAGAGCAGAGGAGCTATTCTCACGGCAGGCTTCCAAACTGGTCTCTTGACCATTCTGTTCCCCACCCAAAACCACATCCTCTTTGGGGATCACTGGGTACCCAGGAACACAGAGGGATGAGTGATTTCTTTCCTATTTTCATATCCCTCAACCTGGAACCCTATGCTGACCTTCCAGCACAGTCTGACTGCCTCTTCACAATCAGAAAAGAAATAACTTTTAGTGGTTTTCTATCTTTAAGCTGCCACAGAAAGATAGCTGTCTATCTATTCCTTAAAAGCCTCTTTAAAATTCTTGATTTGGCAGCACAAATTACTAAAATTGAAACAGTATGCAGAAAATTAATGTGGTTCTTTTGAAAATTTGTTAAGCATTCCATATTTTTTAAGTTTCCAAAAAAGTCCCCAAAACCTTTCCAAAGGTTGTGATTCTCAGCTCTTAACGCTCCTTAGTGATCCACAGAAACTTTTTGAGAGCTAATTTATTATGTGCCAAATCCTATCCCTAGGTGTTTGTTTCAGGGAAGTTTTCCTTCATAGAATATGAGCTCCTCAAGAGGAGGGATAGTTTTCATCTTGTAACCCCAGTCCCAGGCACAGTACTTGGCACATGGTAGGAGTTTAAGAAATGCTTGTTGATAGATTGATTAATTGAAACCACAATCCCTTATTTATGGCATTAGGATAAGGATAAGACCTGTGATTTCACTGGTGCAGGAAGCTTCTGGTATGGAGCTTTCTCTACCAGAAGTTAGAATCATCTCTGTAACTTCTAGTAGAGTATCGCCTTGAACGTTAAGTGACTACATAAAAGGCTGTGTCACACAGCTATTTGTGTATCAAAAGTGAGACTCTAACCACATTGACATGCTCCTTTTGGTTTGCAGCATTACAGAGTAAAAATCTCCCACAGAATTATTTATTTTTACCTATAAGAGGGACCTCAAAGGATCTTTCCCTCCAGCTCCCAGTTTCTAAGCGAGAGTTGCAATCAAAAGTTCTGAAGAAACAAGACCCTCTAACAATACTATTAGTAGCCAGTTGCAGAGTACAATAATGCTTACAATCAGGTTCTCTCTTTATGATTCATTTACTCGATTTTACACATAGCTTTTCTGATTCCGTCCTCTGGAAACACAGGACAGTTGGTCAGCTTCTTACAATGACTGCCTAAATCCACAATGGTTGGTTATCCTGATCACCTACATCACAAAAGATACAATCTCAATCTGAACAATCCAGGGTTATATAAGGCAATAGTAAGGAATTGGAATCAGACTTCCAATGTCTCACATTCCCACCAGTTGAGCTAATGGATGACATCCAAAGGCAGAATGTTTCCTCTTCAATAGACTTGCTACTTGGAAATGGTAGTGCAAAGACACCAATCTGTTTTTCTTTTTTTTCCCCCAGAGGGCCACTTCAAGCATTGACTTTGGTATATGAAACCCCACTCAGTTTTCACTTTCTCCACTTAGCATCTGGAGAAATAGGACCAGACTGCAATTTGGAATCAATACTAAATGAAAAAAAGTGGGAAAAATATCAGTCTGCTCAATTTCCATCTTCCAGCTTTGCTTTGGATTAAGAGTTAGGAAACCTGAGTTTCAATACTAGCTGTGTCTCAAATTAGTGGCCAACCTTGGGCAAGAAATTCTACTTCTCTGGGCTCCAAATTAATCATCTGTGAAATGAAGGTATCATACTAAATAATTTCAAAGGATGTTCCAGCTCTAATATCTAATGCTTTTTTATTGTTTGGGGGTTTTTTGCATTTTATTTTTTTCTGAATTATATGTAAACAAAAAATTTTAGCATTCATTTTTAAAATTTTGATTTCTTAATTCTCTTCTTCCCTCCACTAGGAAGATCTTCCTTGAAAAGACTAGCAATTTAATATGGATTACACATGTACAGTCATTTTCATGTTAGCTATATTGTAAGAAAAAACACAGACAAAAAACCCAAAAATAATAAAGTAAAAAAGTGTGCTTCAATCTGTATTTAGACTCCATCAATTCTTTCTCTGGAGGTGGATAGCATCCTTCATTATAAGTCCTTTGAAATTGTTTTGGATCATTGTATTGCTGAGAATAGCTAAGTCATTTAGAGTTGATCATTTTTACAATATTTGGTACTGTATATAATGTTCTTCTGATTCTGCTCATTTCACTTTGCATCAGTTCATGTCAGTCTTCCCATGTTTTTCTGAAAGTAGCCTGTTCATCATTTCTTATAGCGTAATAGTATTCTCATTTAATGATTTTTTTTTAAAAAAAGAAGTGGATCATCTCTCTGTACTTTTGTGTTTTGAGCTCCACACTCTGAACATTTTGCAATAGATGACTTCTAAAGTTCTTACTAACTTTTAATCCTTTTATTCTCCCCCTACCCCAACACCCAAACACAACTCTACCTATAGCTTTCAACCTCCTCTTAGCTAGTGGTCCATAGCCTGGGGTCCATGAACTCCAAGAGGTTTGTGGGTAGATTTCAGGGGATCTATGGACTTGGATAGCAAAAAAATACATCTTAACTTCAATAAAATTATTTTTTTAATTCTATGTACTTTATTTTATACATTTGAAGACATGATTTGTATATTGGAAGCTTATAGGCTCACATCCTGTGATATGGTCTTCAAAAACCAAGGCCACTTCCACGTAATTCTGAGACAGGACTTTTGTGTAATATCTTAAGACTAGTAGAGGTTAAATGATCTGTTGGTAAGGAATAAGACAATTTCATTTAGTGTGGAGCTGATCAGAGTCTAAAACATGAAACTTCATATCTTGTCATGTGTATTATAGTGTCAGGATTCATATAAGCCAATTAGTTATGCTTATTTGAGGCTTACTAAGTATAAATTACTTTATGAGATGCAGGGTGATGTAGTAAGTAGAGAGCTGGCTTTGGAGGCAGGAAAGCCTGGGTTAAGACTAAAAGTTGACAGGTCTGCCTTGGGAGGGGGAGTTTCCTCACTGGGAGTTGTCTAGAACAATAACATCACAGGTAGGTCTGGTTTAAAAAAAAACGAAACAAAAAGCAGAGCTTAATAAGAGCAAGCCAGACCTAATAAATAGAAAGTTGCCTTTGAAGACAGGAAGACCTGGGTTCGATTCCTATCTATGACACATACTGACTCTGAACAACTCATTTAACCTCTCAATGCCTTGCCAATGCTCTGAGACTATAAGTTGCAGGACAGATGCCAACTTCAGGGTTATAGTTCATTAGTGGAGAGTCAAAAGGGAGCATTGCTTTTGGTGATAAGGGATCAAGGACTTGGAGGAAGAGGATCACTTCTAGCCCCAAGGGAATGGGGCCCTGAGGAGTAATATTGATTGCAATACAAAGGATCAAGGGTCTTTCTTGAGTAAGGATCAGGGTATAGATCAGGAGAGCAGTGACCACCCTTATCCCCAGATCACATTCCTTTGAAAGCACCAAAAACTTCCAAGTCCTTAGAACTAGTTCTGAAAAGAGCAGTGTTAAAAAGCCTCAAGCTTGAGATAGTAACCTCACCCACACACACACTATGAACAGAACCTAATCTTACCATAAAGTTCAAAATCAAGAAACAGGATGGAAAAATGACCAAACAACAGCGAAAAGAAACTGGCAATAGAAACCCACTATGGCGACAGGGAAGATCAAGACATAAACTCAAAAGAAGACAATGAAATTCAAACATCTACAAGCAAAGCCTCAAAGAAAAAAATGTGAATTGGACACATTGCCCAACATGAATTCCTGGAAGAGCTAAATGCTTATTTCAAAATCAAATAAGGATGGTAGAAGAAAAATTAAGTGAAGAAATAAAACAATGGAAGAAAATTATGAAAGGACAATTAACAGCTTGGTAAAAGAAACAAAAAAGTACTGGAGAAAATCACACCCTAACTGTGCATACCCTTTGATCCAGCAATACTCCTACTAGGTCTGTATCCCAAAAAGATCATTAATAAAGACTCACATGTACAAAAATATTTATAGCAACTCTTTTTGTGGTAGCAAAAAATTGGAAATTGGGGGGATGCTTATCAATTGGGAAATAGCTGAACAGGTTATGGTATAGGAGTGTAATGGAATGCTATTGTTCCATTAGGAATGATGACCAGGCAGACTTCAGAAAAACCTGGAAGAAATCTGGAAAAACATGAATTGAAGCTGAGTAAAATGAGCAGAACTTGGAGAACACTATGCAGTAACAGCAACATTGTGTGAAAACCAGTTTTGATAGATTTAGCTCTTCTCAGCAATGCAATGATCTAAGACAATTCCAAAAGGGTCACATTTCCAAAAAATGGAAAATGCTATCCACATCCAGAGAAAGAACTATGGAGTCGAATGCAGATTAAAGCATATTATTTTCTCTTTTTTGTTGTTTTTGTTTTTTCTTCCTCATGGTTTTTTCCTTTTGTTCTGATTTTTGATTCACAACATGACTAATATGGAAATATGTTTAATATGAGTGTATATGTATAACCCATATCAGATTGCATGCCATTTTGGTGAGGGAAAACATAAGAGAGGGGAGGAAATTTAGAACTCAAAGTCTTATAAAAGTGAATGTTGTAAACTAAAAATAAATAAATAAACTTTTAAAAAAGAAAATTGCACCTTAAAAAGCAGAATTGGCAGAATGAAAAAAGAAGTACAAAAGGTCACTAAAGAAAATAATTTCTTAAAAATTAGAACTGGGCAAGTGGAAGCTAATGACTCCATGAGACATCAGGAAACAATAAAATAAAGTCAAAAATAAAAAACAGAAGGAAATATGAAATGTCTCTTTAGAAAAGCAAAAAATCTGGAAAGTAGATGAAGGAAAGATAATTTCAGAATTATTGGACTATCTGAAAGCCACAATAAAAAAAAAGAGTCTAGACATCATATCTCAAGAAATTATCAAGGAAGACTACTTCACTATCCTAGAAACAGAGAGTAAAATAGAAATTGAAAGAATCCACTGATCACCACCTGAAGGAAATTCCAAAGTGAAAACTCACAGGAATATTGTAGCCAACCAGAACTCCAAGGTCAGGGAGAAAACACTTCAAGCAGTCAAAAATTTTAAATACCAAAGAGCCACAGTTAGGATTACAGATTTAGCAGTTACCATATTAAAGGAGCTAAAGGCAAAAGAGCTGGAATTACAACCAAGAATAACCTACCCAGTAAAACTGAGTATAAATCTTCAAAGGGAAAAAATGGACACTTAATGAAATAGAAGACTTTCAAGCATTCCTAATAAAAAGACCAGACCTGAACAGAAAACTTGACTTTCAATAATAAGACTCAAAAGAAGCAAAACAGGGTAAACATGAAAGAGAAATCATAAGGGACTTAAGAACTTTAAACTGCTTAGCTTCCACAATGGAAGATGATATAGGTAAGTTCTAAGACCTTTATCATTATTAAGGCAGTTAGAGGGATCCTGCATAGAAAGAGAGCATAGGAGGTAGATTATGTTGGAATAATGTGAAGAAATGGATAGGTGAAAAAGGAGCATGACCTGGAAGAAGGGGGAAAGGAAAGGAAAGGAAGAATAGGGGAAATTATTTCATATAAAAGAGGCATGCAAGGAAGAGCTTTTATAGAGAAAGAAAAATGGGGGAGAGGGTAGGTAATGCTTGAATCTCACGTTGAAATTTGGTCAAAGAGGAAAAATATATAGATAGATCTATCCATATGCATGTGTACGTATCTATATATATTACATATATACGCATATATATATTTGTTTATACACACACATACATATGGTTTGTCCTTTGCTCTTGAAGAGGACCAATGACATCAGAAAGGTGATGTCTTGACTTGCAACTGAATTGGATTTAAGTGAGGCAGGGCTGTGCAAAGTCAACAATCTCATTCTCTCATCCAGAGCCACCTGGGTACAGTGGTAAGATACAGGTCAGTATGATTGAAGACATATACTCTATTGATAATAGAAATGTATCTTACCCAACAGAGAAGTAGGAGGGGAAGGAGACAAGGGAAAGGGCAGACAAAAGAACCCAGTGGTTAAAAGAAAAACAGAATTCAGAGGAGAGGCACGATAAAAAGTGAGAGAGTAGTATAAACAGAAGAAAATAGGATGGAGGGAAATGCACAGTTACTAATCATAACTATGAATGTGAATGGAATGAACTCACCCATAAAGTGGAAGTGGATAAAAGAATGGATTAAAAATCAGAATCCTACAATATGTAATTTATAAGAAATACAACTGAAACAAAGCGACACATATAGACTTAAGGGGCTGGAACACAATCTGTTATGCTTCGGATGAAGTAAAAAAAAAAAAAGCAAGGGTAGCAATCCTGGTCTCAGACAAAGCAAAAGCAAAAGTAGACCTAATTAAAAGGAATAAGCAAGGAAACTACATCTTGCTAAAAAGAAACCATAAACAATGAAGTAATATCAATACTAAATACATATGCACCAAATGATATAGCATCCAAATTCTTAAAGGAAAAGTTAAATGAATTATTGAAGGAAATAGACAGTAAAACTACACTAGTCGGGGACCTCAACTTTCCCCCCTCAGAGAAAGAGATAAATCTAGACATAAAATAAGAAAGAAGTCAAGGAGATGAACAGAGTCTTAGAAAAGTTAGATATAATAGACCTCTGGAGAAAACTGAATGGGAATAGAAAGGAGCACACTTTTTCCACACACTTCCCTAGTACAAGGCATAGACACACTCAAAAAAATGACTATTAGGGCATAAAAACCTCAGAACTAAATGCAGAAAACCAAAAATATCAAATGTAGCCTTTTCAAACCATAATGTAATGAAAAATATATTTGATAAAGGGTAATGAAAGCATAATTAAAAGCTAATTGGAAACCAAATAACCTAATCCTAAAGAATGAGTGGGTCAAAGGACAAGTCATAGAAACAAGCAATAATTTCATTAAAGAGAATGACAACAATGAAACATTGCAAAATTTGTGGATTTTGTCACAGTAGTACTTAAGGGAAATTTTTTTAAAACATCAATGAAAGAGAAAAGGCAGGTCAATGAACTGGGTTTGAAACTAAAAAAAAAAAATCAGAAAAAAACCAAATTAAAAATTCCCAATTAAACACAAAAATGGAAATTCTGCAAACCAAAGAAGAGATTAGTAAAACTGAAAGCCTTTAAAAAACTGAACTAGGAACTGTTTTTTTTAATTTAATAAAATAGATGAGTCATTGGTCAGTTTTATTTTTTAAAAAGAAAGAAAACTATATTACTAGCATCAAAAAATGAATGATAGATTCACTACCATTGAAGAGGAAATTAAAGCAATTATTGGGAACTATTTTTCCTGATTATATGCCAATAAATCTGACAATCTAAATGAAATGAATGAATAATTACAAAATTTTAAACTGCCCATATTAACAGAACAGGAAATCAAATACTTAAATAAATCTTAGAAAAAGAAATCAAATGAACCATAATGAGCTCATGGATGAGATGGATTTACAAGTGAATTCTACCAAACATTTAAGGAACAATAAATCCAAATACTATAGAAGCTGTTTTAAAAAAATAAGTAAGAAAGGGTCATACCAAATTCCTTTTATAACACAAATATGATTTTGATACCTAAAGCATGGAGAATAAAAACAGAGAAAGAAATTTCCTTGATGAATATTGATGCAAAATTTTTAAATAAAATACTACCAAGGAGATTACAGTAATTTATCACAAAGATCCTACATTATGTCCAGGTGGGATTTACGCTAGGAATGCAGGGGTGGTTCAATATTAGGAACAATATCAATTGATCATGTCAATAGCAAAAACAACAAAAATGATTATGATTATATGATTATATCAATAGATGCAGAAAAAACCTATGACAAAATACAATTCCTGTTCCTAATTTTTTTAAACACTTACAAAACATAGGAATCAATGGAGCTTTTCTTAAAATGATGAGCAATATCTATCTAAAGCCAAGAATAAGCATTATCTGTGATGGAGATAAACTTGAATCCTTCCCAACAAAATCAGGAGTGACGCAACGATGTTCATTATCACCACCATTATTCAGTATTGTACTTGAAATGGCAATAAGACCAGAAAAAAAAGGAATTCATTTAGTCAACAAGGAAATGAAACTATTAGTCTTTGTAGAAGCTATGATGGTATACTCGGACAATCCTAGAGAAACAACTAAAAAAGAAGTTGAAACAATTACCAACTTCAGCAAAGTTGCAAGATATAAAATAACACACATAAATCATCAGTATTTCTATATATCACCAACAAAATCTAGCAATAAGAGATTAAAAGAGAAGTGGCATTTAAAATAACTGCAAGCAATGTAAAATATTTGAAAGTCCACCTGCCAGGATAAACCCAGGAACTATATGAACACAATTACAAAACATTTTTCACACAAATAAAGTCAAGTCTAAACAATGGGGAAAATACTCATTGATCATGAGTAGACCAAGTCAATATAATAAAAATGACAGTTCTACCCAAATTAATTTACTTATTCAGCTGTTATACCAATAAAACTACCCAAAATTACTTTATAAAGCTAGAAAAAAGAATAACAAACTTCATCTGGAAGAACAAAAAGTCAAGAATGTGATGGGAATCAATGGAAAAAAGATGGGGACTACCTCCACTTAGTTTATAACTCCTCAGGACAGTTTTCAGAATTTCTAGTCAGAAAAATCATCACCTAGCCATAGCTTTCTAGTAATGATCATCTCTATGCTCACCAAGGTTGATCCTTAATTACAGATGCATAGTATGGTTCTGGCCTCATATTGTAAATCCTTCCAATTTGATAGGACCAGCCTGAGCTTATGTTCTGCATATAACTTTTGAGAACCTAAGGTCACTTCCACACTATGATGAGGGATGAGTGTGAGGTAAAATAATTTAGAGCAAGAAGGAACTTTAAAGATCATTTAGTCCAACCTCCTTATTTTACAGGTGAACCTCTCTAAACCATGAGGCCTATAAAAGCAAAGTCTTAGTTAATACACAGAGGGGCTGTGATTTGGGTTTTTCTCCTCACTGTACTATGACCAGAACCAATTGTTATGTGTCTGTTTTTTTTACTACCTTTCATTTAGCATCTCCAAATATTTGCCACACCCCACCCCAAACAAATACATCTGGCTTAGGGGAGGCATCATGCCATGGTGGATACAATGCTGCACTTCTCTGGTATCTGGTAGTTGTGTGTCCCTGGGCAAGTCACTTAAAACTCTCTGACCCTCAGTTTCCTCACCTATAAAATGGAAAGAATAATACCTATAGCACCTACCTCAACAGGGTTGTTGTGAGGCTCAAATGAGAGAATACATGTAAAGTGCTTTGCAATCCTTAAAGATTTGTAAAATATGAGTTGCTATTGCTGCCCCAACCACTCTTCTATGAGTATGGGAAGGAGGACTTTCTGGCAAGATTTTTTTTTCATTTTTTCATTAATTATTTATTGATTTTAAATGTTTTTTTTTAATTTTAAGTTCTAAATTCTTTCCCTCTCCTGTACCTCCCCCACCCACTGAGAAGGCAAGTAATATCAATAATAATATCAATTATACATATACAATTATACATATTGCCATATTAGCTATGTTGCAAAAAAAACAAGAAAAATAAAGAAAGTGAAAAATATATACTTTAATTTATACCCAGAGTTCATCAGTTCTCTCTCTGGAGGTGGATAACATTTTTCATCATGAATCCTTTGGAACTGTCTTGGATCATTGTACTGATCAGAGTAGCCAAGTCTTTTGCAGTTGATCGTGGTTATAATATTGCTATTATACAATGTTCTCCTGGTTCTGCTCGTTTCACTCTGCATCAGTTCATAAAAGTCTTCCCAGGTTCTTCTGAAACCATCCTGGCAGGAGTGTTAACCACCTCTTCCTCCAACCAACCCACTACTCTAACTTTTACACCACAGAAGGATACTTCCTCAGTTCTTAATCTGAGGGGGTGGGGTGGGATGAGAATGGTCTTTGAACTTAGATGGAGAAAAAAAATTATATCTTTTTTTCCCCACTAGCTTTTAACTGAAATTTAATATTTCCTTCAATTATTTGGAAATGTGGTTCTAAGAAGGGGTCCATAAGGCTTCATCAACTGCTAAAGCGGTCCATGACACACACAAAAAAGTTATGAATTCCTGCTCTAGAAGGAGGGGCCAAACCCAGTCCTGATGCACCCAATATTTGAGTACAGAGATTATAGATGTCCGAGGGACCTTAGAAGCCACCCAGTCCAATCCACCGTCATATTACATATGAGGAAATTGAGAAATTAAGTGACTTCCCCAAGGTCTCCCAGGTAGGTAGTAACCTCTGCCCCTCAACCCAATCCACTGTCCTTTCCACTGCAGCATGCTACTCTCTCTTTCATTCTAACTTTCTGTGCTGACTGAGAGAAGCATTGGAGCAAATACTTGGTGTCAGTCATGTTTTGTTTTTGTTTTTCTAACCCCGTTGCCTTTTCACTGGCTATCCCCCACACCTAGAATGATCTCTCTCTTTATCTCCAAAACTTAGCTCTCAGTTCTAGATTTAACTCAAAAATTACTTTTCCCCTATCTCCCCTCTACCCACCAGTATCTTCACTCAAATATTATCTTTCATTTACACTGAATATATCCTGTATAGGCATAGTGATTTGCCTATAGGCATGCCTATAGGCACGTTATTTACCCCATTAGAATGTGAACTTCTTGAGGACAGAGATTCTTTTTGGGCTTTCTTGGCATCCCAAGCATTTATCCCAGTGTCTGTCACATGGGCTTGTTGATTGACTAACTGTCACAGTCTACAAGGAGGGGTTTCTTTAAGCTGTTGGAACTTCACTGAGAGCACTGCTTAGTACTGTTTTCTGAGCACTGGGGAATCCCTTTTCTCGCTGGGGAGGGAGTCGTTGTTTTCCTCCCGGTGTAACATTCCCCTTGAAATAGATCCACCAGGACTGTTCTCGCCTCCAAAGGATGGGGAGAGCTGTAAAATAACACAGCAACAAACGCCTACAACACTAACTGGTGTAGCAAATATAACTTGATACTTTTCTATGATCTGAATTTGGTCAATTGCCTTTCCTTCTTCCTTCCCATTCAGGAAGTTTGCATTCTGTGATCTAAGATAATTCCAAAAGACTCATGTTAGAAAATGCTGTCTACATCCAGAGAAAGAATTATGGCGTCTGAACGCTGATTGACACATACTATTTTCTCCCAGTTTTTTTTTTCTTTCTCATGGTTTTTCCCTTTTGTTCTGATTCTTCTTTCACAACATGACCAATGTGGAAATATGTTTAAATATGATTGTACGTGTATAACCTATATCAGATTGCATGCCATCTTAAAGAGAGTGGAACATTTAGAACTGTAAATCTTATAAAAGTCAATGTTGAAAACTAAAAATAAATAATTTTTTTAAAAAAATGTGCATTCTGAAGTCATAAAACAGCCTCATTTTAAAAACACCATTTCAGCGTCTGATGCTTGCATTGTGTACTTAACCATCTCTCATACATGCTTTGAGACTGTACCAGACCTGGAATTTTAGTCAGGAAGTCCTAAGTCCTGCTTTAGAAACTTACAAGTCACTTAACCTCTCTTTGCCTGGGTTTCATCATCTGTAAAATGGGAATAATAACAGCACCTACTTCACAAGGATATTGAAAGGATCAAATATAATAATATATGTAAAATGCTTTGCGAATATTAAAATGCCATATAAATACTATTATCATTATTTTCTGTTTTAGATGCTGCTTTTCCCAAGAAGACATTTTTCCAAGACTTCTTTAGTTTGTAGACAAATACAGAGACACATCAAAAAAAAGTAACCAAGGAAGGACCAAGAATACAGTGGGGACACACCTGCTGTAGATTCAGTACCTGTCACAGCTGAAAATCTGGAGTACGGTCTAATGCCTTGAGGCATTCAAGAAGTTAAACCAGTATGTTGAGTCTCAAAGAGGAAAGACGCTTGGATGTTTCACGTGAGTATCGCTGACAACTCCCTGCAAAGCTTCCCCCTCACTCTGCCCAGCCTCTGGCTCAGTTGGTTGTCCTCAGAGAGGACCAAAATGACTCAGACTCAGGAGGAATAAGGCAAAGAGAACTAAAGGGACTGGCAAAGACCCTGGACACCAGGAAAATAAATTGTACCAGACACTGTAATACGGTCAGCCTCCAAGAACCTTAATAAATGCTAGTTTCCAAAGGAGGAGACAGATGAAAAGTTTAAATACCAATTCTGGACAATAATACAATTGTGTCAAGACTCATAATAGCTATCCTGAGGTAGTACATAATTAAGTGCTAAGGGAATCGTTCAGGCACTAAGTTCTGTGGTCTTACCTATGGATTCATTGATGTAGGAAACTTCTGATGAAGAAACTCCTTCTACCATGGCAGATCAGCAACTGCCCGGCAACTTACAGTCTTAGAGAATGGGCAGGGCATTGAGAGGTTATATGAGTCGTCCGGTCATGCAGTCAGTATGAGTCAGGAATTGAATCCAGGTCTTCCTGCCTTCAAAGGCAACTTTCTATCCACTGGGGCTTGCTTGCTCTGCTTTTTGCTTTGTTTTGTTTTAAACCAGACCTGCCTGTGATTTTATTGTTCTAGGCAACTCCCAGTGAAGTAACTCCCCCCACCACCACCACCAAGGCAGAACTGCCAACTTACAGTCTAACCTCAGGCTTTCCTGCCTCTAAAGCCAGTTCTCTACCCACTATATCATCCTACATCTTATTAAGTAATTTATACTTAATAAAGTAAACACAACTAACTCAAGTAAGCACAACATAGCCTGTATGTATCCTGACACTATAAGGCACACGGTGAGGACTCTGAGCAGCACCACACTAAATGATTTGTATTTTTATTTTCCACCAACAGATCATTTTACCTCTTTAGATACTCCACAAAAATCCTGCCTCTGGGTAGGGTAGAAGTAGCCCTGAGTTTTTTTGAAGACTATACCAGAGGGCATGAACTATTATATATTATGCCAACTTGAAAGGGTTTCATATATAAGCCAGACCAAATGCCTCCTCTCTGAAGAACAGTGTAGCTTAATCCTGAAAGACTCATCACCAGAAGATTGGCCAAAAAGTGACTATATTTTTTTTTTTGCCATAGCAACCCATGACATAGACAACAACGCAAATGGTCCTAGGTTCTCTATGGTCCCCTCCTATTTCTTCACTGATAGTGGAGTGATGAAAAGAAGGGATGTGGTACTGAGAATTACATAATTCTATGACTGTTTACAAGCTGACAGTGCTTTTAACATGTCAGCTTCACCTAAAGACCCACAGACTCACATGTTGTTGGAGAAATTGAAGCACATCCCTATTGGCATTCTTAGTATAAATGAAACCAGAAGACATCAACAAATCACAGCTAAATTGAAGGGTAGCTCTCAGATTCTTCTCAGAGAGGGAAATGAAGGAGCTGGTTTCATCAATGTGCCAAAGACAACAAGAAACATCATTTCTTGGGACACTTAGTCCTTTCCTCTTCAAGTTTGTACTCATGATGAGTACGAACAAAAAGACTACTATGAGGAGAGGTGTCATTCATGGGCCGTTATCCAGCATAGAGAATAAAGAGGTAGAGAAAGCCTATGAAAACTTGACAGATCCTGAAAACTTGTAGATTTACACTTTGATAGTCTATAACTCTGATGCAGCTAAGTAGATCAGTGGCTAGAGCTTTGGCTTTAGAGTCAGGAAGGCTCATCTTTCTGAGTTCTAATCTGACCTCAAAGACTTAGTAACTGTGTGATCCTGGGCAAGTCACTTAACCCTGTTTGCCTCAGTTTCCTCATCTGTAAAATGAGTTGAAGAAGGCAAACTGCTCCAGTATCTTTGCTAAGAAAACCCCAAATGAGATCATGAAAAGCCAGACATGACTGAAATGCCTGAATAAGAACAAAAAAACAACTTGGATGCAAAGTGGACTCAGAAGTAGATGTTGAAAAATATGTTGTAAAATACAATTCTGGATCAAGAAACAAAAACAACTAAAGACTTATAGACCCCTTAGAAGCTGCAAATCTCTTTACAATTTTCCTTTTAATCATCAGCTTAACAATTATCAAAACAGCACAAACATTTCAGTATACAGTATTATAAGAAAGGAGATCTTAAATATAACTGTATCAGAATTGCATGGAGGGAGAGATGGAGATGCTTTCTCCAATTTACCAGTGACTGATATCATGGGACTGGAGTATCTGGGGCTGGTAAAGGAAAATCCTGGAGGAAGAAGGAGAAGAAACAAAGGCAAGAGTTGGAGTGTTTGGAGTTTCATCTTCCATCTTGGTACCATATGGATTTCTTCAAAAACTGAGCATTTAGCCTTCCACTGACTTGTGCTACTCTGGGCTTCAATGCAAATACTCAGGGAGGTAGCTGTGTCTGTGGCTGTGACTCTAGCTATAGCCAATGCTGTTATTAACGATGCATTTGATTCTGGGCAGAGAGAGACTAAAACCAGAAGGTGTGGTATAGATTGCACCAGGCTAGGTGAGTAACTGTCCCTTAAAACAGTATCCCTCTATCAGGACTCTGAGATGGAGAAGGAAGCAATGACCCTGACAGACGAGTTTTCTGAGGGAAAGGAATTAGAGTAGCCAGTTCCCCACTGCAATTGGCAGCACCCTCCATATATATGTGTGTATGTGTATATGTATATATATATGTATATATATACTCTGTGTGTGTATATGTATATGTGTGTGTGTATACAGCAGCCACAAACTACTTCCCTTCTCCTTACTCCTCTTTTCTTTGCTATTATTTTTCCCATTGTCATCTAAAGCAATCAATATCCAAAACTCCTTGTTGTACAATAGTATACTCTGTGGCAAAGGCAAATAGAAGGGAGAGGTAGTGTGAGGACACTGGGGGACACATCCCACACCTAACAGGAGGCCCAGGACAAGAAGTAGCAGAGCAATGATTTCTTCCTTGGGAAATCACCAACCTTTTTGCTTACTCTCTTATAGTAGCCTATCACCAGTTGAAGGGGAGAAAGAAGAGAAAGAGTAAGCAGAGAGAGACTTCTAACCTAAAATGAATCAAAATCTCCTATATTAGAAAGGACAAGCCTACCTAGGACAAAGGAGAAGGGAATTCCTATTTTAGAATCCTTAACCAGTGCACTTGTTAGCTATGTGACCCTGGGCAAGTCACTTAATTCTGTCTGCCTCAGTTTCTTTATCTGTAAAATGAGCTGGAGAAGAAAATGGCAAAGCACTCCAGTATCTTTGCAAAGAAAACCTAAAAGGAGTCACAAAATGTCGAATACCACTGAAAAACAACTAATCAACAACCAATGCACACCTGGGTTCCCCTCCAAGCTCTATCTCCCCTTCCAGCAGTAGTTCATCGGTGAACGGTCAGAGACTGCCTTCATTCACCTTAATCAGCACCTACACATCAATCAATCAATAAGCATTTATTAAGTGTTGAAATGTGCCAGGTACAGTGCTAAGCATTAGGGGTAAGAAAAGAGTCCTTGCCCTCAGGAAGCTTACAATATAATCTGAGAGACAAACTGTAAGTGATTATACACACACACACACACACACACACACACACACATACACACACATACACACACATATATATATAAACATATGATAAGGAAAAAGACAAAAAGAAGGCATTGAAGTTAAAAGGGGTTAAGGAAGACTTCCTGTAAAAGATGGGATTCTAGATGGGACTTAAAGAAAGCCAGAGAGGTCAGTAATGGGAGAAGAGGAGGAAAAACATTCCAGTCATGGGGAACAGCCAGAGAGGATGCTGGGAAATGGGATTTGGAGTGTTTTGTTCATGGGACAGCCAGAAGACCAGCATCATCACCAGCATTCTATAATATATAAGAAAATATTCTGTATTTTCTGTAACATCCAGTCAGAAGAATCTGTATGACATCACAAGAAATGAAATTTAATATACCTCAACAGGTCAGAAGCGACTGATTACCAATGAACAATGATTTCAGAATCAACTGTCTACACGCAGTCATCATCAGCTGGTTGGAACAAAGGCCAAAACAGATGCCAGAGGAGAAGAAAGAATAAAGATGAGACGCTATCGTGAGTTACATACAGCAGCTCCAGCATCACCAGTTCAAGCAAGCTGCCAACTCTGAAAAAGTGAGGAATGAGCAAAAATGAAGATCATGCTTATCACCACTTCTTAGAGAAGTTTACCTAATTAAAAAAACCTGAGTCAGAAATCATCTCAGGGAGCAAACACTTAATCTTTCCAAGAGAAGGGTCAGGGCAACAGCAAGAGTTTAGAGTGTGAGATGGAGAAAGGACATGAATCTTTGTCATTTCAGTAATATGACTGACAACCCCCTTATGTGGGGCTCCTTAAGAGTAGTCGGGCAGCTAGACAGCTTGATAGATAGAGTGCCAACCCTGGAATCATGGAGACTCATCTTCCTGAGTTCCAATCTGACCTCAGATGCTTACTGGCTATGTGACCCCAGGCAAATCACTTAACCCTGTTCGCCTCAGTTTCCTCATTTGTAAAATGAGCTGGAGAAGGACATGGCAAACCAGTCCAGTATCTTTGCTGAGAAATCCCCACATGGGGTCATGAAGAGGCAGACATGACTAAACCACTGACATTAAGAACAGTTGTCACATAGATGATAAATGTCCCTGAAAGAAGAGCCCATTAGAAGAAAAGGGTGATTCCCTCAGAACCCCCAAGTTCTCTCCCTGTTGTGGGGGAGGAATCTAGAGCCCTCCATAGGCCCCTAGGAGTGCTGGAAAACCATCAGAAAAGTCAGGAGAGGTTTTTGACTGTCTACGTGCTCAAGTACATATGCTTGCTGGGTCCTTTACTCTTAAATATCTGGTCCATGTTTTATGCCTTATAAGCCTAAGTGAGTGAACGAGGGAGAGTTGATGGTCACCCTTTGAGAAAGCATTGTGTACTGATTATGATATTTTCTCAGGCACTGTCTCCTTCATGCAGTTGTCCCTGTTTTGGCTTTATTCCTTCAACTCCTGGCCATATTAGCCCCTGCTTCCCCACATTGGTGTTCTGTCTCTCAGCTCTCACTCTCATTTGTTCCAATACGTTTCTTTTTCTTTTAATTTGGTGATTTTTTTAAAATTTTTATTTTATTTTATTTTATTTATTTTTAGTGTTATACAATCACTACCATAAAACATAGATTTTTCCCCACTATGTACCCCCCACCACCACCCTCCCTCCCCAAGATAGCATACAATTCTATATAGGATCTACACATACTTTCTTACTGAATACGTTTTCACTATAGTCATGCTGTGTAGACGAACTAAAATAAATGGAAGAAATCATATAACAAATCAAAACATAATACACATACGCACACAAAAATGATCTGCTGCATTCTGCGAATGAATTCCATATTTCTTTCTCTGAGTGTGGAAGGCATTTTGCCTTCCAAGACCACTGGAAATTCTTTTTTTTTAAGTTCTTGTGTTGTTACAAAGTTCCAAGTCTACCAGAAAAAACTCTCTCACACTGTGGTCGTTGCTGTCCACAAAGTTCTCCTGGTTCTGCTCCTCTCACTCAGCATCAGATCAATAAGTCCTTCTAGGCCTCTCTGAAGTCTTCTTGTTCATCATTTCTTATGGCACAATAGTATTCCATTACATTCATATACCATAATTTATTCAGCCATTCCCCAATTGATGGGCATCCCCTTGACTTCCAGTTTTTGGCAACTACAAAGAGTGCCACTGTAAATATTTTGGTACATGTGGGACCCTTTCCCATTTTTATGATCCCTTGGGGATACAGTCCTAAAAGTGATATTGCTGGATCAAAGGGTATGCACATTTTTGTAGCCCTTTGGGCAATGGTTGGATGAGCTCACAGCTCCACCAACAATTCCGATAAGTTTCTTGTTCTGCTCTCCTCCCAGGCAGTCACCACCATGGCTCCCAGTTGCTCATGGCCATGATTCCCAGTCATTCACCACTTTTAGTACCTAGTAAAAAAAGCTCATTTTTCAAAATATCATAGGGAACAAAGAGGGAAAATTATGTCCAAAAAATAAAGAAATCTATGCACAAGATAACACAATTTTAAAGGTGCCAAAGTTTGAATTTTCAAAGTTGAATAATTTTATTGAGTAAGCACTTATTAAGCACCTACTATGTGACAAGGTGGGGCCAATAGTTGAAACAGTAGATAGAGCACTGGGCCCGGAGTCAGAAAGGTCAGAGTTCAAATTTGGCCTCAGACATTTATTAGCTATGTGACCCTGAGAAAAGCACCTAAGCCCTGCCTGCATAAAATTGGAGAAGGAAATGGCAAAGCACTCTAGTATCTTTGCCAAGACAACCCCAAGGGCAGTTGGTCCACTGGGTCACAAAGAGACAGATATGACTGAGTGACATAACAGCAATGTGCAAAAAGTCCCTGCCTGCAAGCGGCTCATGTTCTACCCAGATCATTTTGAGGGGGAGAGAGATTATTCAGGAAAGGTTTCATGAAGGAAGCAGCTCTAAGGTTGGCCTTGGAGAGCTCTGAGAGACATATGAGAGAGAGCCTATATAATGAATAACTGGCATTTATGTAGAGATTTAAGGTTTGCAACATATTTTAACCTGCATTATCTCATTTGATTCTCACAACACTGGGACCAAGTAGGAGCTATTATTCTCCCTATTTTATAGATGAAGCAACTAAGGCTAAGAGAGGTTACATCACTAGCCCAGGGTCACACAGCTAGGCAGTGAGTGATACAGGATTCAAACTCAGGTCTCCTTGACTTCAAGTCCAGCACTCAATCCACCATGTTATCCAGCTGTCTGTGAAGTAGACTGGAAATAGAATCATTTTTGGAACACAAGTTGGCCAGTCTGGCTAGAACATAAAGTATGTGAAGGTAAGTCATGTTCAATAAACCTAGAAAGGTAGGCTGGATCCAGATTGCAAAGGCTTTTAAATGCTAAGCAAAGGATTTTGCACTTTACCTTAGATACACCATTGTATCTAAAACACTGACGTTTCATGAGCAAGAGAATAACATGTTCAAATTTGAACTTCAGAAGTTTTTTGGCAGCTATGTGGAAGATGAACTGGAGAGAGGAGGTATTGGAAATAGGGAGACCAACTAGGAGATTCTTGTAATGGGCCAGGAAAGAGGTAATAAGGGCCTAAACAAGGCATCTTGGTAGAGAGAAAGGAATGGAGGTAAGAGTTACTAGGGAGCTAGCATTGACAAGACTTAGTGGGTGACTGGTTATGAAAGAGGAAGGGAGAGGAAAGAATGATAATGACTTCAAGGTGGCGAACCTGGGTGACCACGAGGTGGTGATGGCCTCTTCAGAAACAGGAAATCTTGGATGCGGGAAGGATGCAGAATGAGACACACGTATGGACATGGTCAACATGGGAATTTGTTTTTGCTTGATGTCATATTAGTTGAGAATATTATTTTTTAATTGAATGGTGGAGAGAGAGGGAAGGGAAAGAAAATGACTGTTAATTGAATAAAATATAATTTAACTGGAGGAATTGGAGGGGTTTAAGGACAAAGATAATGCATTTCACTGGATATTTTGAGTTTGAGGTGCCAATGGGACAACCTAGTAATGATGTCTAACGGACAGTGATACAAGGCTGGAGCTCAGGGGAGACATGAGGGCTGGATATGTAAAGATGAGAGTCATGTACATAGATAGTCACTGGACCCATGAGAACTAAGGAGACCATATAAGAAAGAGACCATAGGGAGCAATAAAAAAAAGAATCCTCATGAAAGAGATTCCCAAAAGACTGGAAAAGATCACAAACAGTTCTTTTACAAAAGGACATCAACAGCTACCAATCCATTTCTATAAAATCTGTACAACTGAATCCTTAAGAAGCATCCTTGATGGAAATATAAGAAGGGATCAGACATGTTTTTGCAGATGATTTTCTAATACACGCTACAACTGTACTGTAATAGAATTGCCCAAGAGGTATAGAGAATAGAAAATGTCATCCTGATCATTTTTTCTTGTTTTTGATTTTTTGAAAGCAACTGACAATCAAACAAAACAAAACTTCCAGAGATTTCCACAAAGTGTCTCTTCTACTTGTGTCAACGTTACATAAGACTAATGACAGATACAATGGCGGAGATGATTTTGTTCAATGAATGTTGACATCAAGTAAATGTAAAACAGAAACATATGCTCACCGATGCTGTTTAGTGGTGTCTCAGAAGACATCCTGCTCAGATGCCAGATTCCCTTTTGATGAAAAGTTCCACAAATTTTCCTGTTGCTGTTATAGTATTAATTGCATAAAACTCTCAAACATTAAAAAGATTCCTCCCTGAAATCCAGAATGGTGTAAGGGATTGATCTAATCATCCACACAAGAGAACAAAACAGATACATCATGATATTAATAGTGGGCATTTATATAGCACCTACTATGTTCCAGGTACTGGGCTAAGAACTTTAAAATTATTAACTCATTTGATCTTCACAACAACACTGGGAGTTAGATACTAGGAATATTTCCATTTTACAGTGAGGAAACTGAGGCAAATGGTGGTTAAGTGACTTACCCAAGGTCAAACAACCAGTAAGTATCTGAGTATGGATTTGACTGAAATCTTCCTGACTTGAAGTCCAGCACTCTATGCAGTTGCCTCACAGAGGCATGATATAATAATAACTGACATTTATATCAAACTTTGAGATGTACAAAGCACTTTACATACTCTATTTTATGCAAACCTCAAAACAACCCTGGGAAGTAGGTACCACAGATATTCTTATTTCTCTTTTACTTAAGAGAAAACAGCGGCTTAAAATAGTTAAGTGACTTGCTCATGGCCATATGGCTAGTAAGTATCAAAGGGCATACTTGAACTCACATCTCTCTGATTTCAAGTCAAGCACTCTATGCGCTAGATTCTCTTAGCAATAACACAAAAATGCACATATTACCCATCCTATAATGGAGATGATGATTAATAGTACCTGTTTCCCAGGGTTATCGTGACGATCTAATGAGAAAATAATTGTAAAGTTCTTAGCACAGTGCCTGACATATAGTAAGAGCCATATAAATATTAAGTATTAGTATTATTATTATTAATAAGATGAGAACTATGTTGAATAGTCTGTCAACATATATGAATCCCATTTGGGAATCTCCACAGTAATTTCAAGGATCACAAATTGCTCATTGTTACAAAAGGCTGTTTGCATCAAAGGAACAGAAGAGATAGAGTTGGAAGAAACTTTTACACCTGGTGTTGTTTTTCAGTCATGTCCAACTCTTTGTGATCCCATTTGGAGCTTTTTTGGCAAAGATACTGGAGTGATTTAACATTTCCTTCTCCAGCTCATTTTGCATTCGAGGAAACTAAGGCAAACAGGGTAAAGTGACTTGCCCAAGTCACACATCTAGTGAATGACTGAGGCCAGATTTGAACTCAGGAAGATATCTTCCTGACTCCATGCCCAGCACTCCATCCCTTGCACCACCTAGGTTGCTCTAGAAGGGATCTTAGAGGTCCTCAAGTCTAGACCTCTCCTTTAGTCTCTAGCTTTATCTCTTTAACACCCATATTTTCCCAATGATGCCATATGGCTATTAGATTAAAAATGCCATAATCACAAAATGAATCAAAATGACAAGTAATCTAAAGGACAATGAATGGTGGGTCTTGGTAAGTTGTAGCAAGTAAACAAGGATGAAATCCTAGATTCAAGTACTGAGTCTGATATGACCCTAGGTAGGTCATATAATGTCTCTGAGTCTTAATTTGTTGTTGTTCAGTCATGTCCAACTCTTCACAACCCCATTTGGGGTTTTCTTGGCAAAGATACTTAAACAGTTTGCCATTTCCTTCTCCAGCTCATTTTGCAAGTTAAAAAGCTAAGGCAAACAGAACTAAGTGGCTTGACCAGGATTACACAGCCAGTAAGTGTCTGAGGCCAGATTTGAACTCAGGAAGATGAGTCCTCCTGATTCCCATCCCAGTGCTCTGTCCACTGTGCCACCTAGCTTTAAGCCTTAATTTGCTCATCTGTACTCTCTGAGGTCGCTTCCAACACCAAAATATATGATCCCATGGGGACAGTGGTATAAAATATAGGATGAAGGACAGGAACTGTTTCATTTTTGTCTTCAGCATGGAACAAAGTGTCTGGTACATAGTAGGTTCTTAACAAATGGTTGTTTATTAACTAACAAGGTCTGGAATATAGAATACATAAATCTAGAATATAGATTTATGACTGGGAAAGGAGGCAGGTCAACCATATATCAAGAATGAGAGATAACAGAGGTAGGCCAAGTGCTACATCAGTACTCTTAAGACAGTGTAAACACACACACACACACACACACACACACATACACACACAGAGACAGAGAGAGAGAGAGCGAGAGAGAGAGAGAGCACAAGGTGAGTTGAATAGGAAGGGATCACATCTTTAAAAAATAAAATTAAGGAGTGAGAGAGGAATATATTGGAAGGAGAAAGGGAAAAATGGAATGGGGCAAATTAATGCTCATAAAATAGGCAAGAAAAAGACTTTTCAATGGAGGGAAAAAGGTGGGAGGTGAGAGGGAAAACATGAAGCTTACTCTCATCACATTTGACTCAAGTAAGGAATAAAATCCACACTCATTTTGGTATGAAAACCTATCTTACAATTCAGGAAAGTTGGGGAGAAGGGGATAAGCAGAATGGGGGGATGATGTAAGGGAGGGCAGTGGGAGATCAAAAGAGAGAACAGAAGAAATGGGGGGCAGGATAGGAGGGAGGGAAATATAGTTAGTCTTACACAACATGACCATTATGGAAGTCATTTGCAAAACTACACAGATATGGCCTATATTGAATTGCTTGCCTTCCCAAAGGGAATGGGTGGGGAGGGAGGGATGGGGAGAAGTTGGAACTCAAAGTTTTAGGAACAGCTGTTGAGTATTGTTCTTGCAACTAGGAAATAAGAAATACAGGTAATGGGGTATGGAAAGTTATCTTGCCCTACAGCACAAAAGAGAAGATGGGAATAAGGGAAGGGAAGGATGTTATAATGGAGGGCAGATTGGTGGTAGGGATAATTAGAATGCTCAGAGTTTTGAGGTGGGGGAAGGGAGAGATGGGGACGAAATTTGGAACTCAAAATTTTGTGGAAATGATTGTTGAAAACTTAAAATAAATAAATAGATTAAAATAAAGAATGACAATTTCCTTAACTAAGCATTTACCATATACCATAAGAATTTTGCACATTGGGTACAAAACGAAAAACAGAGGGAAAAGTTTCTCCTTTCTTCTTAACTCTAAAGATCTTGCATTTAAGACACTTGTACTAACTGGGTGTTTGGGTCGACAGTTATAAGAAATGCTTCATCACTACAGTACTACATTAATATCTCTATACAGAGGTACACTGGAGTTAGCTCAAACTGGTAGTCAAGAGCTGATTGTCAGATTTTTATGATGAGCATTTACACCTTGGAAATCAACAAATGCTACAAATCAAGGCTTATTTTATTGTTTTGTTGATTGCCTAGACCTAAGAAAGTGATGGAGAAAATGCAAATAATGCACAGTAAACACAAAAGTGTGTTGTGCATACGTTGTTGTTAAATATTTACCAACATTGTCCTGCCCATAGATCACTCTCTAATAACATTCAACAATGCGGTTCTGAGAAATTGTACCATCTTTCATTTATGTTTAAGACAATTAAACTCAATATTAATGGCTGAAAAGAAAGGAAAATTATCAAAGGCCATTTTTAGGATAATGAAGTTTTGTACATAGTATTTTGTTTTACCAGATCTGTGGGGTGTGTGTGTGTGTGTGTGTGTGTGTGTGTGTGTGTGTGTGTGTGTGTGTGTGTGTGTGTGTGTAAAGAACTTCCTATGAGGAAACTCCATCTACTAATGTTGGTTGCTACTTGCTGTACGGCTAAGCGGCACAGTACAGGCTCATTTCCAGTCATCCTGATCTACATCTTGCCACTGGACCCAGACAGCTCCAGAGGAGAGACTGAGGCTGGTGACTTTGCATAGCCCAGTCTCACTTAAATCTAATTCACTTGCAGCTCATAACATCACCTTCCCAATATCATGGTTCTTTTTGAGAAGAAAGGACAAAGAACAAGGCAGAGTAATGGATAGAGTGCCGGGTTTAGACTCAGGAAGACATCCTCCTGAGTTCAAATCTGGCCTCAGACATTTACTAGCTGTGTGACCCTGCGCACGTCACTTAACCCTATTTACCTCAGTTTCTTTATCTGTAAAATGAACTGGAGAAGGAAATGGCAAAGCACTCCATCAACTTTGCCAAGAAAACCCCAAATGGTGTCATGAAGAGCTGGACACAACTGAACAATAATAACATTTATTCTGCAACTTACAGTCTTAGAGGGTTGCCTATAAGAGAGGCATCATGGTATAGTAGCTAAAGAACTGGTCTCAAAGTCACATAACACCTGAGTACAGTCCTGCCTCTGACTTATACTTTCAGTATGATCCTAGGAAAGTCACTTAACTTCCCAGTCCTCCAAGCAACTCTCTTAATTTTTATATAGATTGATTGGAGAACAAGAACTTCCAAGTAATGAATATTCATTATGTGTAAGTCACTGTGTTAGGTGTCTATCCGGGAGGGGGAGATTTGCAAATAATAACTCACATTTATAAAGCACTTTATGGTTGCAAAACATTTCCCATTCAGTATCTCATTTGATTCTCACAACAGTTCCATGATGTTTGAACTGGTAGCATTAATATCCCCATTTTATAAATAAGAAAACTGAGACTTAGAAATATTTAGTAATTTACCTAAGATTATGCAACTAATAGTTAGTGGAAGGGGACCTAAAACCTATCCATTTGAACTTTGAATTCAGTGCACTTATCATGATACCAAACTTTATCTCGAAGGAAAGAGAGGATAGCCTTACACTGTCCTTGGGAGACTAAAAGATAAAGGAAGAATTTACCATCCTGTTCCTTAGACTTGTACTACGCAGTAAGCCTTGAGGATAGGGACTTTGTCTTATCGATCTCTATATGCCTAGCTCAGTGATTTGCTCATGAAGATGGGTATCTGGTAAATGTTTGTTGAATTGAACTCCATGAAATAGCCCATCTTCATACAGAAAAGTAATAAATGCTATTGAAGGAAGACCTTAGAATTTAGAGCTGACTGGGATTATAGGAGATCATCTAGTCCAATTGTCTCAGTTTCCAGATGAGAAAACTGAGACTCAGAGTCTAGAAGTGACTAACATAGCTAGTAAGTAGCAGAATTGATATTCAAATAAGATTTGTTTTCCTGTAAACCAAACAAAAAGTAATCAAAGAAACTGATTATCTTATCTAGGTGATGGCCAAAAAAGACAATTTTTTTTGCCCTCATCATTGGACCCAGAAGAAAAAAAATATCTTCGCAAATGTGTAGGAAGGTATGTCTAGTAAAAAACAAAACGGTTCAGTGGCCTATTAACATAATGTAAATAATAAAGTATAAACTCCTTAAAGACAATGACTTTTCTTCATTTTTTTATTTGCTCACCCCCACACTTAGTACAGCACCTTGCACATATATACCTAAAAATGTCTGTTGAATTGAATTAAATTGAACGAGAATGGCAATCTACAAGTCTGTTTTGCTATGGTCACCTCATCTCGATTTTAATATTATTAGCAATCACTGAAATTATTCAAATCAGCTTGTAATGGGAATTCTGGAAACTGGGAATTAATGCTATTTGTTTCTAAACTTTTCCAAATAATAATAGTTTGAAAAAAAATTAACACATTTTCATAGTTTTGGTAAATCTGAGCACAGTATCTAACAAAGCAAAAATAAAAGTTGCCAAAGCTTCCAGGATCAGTGATGTTGAGAACCATAAAAATCAGCAATTATACTTGGAAAATTAATTAGTGGCTGGAACAGGAGCCAGTGGGACATTAAAACTAGAGTGATGCAATCAGCAAATCTGGAGCTGGTTTCAAACCCTGAAATGGCATCTGGCAGCCACTGCAAGCCTTTAGATGATGCAAACTGAAGTCGTGAAAAACATCAAATGACAGCACAGAATTTCAGAAAAACAAAGAAGGTGGGTGGCCAGTAATGTCCCTCTGTTCACTTTTTAGAAATTCCCCAGAATCTCAGCACTCGCTGGAAGAAATCTCAGAGATCAGCTACCAGATTAGCATCACTTTTACATCACACCTGATCTAACCTTCATTTGCAGATCTCAAAGAAGAGGGAATTCAGGGCATTCCATTAGTGCTCATAGTTAGGAAGTTTTTCTTTTGCCTCAAGCTTAAATCTACCTCCCTGACATATTCACCTCTTGCTTCCACTTTTACCCACTGGGGCCAAGCAGAGTAAATCTAATCCCTCTTCCATATGACATCTCTTCAAATGTCTACAGACAGCTAGCATATTGTCCCTATGTAATCTCTTCTCCAGCCTAAACATAAGAGGAGACATGATGTAGTTAGTAGAAAGAATGCTGGATTTAGAGTAAAAAGATCTGGATTTAAATCCCAGATCTGCCATTTGGGCAAGTAGCCATTTACCGCTGTGGACAGCTAGGTTGTACAATGAAAAGAGAACTTGGCTTGGAATCAGGAATTCTCATTTTCATGGGTTCAAATGTGGTCTCAGACACTGACTAGCTGTGTGACCCTTGGCAAGTCACTTAACACTGTTTGCCTCAGTTTCCTCATCTGTAAATGAATAGGAGAAGGAAATGGCAAACCGCTCCAATATCTTTGCCAAGAAAACCCCAAATGGGATCACAAAGAGTCATGCACAACTTGAACAACAATAGAAATCTTGATCGATAAAAATCAGCAAAATTAGGCTCAATGATATCTGAGGTCTGAAATCTATGATTCCAGGATCTCCAGCTCTTTCATCCAATTTTCATATGGTGTGACATCAAGCATCTTCCCTTGATCACTGTGCTTTGGCTGCTGCCTGGTTGTAGATATTTTTCCTAAGATTTGGTGCCCACAACTGAGCATACTTCTCCAAAAGTGGCCTGAGAAAAGCAAAGTGCCACAGAATTATGACCTCCTGTCCAGACATTGATGTCTCTAAGTTTGGATTGGCCTTTTTGCATTGCTGACATATTAAGGTAAGATCTCTAAAACCTCGGATCATTTACAATCACCAGTTTAATCATCCCTTTCCCATTGTGTACTTGTGAGCTTGGTTTTTGAACCCATGTGGGACCTTGCATTTGTCACTATTACATTTTATCTTTTTGTTTTCAGTCAATCATTCTAGCCTTTTGAGATCTTTTATATTTTCTGATTCTTTCACCCACCAGGTTAACCATCCCTCCCAACTTTGTGTTGTCTGCAGATATGGTAAGCATGCAACCCATGCCTTTGTCCAAATTTTAAATATGAACATTAAACAGTGCAAAGTCAATCACAGATGCATGGAATACTCCACTACAGATCTCCTTCTAAGCTGATGTTAAATCATTAATGACTATGTTCAGTCATTTTTCAGTTGTGTTTGACTCTTCATGACCCACATTTGGGTTTTTCTTGGCAAAGATACTGGAGTGGTTTGCCATTTCTTTCTCCAACTCATTTTACAGATGAGAAAATTAAGGCAGACAGAGTTAAGTGACTCGCCCAGGGTCACACAGCTAGTAAGTATCTGAATCCAGATTTGAACTCTTTCAGATTTGAGGCCAGACACTCTATGCACTATGGTACCACCTAAGTGCTCCCATTAATAAATACTTCATTGTTCATTTGTTTCAGTTGTGTCCAACTCTTTGTGACTTCATTTGGGGCTTTGCCTTCCCTCACTCAAATCAAAGTCAACTACAAGTCATGTCATCATTTCCTTGATGTCATGGCCCTCTTTGAAACGAAGGGCAAACACAACAATGTGTTAACAAAGACACTGGAGCGGTTTGCCATCCAGTCAGACACAACTGAAATGAGTGAACCACAAGAACCTAGGTCACCTGAGGAAAGGCAAGTCACCTCCCTGTGCCTCAGTTTCCTCATCTACAAAATGGGGAGAATACGTTTTTATGCAGAGTTACGAGGAAAGCACTTTGTGTTTTATTGCACCATTCCTAAAAAATGGAAAAGTCCTTGGTGTGGTCAAATAGTTCAGCTGTAAAAACTGAGAATTTTATCAATTTAAATGGCATTAAAGAAGTTATTCTCATCTGCTTTTCTAAGGACCATGGGACCTTCCATCTGACCTCCCCCAGAAACTTTCGAAACATGTCTCCTCTGTTAGAAAGTGACCTTATTGAGAGTAGGAGTTGTCTGACTTTTCTGTCTTCTCCATATGCAGCATAGTACTTTGTACTTAGCAATCAGATAATAAGTGCTTTGTTCATTCATCCATTCCAAGGGTGTTACAACTGGCAGCTAGATGGCAAAATTGATAGGACTTAGAGTTAAGAAGATCTGAGTTCAAAGGAAGCCTCAGACAGACATTTATTAGCTATGTGACCCGAGGCAAGTGATTTAACCTCCATTTGCCTCAGTTTCCTCAAATGAAAAATGGAGATCATAACTTGAAAAGGATGTTGGGAGGATAGAATGAGATAACATTTGTAAAGTGCTTAGCACAGTGCCTGGCACATACTAGGTGAATATAAATGCTTTTTCTACATAATTTTAGTATATCCAACATATCAACCTTCCCAAGAATATTTACATTTTGAAAGAAGGAAAACAATGAATCACCATTCCCACCAGACTTCCCAGTCTAGAATATTCCCTAACAACTCCGTCTTATGTGCTCTTTCCCCAGGCAGGGCAGGGACTGTGTTGGTTGTTTTGCAATGTTTACATCCCCAAAAGTGAAGAAGATGAAAGCTCTACCCAAATCCAATTTCAAGGGGACAGCCTCAAGGAGAGGATTGTATTAGATGATCCTGGTGACTATAAGAAATGGAGTTTAAAAAAAAGCCAAAGTGAATTTGGACCCAACTTTAGGAAAAGTTCCCTACAGCATCATTAGAACACTCCCCAGGGGAAAAAACAGTGGTTGAAACTCTACAAACAGACCTGACACTCAATTGCTAACCAATAAATTAAAGCATAAAATAATAATGATCACAATAATCGCAGCAAAGTCACACCTTTCATTAGGAGATCAAAGTTCCTAGTAAACATTTACTAATTAAGCCTTTCGACATCATCATGAGGTTATTATTATTTAGCATTTACATAGCACTTACCGTTTTCAAAGTGTTTTTACCAACATAATTAAGTGTTCTTCACAGCAGGCCTGTGAAGGTCATATGTCATCCACACTCTAGAGAAAAGCAAGACAACATAATGAGCACAGAGAATCTGGGAGCTTATTCATTTCATTCCCCATTTGTCCTTCTCGGGCTACCTTGCAATGGCATCCATTTCATGATTGCTTGGATGGAGAGGTGGGAATCTCTTGGGTAAGCATTTCTGTTTCAGGGCCCTGTCTCCACGGAAAAGCACAAGATTTGTGTCATTTGTCCATAGGCTCAATACTACTTCCATACCATGCTCTCCCACCTCTCTGTGATGACTTCTTCCCCATTACTGTTTACTAAGAAATGTATCAACTTTGAAGAGGCTGGGAAAAAAGGGAAAGGGAGGTACCCCCTCGATTGTTTCTTCTGTGTTTATCCTTTGTTTTGGAAGAGGACCAATGACATCAAAATGTTGGGGTAAGAGAGTGGATGGAGGATGATGTGTTGACTTGTGTGTGAATTGGATTTAAGTGAGGAAGAATTGCACAAGGTCATCAGTCAGAATCACTCTCTCTTCCAGAGTCATCAAAGTCCAGTAGCAGGACAAAAGTCCAGACCACTGGAAATAGTCCAGGATGCAACGGATGACGTTGGTGTCTTCCTTTCTCCCGTTCCAACTCCTACTTCATCAATATCACCTGCAGTTCCCAAAAGGCTTTCACTAGTCATCTGTTTAACCAGACCTTAGTAAAACGTTAGCTGAAAAAAAAATTAATGTGTCAATCTTCCCAGGAGATTTGCATTTTAGTAGAGAAATCATCATTTCCTCTGAGTTCCCTGTCTTTCTTCATCTTTCTCCTATTCTCTTCCCCTATTAGAATGGGTGCTCCTTAAGGGCAGACACAGTGTTTGGCACATTGTAGGTACTTAATAAATACCTGTTTTCCTCCTATGTTATAATTATGTTTAACCTGTCCATCACATGGTCTCATCTCCTCTCCTTTGATAGACCAGATTGAATCATGGCTTCCAGAGATATTAGTTAAGCTCTGAAATTTCATTTTAGATGGTTTCTCCAGCTGGAAGCTCCATCTTCCCTTCTCTCTAAAATGTTCTTCCAACATGGAAGTCCTTCCTTGTTTCTGCTGTCTCCAAAGCCCCTACACTTGTCTTCAGGCTTTCTTTGGTTTACCACAAGAAAGTAGGACAGGATTGCCTGAATCTTTTTGAAACTATTCAATCCATTCAGCAAGAACCCTTTGCTCACTACTTGTATATTACTTCATATATGTATATTATGAATGAATGCAAAAGCATTTATTAAATGCTTACTACGAGTCAGACATTGTGCTGAACTCTAGGGGTACAAACACTATACAAGCATCTATAATATGAAAGGCACTGTGTTAATACTTTACAAATATTATCTCATCTGATCCTCAAAACAACCCTGTGAGGTAGCTGTTATTATCCCTATTTTTCTGTTGAGGAAATGAAGATTAAGTGACTCACCTGGGGTCATACAACTAGTAAGTGCAGATCTGAATTCAGGTCTTCTCCATTCCAGGCTGAGCTTTCTTTCTCAATTGTGTCACCTGGCAGCCTCCATATAGGTACCGTTCTTTGTTTTAAATGTTTTCTTTGCCTTTGTAAGTGGCTTTAACTCTAAGCACTTAAGAATCTGAGAATGCAGTTTGGGGACAGAGTTAAAAGAAGACAATCGAGGGAATCATCTCAGGAAAAAGAGAGAGAGATTTGGAATTGAGGGGTTTTGCCCAGAACTAACTGGGAAGCTGGAACTTAAACAATAGAATTATACAGTTATCCCTTCCATATCTTGACTTTCTCCATTGTAGTTTTGATATATCATGACAGCATAAGAAATAAAATGGGAATTTGGGGGGAGTTTTGCAGAAGCTTCAGACCACTCAAAAAGGCCAGCAGATGACACAGAAAAGGTTTAGAAACTCAGAAATGCATACTATATGCAGTGCTGTATAATAGCAACATATTTTATTTTTAATTCCATAATAATTCAGAATTCCTCTCTGGTATGAAGGGAGATTTTATGCAGATTTTGAAGGTGTGGGGCACCACCCCCTAACCCTCAACATGTAGAAGGGCTAACTGTAGATTCTTTTGTAACAACTTCCCTGAGCAGAGAAAGAATCTTCATACTGAGAAACTTATCTAGGCAATGGATTAGTAGCAGGGTGAGGTTAATAAGAATGGCTGAACAACCTTGACCACCATATTACTCTATCACTGACACATAAGGGGGTGTGTGTGTGTGTGTGTGTGTGTGTGTGTGTGTGTGTGTGTGTGTGTGTGTGTGTGTGTGTAGAGAAAGAAAGAGGCACAATCATGGAAGAAAGAAAAAATTAGAATCTAGAGCACAAGTAAAGGGGGATATTCTTGGACAGAAGTCACCTTGTTGACAGAGATTAGATCAAAGAAGGTGAGAACAAAGATGATGTAGAATGGGTCTTTAGGTATAGAATGGAGAAAAAGAGATTGTTCATAATGGGAGACCTCCATTTTCTTGGTAATGGGGTAGATAGGCAATTTCTTCCTCTGCCTAAAGGAAGTTGGAAGGCTTTCTGGGAAGGAAACTTTTGGAAGAGGTTCCATGTGGTGAAGCCAATTGGGTGAGAACAAAAGGATTGCTGTGCAGCAGTGAGAGCCCAAGTAGACTTGATGGCTCAAGCAATATAGCCACATGACTTCCTTTAGTGCAGTTCAGTAGCTTATGAGGAGAGGCAAAGAGAGAAAATGATGAAAATAATCCAAGGCTGGATCTTGTACAAGAATTCCTCTTGTACACTACCATAAGAAATACGTAAACTGACTATACTGGCATTTGTTTTGGAATGCCCTAAGTGATCATACTATCGATTATATTTCCTGTGCAGTATTTCATGTTTGCCTTTAGAGAGTGGAGGGCGGGGAGAAAAGTCAGCTCTATCCTTCATTTGTAATTAAGTCAAAACGCTTACTTAAGGTAATCAATTGTAGTAGTAGATGACGCTTTAAAAAGCAAGTTGTCAGATCATAGTCCAACTCTTTTTTTTCTATCGCATGAATTTTGACTATATCAAAGCAAAGTAAATTGAAATTAGTAACATGCTGTTTTCCAGTCATCTGAATGACAATTAAGCTAAATGAAAAGAATTTGGCCCTGAAGTGTGTCGAATTATTCCACGTTAAACAAATAAGAGCTCCAGCCAGCCAGAGTTACCCTGGTCAATACTCTGTAAATTATGCTGCACTATCTTGCCAAAGTTTGCTTTGGGAAGCAAGAATTAATACAAGCTACTTTTTTAAAACCCATCTTTTCATTAGCAGTGTATTTTAGTTATTCTGGGGAGATGTTTATTTTCTTTAATTATTTCTTCCATTCCTTCCAGTCTTACAAGTCTTTATAGCCCCAGTCTGAATGGGAAAAGACAAGCTACAAAAAAAAATTCCAAATATAGAAAATGATGAAAATGTTGACATTGGGGGAAGTCCAGGAGTGAGAACATGTCAAAATCAACCATTTACATCATTGGATTTTTCCCTTCATGCTTGCTATGTATTCTTACTATTTGGTTTCATTTTTTTGTAACTCCACAGTAATTGAAGGTGACAATACCTTTTGTGAGAATAACATTTTTTTGAAATAGCTAGGTGGTGCAGTGGATAGAGCACCAGCCCTGGTATAAAGAGTTTCTGAGTTCAAATCCAGTCTCAGACACTTGTGTAACTGAGCAAGTCACTTAACCCTGATTGCCTCACCAAAAAAAAGAGGGAATAATATCTTTTCACCATTTAGGTATTTCTCTCATACTGATACAGACATAGAGATTCATGGTATCTCCAAATCTTATTCTCTTCCTCACTCTCTGAGCCTTACTCAGTATTTATGCTTATAGAATCTTACAAGGAGGAAAAGAGTGCGATTCCACCCTGAGCCCTACTCTCAGGGACTGATGAAGACCTAGCCCAGATCACCATTTTGTGAGAGGTCCAAACTGCCTTGACATCACTCCCAGCTCAGCTCACTCTCTGGGCTTTTCCACCTCCAAGCTTCCTTTACGTGTTGTTCCCATTCATTAAAATGTAAGCTGCTCAAGGGTAAAGACCATCTTTGTTCGCTTATATTTGTATCCCCAGCTGTTCAGCAACTAGTGATTAACAAATGTGGTTTCCCAAGGGGCCAAGCAAATGGAAACCGCCAGACTTCTAGTCAGACCATCGTTACTTAACTACTCTATGCAGAACGCAATCCTAGGCACTATATAAGGGTACACAAATGAAACAAAATCAAACAAAACAGCCATCCCCAAGAAATACAGCCTTGGCCTTGGGGTGTCAGAGATGAAGTATAAAACCATAAAACCCAGAAGAGGAGGCCAAATCACCGCAAGGGGGCAGGGCAGAGCCAGGTCAGCTCCAATGCTAGTCTGGGGCTGTGCTGACTTGCACTCCTCCAGTAACACCCATGGGTCTTAGAATTCTTCAACTTTAGGCTATGGCTTCTGTATCCATGCAGGCCAGGGCTGGTGTCTGTGAAGCTAGAGGGCTGGGCTCCAGCTATTCTACCTGCCTCACAGGTTTCTGTGGGTTAATCATAGTTCACATATTTTACATGTATGTATATGTAAACATATATCTCTTAGTAGATAGATATGCATATGTGTTCATTGTGTACATATGTAAATTATTATAGGTACACTTTTTATATGTGTGCACATATACTTTTTATATGTGTGCATATGTACATGTGTACCTATGCTGTTCAGTGTGTGTAATGCATATATTTAATCATCACACACATACACACACATACATATATATGTGTGTGTGTATGTATGTTTCTATTAAGGGAAGCTAGGTCACTCAGTGCAGAGAGTGCTGGGTCTAAAGTCAGCAAAACTCACCTTTCTGAGTTCAAATCTGGCCTTAGACACTTACTAGCTGTGTGTCCCTTAAGCAAGTCACTTAACTTTGTTTACCTCAGTTTCTTCATCAGTAAAACGAGCAAAATGAAGAAATGACAAATCATTCCAGTACCTTTGCAAGAAAACCTCAAACAGAGTGAGGAAGAATCAGACATGACTGAAAAACAACTAAACACAACGAAAATATGTATATTATATCTAAATTATTTATATACACATATGTGTATGTATGTATATGTGTATATATACATATTCTTGCATATATATGTATATAAAGATATAGATATGTAATTCAAAGTTTACAAAGTGGTTCCTCACAGCTCTCCTGGGAGGTAAGTGTTTTGTCCCATGTAGGATGAAGCTAAGAAATATAGAGAAATAAGTGGTTCTAAAATTGTTTAGTCCAGGATCCCTTTACAATCATAAAAATTATTGAAGATTCCTCTCCCAAAGACATTTTTTTTAATGTTGACTATATCTATTGATATTTGCCATTTAAACTGAGTATTTAAAATATTTATTAATTCAAATTACAATAACGGAATCATTATATAGTAACATAAATAACATTTTATGGAAAATATATATTTTCTAAATAAAAAATTAGAAGAGTGGCATTGTTTTAACATATTTTTTGAAAATCTCTTCAATGTCTGGCTTCATAGAGGATAGTTGCATTCTCATATCTGTTTCTTCATTCTGTTGGGATGTGTTCTGGTTGAAGTATATGAAGAAAATCCATTCTTAAATGCACATGCAAGTCCAAAAGAAGGAGTATTTCATAGGCAAATAATGTCTGAGTATTACTATGATAAGAATTCTGGTCTTAAAGATTCCCTGAAAAAATCTTGGGGACCCCAAGGGGTCCATGGACCACACTGAGAACTGATGGAATTGTAGACAGAGAGCCAGCTTCCGAATCAGGAAGACCTAGATTCCAGTGCTATCTTTGACACAGATTACCTGGGTGTCCCTAAGCAAGTTACTTATCTTTCACTGCCCCAGGCATGTGACTGAAAGACTGAATATTGCAGAATAATATCTTCAATGCATTAGTAACAGGAATTTCATCTTTGGGATTTCCCTACACCAGTAAACTCATAGTGTGAATATAATTATCATCCCTGTTTTGCAGATAAGGAAACTCAAGCTCAGAGAGATTAATTTGACCAGGGACACACAGCTAGTAAATATCAGAATCTAGGTCAAAAACAAGTCTTTTGACTCCAGGATTTCCAGGTCTGGTGCTCTTTGTAACATATATATATATATATATATATATATATATATATGTATGTATGTATGTATGTATGTGTGTGTGTATACACATACATATATGTGTGTGTGCATATATACATACATGTATACACATATATATATCAAACTACCAATCATCTCTAGGCATCTATGTGGCATAGTTGATAGAGTACAAGGTTTGGAGTCAGCAAGAAGTGAGTTCAAGTCCAACCTCAGATACTCCTTAGCTGTATGACCCTGGGCAAATCATTTAACCCTGTTCACCTCAGTTTCTTCATCTGTAAAATGAACTGGAAAAGGAAATGACAAACACTCTAGTATCTTTGCCAAGGAAACCTCAAATGGGGTCACAAAGAGTTAGACATGACTGAGCAACAAATGTACAGTATAAATTCAAATACCTTCAATCACGACACAAGATTACTTTAGACTTCCAAACAGAGTGGTAAGGGTAATCTACCTAGATGAAAGATTTTTTTACTAGACGATTTAGTTGTGATTAGGTTGTTCATTTGGAAGGAGCATCCTGTGGACCACAGGATTTACAGACAGCTCAGAATAACCTGGGATCATATGAGACAGCCTGTGACAACATGGTTAATTAAAAATTACAGGTAATAATTCTTTTGTTGTTGTAAGTGTCTGAGGCCAGATTTGAATTCATGAATATTAGTCTTCCTGACTCCAGGCCTGGCACCCTACCCATTTCACCACCTAGCTGCCCTAACATATCCCATAGCCATCTAAAATTTGCAAGATTGTTGGGAATAAGAACATTATATATATGTATTCCAAAGGGGAGGTAGGGGCACAAATTCGCCCATTCATTCAGTCATTCAATATTTAATGAATATTAAGCACCCACTAAGAGTGAGGCACTATGTGAGATGCTGAGTGAAATATCAAGATTAAATAAGATAAGGCCCTTGTCTTCACGGAATCTACATTCTAGGAAGTTCTATAACATCAGCAATTTGTAGAATATAAAACTTTGGATCTAGAAGTTCCACAAGGTCCTATTCCTCCAAAGAGAGAGGCAAAGTCGAGTTTCAGAAGGAGTCTGGTACAGTGAAAAGTACACTGTCTTTGGAGTTAGAGAACCAGAGTTTATAAATATTATCTCATTTGGGTTACGTCTTGCCTCTGGAGCCTTGGGCAAATTGCTTAAAATCTTTTGACCTCAGTTTACTCATCTGTCAAATAAAGGGGTTGAACCATATGACCTCTAAGATCCTTTCATGCTCTAATCTACTTTATCCCCATGCTCCTAAGGAGGCAGCTATTACCAATAGCTTCAATGAGGGCATTAGACAAAAGTAGGCAGAGCCCAGGTGTCTGGGCTGATATTTATTTAGGCTGGCAAATTACGCTGCAGTGGCAGAGCTGTGTGCATTGGCATGAGAGAGACCAAGAGAGCCAGAGAGCTGTGTGACATCTCTTTTTGGCAGAGCAATGTGGCTCAGGGGGTGTGGTGCTCCTGGGTGGCTTTCCTGGTACATCTGTGTTCTCCTGTGTTGAGTGGGTTCCTAGGAGAAGCCTTGTGTGCCACAATGTGCCTCAGGCAGGTGGGGGAAGGGTAGGGGAAGGGAACAAGCATTTAGTGAGTGACTACTACGTGCCAAGTATGTGCTAAGTGCTTTACAAATATGATTTCATCAATCTCTCACAACAACCCTGAGAGGTAAGTGCTATTATTACCTTCCTTTTACAGTGGAAGCAAAAATTTGCCCAGCGCCATACAGCTAGGAGGTGCCTGAATTGAAGCCAGTCTTCCTGACTGCAGGCACAGTGCTCTATCCACTGTACCACCCAGCTGTCTTGGGGTTTGCAACAACAAAAACAGAAGGGTTTGGGGTCACAGTGACTTTCTGTTCCAAGATCAGAAGCAGCAGTCATTCTTCTGAGCTGTTCTCTGTTTACAGAATTACACAGTCTAAGTGCAAGAAGGCTCTCAGAATCATCTAACCTAATCCACACCTGATCCAGAATGCTCTCTGTGTAATCTCATGACATGAGATTACTCTAGACTTCCAAATAGAGTGGGAAGGGTAATCTAGGTAATCTACCTAGATGAAAGATTTTTTTTTTCGATGACTTAGTTGTGATTAGGTTGTTAATTTGGAAGGAACATCCTGTGGACTACAGAATTTACAGACAACTCCTGGGATCAAATGAGACAGTCTCCTTGAAGACCACCAGTGATGGGGAAGCTACCAGTGCTTAGGGTAGCCTTCTCCATTTGCAGACAACTCTAGTGGTTTTGAAGTTATATCAAACCTATTTTGATTTCTTTGCAACTTTCATCCACTGCTTCTTGTTCTACAGATCTCTTGGGTACCTCTTACATGTGACAACCCTTCAAATGCTTGAAGACAGCTGACAGGTCCCTTTAAGTCTCCCCATTTCCCTCGAATGATCCTGCTACCACACATTCTCAAGACCTTTCACCAGCCTGGTCCCCATTCTTCAGATGGTCTCCAGCTTCTCAATGTCTCTCCTTGAAGGTTCTTTGTCAGAAAGTGCAGGACCCTTCCAAGACCTTGGTGATGTCCTCTGGTCCAAACCTCTCACTTGACAAATAAGGGGAAGAAAACACAACACCTGAAATCTAGAAAGGTTAAGTGAGTTGCCCAAGGCCAGGCAGCTAGGTAAGGACAGAACCAGGACTAGAGCCCAGATGTCCTGATTCCTGGTTGGGCACTTTCCTACCACCCTGCTCCAGATTATGATCTCACTAGGGAGATGACATCCTAGCAATGTATCTAGAGTTTAACCTAAACGGTCTCCTCTGACTACTTTGTGATTTTGTGATTCATTTCACCACATCAGTTGTCTTACTAAGAGTGCACACAGCTGCCAGTGAAGGGATAATATTCCTATTTGTGCAATAATAATAGTAGCTAGCATTTATATAACACTTAAAACTTTGCAAAGCACTTTACAAATATTATCTCATTTGATCATCACAAAAACCTTGGAAAGTAGGTGCTATGATTATTTCTATTTTACAAATGAGAAAGCTGAGGCAGACAGAGGTTAAAGAATTTGCCCAGAGTCCCACAGCCAATATCTAAGGCTATGTATGAGTTCAGGTCTTCCTGACTCCATCCGCTGCACCATCTAGCTGCCAAGACTTGGAAAGACTGTGCAACATCTTATTTCTTTTCCAGCCATCACTACCCATATGGTTAGCATTTCCTATGATAATAAATAACATGATATGAGAAGGGGTCAAATCAGAATTTTGAAAATATCTTCTATTTTTTCCATTTGAGAAACATTCAGAAGAATACTTCCATAAATTGACATTTGCCATGACTTAATAGTTTTAGAACTAGAAGGTCAACTTTACAGAGACTAGGAGCAGTTAGGTGGTATAATGAATATAGCACTGGACGTAATCAGGAAGACCTGAATTTAAATTTGGCCTCAGATACTAGCTATGTGACCCTGGCCAAGTTACTTTGCCCTGTTTGCCTCAGTTTCCTCATCTGTAAAAAGAGCTAGAGAAGGAAATTGCAAACCACTGCAGTATCTTTGCCAAGAAAACCTCAAATGGGGTCATGAAGAGTTGGACATAACTGAAAACAACTGAACAACTACAACTTAGAGACGTTATTTCTATGTCTGTAACTCTAGCATCTGACACCTAGTAGTACTCGGTTTTGGCTGTACAGCCCTAATGATATGACTAGCTCTATTTGTTGATAGCTGAAAGAAAGAAGTTGCTACATGAAAGTGTTAGTCAAAAAGGCAGTTCAAATCTCTCTTCTAACGTTTATAAGCTCTGTAACCATGGGCAAGTCACAAAATTTATCATATTCCCAGGAACCTCCTTAGAATTTCTAGGTTCCCCAGTCTACAAAATCACAGATCCTTAATTTATAATTATTTACCTCCTAGGCCATTATCCCAGCGCTCACTGCACTCTCTTCTTTTCTTTATCTTGATCCTTTGGTGGACCCATTCAAATCTACACTTCTCTCTTCTTGTGAAGCCCCTCCTTCCTTCTTCTATCACTGATCTTGACCTGCCAAGCTTCAGCCTTAGATCACTCCCACTATCCTCTGACTCCATAGTGGGAGAAAATCATGAAACCATGCGAATGGGTCCACTACAAATTTATGTAACATGATCTTTTCTGGGGCCCTCATAGCTAACAGGCAATCCTTTGACAACTCACTTATTAACTCAGTGACTCACTCACCGCAGAGATTCTGCCAAACTTTTTTTTCCCTCCTCAAACCTTCCATGGCATCCCCTCTCCTCACTCTCTCAGCTGACAACCTTAAATGATACTTTACTGATAAGTGGAGGCCATTTTCCAAGAGCACCCTCTTCTCCACTCCCTTCGTGTCACCTCACCCAGATGCCTCCTGCCACTAACTCCTCTTTAATCCATGTCTTATGTAATGAGATAGTCTTTCTCCTTGCCCATGCAATTCTGCTACATGCACAAGTGATCCCATTCCATCCCATCTTCTTGAGCAGATTGCACCTTCTATCATTCCCACAATCTGTCCCTGCCAGCTGGCTGCTTCCCTGCTCCCTAGAAATATGTCCATGTCCCCTTTATCCTCAAAAAATCCTCACTTCATCCACTCTCATTAGCTATTATCCCAGATTTCTTCTCCCTTTGTAAGCTAAACTCCTTGAGAAGGCTGTCTAAAACATACTCTTCTACTTCCCTCTCATTCTCTTCTTAACTTTCTACAGTCTGACAAAACTGCTCTCTCCAAAGTTACTCACTTTTTCTTAATTGTCAAACCTAATGGCAATTAATAAAGTTTCAATGTTCTCAGTCCTCATCTTTCTTGACCTCTCTGTAGTCTTTAACACTGTCTGTCATTCACCTTCTCCTTGATACTCTTTCCTCTCTAGGTTTTCATGACACTATCCTGGTTCTTCTTCTACCTATCTGACAGTTCCCTGTCAGTCTCTTTTGCTGGATCTTCATCTAGACCCCAACCTCTAGCCATGGTGTCCCACAGGGTTTTGTACAGTGCCCTCATCTCTTCTTGCTCTGTATTATTTCATTTGGTGATCGCATCAGCTCCCATGGATTCAATTGTCTTATCTATGCTAAAGATTCTATGCTAGCCCTAACTTCTCTGTTGACTTCTCCATTTTCAACTAACTATTGGACATTTCCAATTGAATGCCCCATAGGAATCTTAAACTCAACATGTCTAAAACTGAACTCATTATTTTCTCTAAAATATTTCCCCCTTCCAAAGTTCCTATTACTGTTCAGGGCATCACCATTGTCTGAGTCACCAAGACTCCCAATCTAAGTGTAACCCTTGACTTTCAGTTGAAGTATCCAAACTGTTGCCAACACCTGTCTATTTTACTTTCATAACATCTCTCGCATATGCCCCCATCTCTCCTCTGACACAACCATCCCTTTGGAGCAGAACCCTATAACTCCGTGCCTGGACTATTGTAATAGCCTACTGGTTGTTCTGCCTACCACTAGTCTCTCCCCATTCCAGTGCATCCTCTACTCAGCTGTAAAAGTATTCTTCCTAAAGTGCAGGGTCCCCACGTAACTTCATTACTCAATAAACTCCAGTGGCTCCCTATCACTTCCAGGATCAAATATAAATCCTCTGTTTAGCATTCAAAGTCCCTCATAACCTGTCCCCACTTCCTTTCCAGTCTTCTAACACTTTATATCCCCACCACTATCATATACTCTGTGATCCAGTGACGCTGGCTTTATTTCTGCTTCTGGAACATGACACTTCATCTGGCCAACTCCCATCATTTCACTGGTTATCTCCCATCTGGAATGTTGAATCTCTTCATCTCTATTTTCCAGTTTCCCTTATATCCTTCAAGTCCCAGCTAAAATGCTTAAAAGAATGGGCACATCAAGAAGGGGTCCTGCCAAGTGCTGTCCAACCACCATCCCACCTGTGCTCACTGTATTTCCAAGGACAAGGCCACCAAGAAATTCATTGTCCATAACATGGTGGAACCTGAGGCCTTAAGAGACTATGAAAGGCCAGGGTCTTTTGTTCCCATGATGTATGTGGGAATACAGTTGTCCCTTCCACATGGCTACTTTCCCCATCAGAGTTTTGATATATTGCAGGTTGGCATAAGATATTAAATGGGAATTTGGGGGAAGTTTTGCAGAAGCCATGGATGACATGAAAAGACCAGCAGAGGACACAGAAAAAGTTTAGAAACACAACAACTCATAAAATATTTGTATCGTATCATATTTTATCTTTTAATACCATAAATAAATGCCATTTTTAATACCTTAAATATAGCCAAATGTTACAACAAGGTGCTTTTTAAAATCCCATAAAAGAAAAAGAAAAAATTCAGACATCTTCTCTGGTAGGACAGAAGGGCCAAAAATTTTTAAACACAGTGCCCTTAACCCCTGCAATACAGAAGGGATAACTGTACATTATAACATGAGCTCTGTGATCCACAGCAAGGTAGAATTCCATCTCAAGAGGCACAAAAAAAATGAGACACTGCTTCAGAACTGCTGGTGCCCCACCAAGACCTCCTCCAAAGTCCATGGAAAGAGCCATCTGCCCATCAAAACCCCTGAACCATTCAGAGTAAAATAAAATGGCTAGTCCTTCTTTAAAAAAAAAAAAAAGGCTTTCCCCATTCTCCTTTATGCTAGAGCCTTTTCCCCACTGATTATTTCTAATTTATCCTGAATATGACTCGTTTTATGTGGTTGTTTACATATGGTCTCCTCCATTAGAATGAGAGTTCCTTGAGAAGACAAGTTGTTTCTTACCTTTCTTTATATCCCTAACCCTTAGCACAGTTCCTGCCACATAGGAAGTGCTTACCATGTTTATTGACTGACATGTGACAATATAAAGATCAAATAGTCTGATTGCTTAGTATGAAAAGAAAATATAGAGTAAGACTAAAAGAAATACAAATACCTAAGTAAAAGTTAATTTTTTTCCCACTAAACTTCAAGTGTTTTATATATATACTGGAAGCAATAAATGTTAAATCATGCAGGAACATAGTGTTTAGCTCAATTTAGGTTTCCCTTTTTCCTTTTAGGAAAACTTAATACATTCTCCCATTTGGGCTTTGGATGTCCAGATTTCCCAGACTCTTGACAAGCCATTGGCAATTCATGTCCTTTTGTTGTTTTGGTTAAAATTCTCTAATATACTAACTTCTTCATGTTATTAGCAATGCAGAGCTCTCTCACTAGTCAGTCTGTCTCCTAAGAATTGCATCCTCATTTCTTAATCTCAGAAAAGTCCTTAAACTACCTACCCCATCATCCACTCTTATGTCATCTTTTACCTTCCTTTCTCAGGAAACAGAAGCAAAGGAGAAAAATATATGCTATGGTTTTACCTTTGATCCATGGGGCAATAGAAAGGAGTAGGGGGAGGGGGAATGTGACTTTCTTTTTCCCAAGCAAAAAAAAAAAGGTTCACAGAGGAAGTAAATCACTTTCACCTTCCTATGCATCTTTTCAGTTTTCATTTAAAAAGAATTTTTCATGAAATAACTAAACATTTTCCATGAACTAGATTAGTAACCTCCAACCACTGAGAGGAAAGAGTATGGAAGGATGGGAGTTTGAGACAGAATGTCTTCAAGCACCCAATTTCCTTTAATTTTTAACACATTTGGACAGAACAGAATATTTTTGAACAAAATTACATTGATCTTTTCACACATACCAGTATACTTTCGTGGTGAATACTGACTTGTGGCAATAATTTATCAAAACTACCATTTCAAAATGATTTCTGACAGCAAGTTAGTCTAAAAATACTTTATAAATTCAAAATTAAACACTATATTATATAGAGTTTCTTATCACAAGATGATACTTTTTCTGCAAGAATAACTCATGAATATTGCCTATCAGAAGGTTGCAATCTTGAGGTAGTTAAATGACGCAGTAGATAGTGTCGGACCATGAGTCAGAAAGAGTTGAGTTCTAAATTCAGCTTCAGACACTTAATAGTTGTGGGACTCTGGGCAAGTCACTTTTAAAAAAAACTTACTTGCCACTGTTTCCTTAACTATAAATTGGGGATAATAGCTCCTACCTTGTTGTGACGATCAAATGAGAACATATTTGTAAAGCGCTTAGCACAGTGTCTAGCACATAGACAATACTTATAAATGCTTTTTTCCCCTTCTTCCCACAGATTTTTGAAATATTGGCATATATAGAGTCTGTAGATGATTTAACAAGGTCAGATGACAATCTACACTTTCTAGAAATTAAATCCTGTCTAGCACATGTGTGATCCTTTTTTTTTTTAGCAACTACTGAATACTTCACTAATACTTATAATTACTACACTAGGTGATTTTACTAAGGCTAAAGATATAAAAATGCAAATTAAGAAAAGTTATTGAAATGCAGGAGATAAAGGCAAATAATCTTACTTTTCACTGCCCCCTTCCTTTTTCATCTCTCTTCCCTCCCCCCAGCAATTTCAGGAACTACTAGAAATGAGTGAAACCAAATCTGGGAAATTCCTAAAAGCAACTCAAGCAGGAAATTTTCATTCGAACTTTGTAAAGCCCTAGCCCTGGTCTATAATTCCCCAGACCTGGAGGAGCTGGTTTGGCTGTAGGGATGAACTATTATTCTACTTAGTTCTATAGCCCAAGAACACACCCTGCAGAATGAAAGGAGAGTTTCTGGGAGAGTTCCCCTCACACTTCAGTTACAAGGGTGTTAGCTGGGCTGGGCTGCAGAGAAAAGAAAGCCTGCAACTGAGGTTTTTAGGTTTGTTTGTTTTTATTTGGTTTTTTTCAATGCAAAACAGTCATTTGAGTTTCTTAGAAGGGATTTGGTAATCAGTGCCTGTAATCTTTCTACTAGGAGTACAGGAGGAAAGGATTGAAGGATGGAGCTCCAAAGGCATAAGGATGTAGAGAGAAGGCAGGAGCTCAGTGTTCTATATCTGCCTAGACTAGAATTCAAAGAATGTTCTGCTTTGTCTGTTCAGTCTGTCTTAATGCTGCTAAGGTTTCAAATGAAACAAAAGTTCAGTCATTAAACCTCAGTCCCGACATGTTATGTCTCCCTCTCTCAACGTGGACAAGCATTACTTAAAATTAATTTTCCTTTAATTACAATTGGAGTGCCCTCTAAATGCTTGTGATTTGGTGCTTTGTTCTAAAGATCTACTAGGAGTGGAATAAAACCAGGTCCCAGTTCCAAGGGAGTTTACAACCCAAAGGAGGAGTTCATAGAATCATAAGGTCATAGATTTAGAGCTAGAAGAGAACTTACAGGTCATTGAGTCCAATTCCATTTTTTTACAGATAGATGTTCATGCATTTAATAAGAAGTTAAGGAGTATATCCTCCTGAAAGTGTTATCCTAATGCTTTATCATGGAGCAGGAGCAATAGAAGGTTCCCTAAGGCCATAAACGCTCTAGCAAGTTGTTTTCAGTCATGTCTGATGCTTCATGATCCCATTTGGGGTTTTCTTGGCAGAAATACTGGAGTGGTTTACCATTTCATTCTCCAGTTCATTTTGGAGATGAGGAAACTGAGGCAAACAAGGTTAAGTGACTTGCCCAAGGTCACATGGCTAGTAAATTTCTCAGGCCAAATTTGAACTCAGATCTTCCTGACTCCAGGCCCAGCATTCTATCCACTGCACTACCTAGTTGCCCACTCTGGCTAATATTATTTTCTTTCTGATACACTGTGCTTATTGTCCTAGGAACGGCATAGTTAAGTGTAGAGAGAGTCAGCTCCTGTACGCTGGCCTCTTGGTGAGGAATTCTTTGATGGTGACAATCAGAAAAAAGAGAAAAATACAAAATGGTGCTCAGTCATTTGTAGCACCATTCAGTTTCTGCACGAAAGTGAAAGGGTGGCACAATGAGGGCAAACAGTACCAAGAATCATATAGTTATTAAACTGTCTACAAACTTCAGTGCATGTATTAGTATACTAAATGTAAGATTCTTATCCAATGAGCAAAAATTGACATACTACTGAGTAGATTGGATCATATCAATCTTGATATTCTTTCTATAAATGGAAAGAAGGAAGTTAGAGCTAAATTCAAGTTTGGCTTACCGGTTCTTGTTGGAGGAGTAGATGGAAAGAGTTGGACAGAGAAAGCAAATGGAAGTGTTGGCTTTTATCATGCACCTAAAGGGAACAATGAACATCTCTCAAGGCTCCATTCCTGACTCTTTGGACTGTTTTTTTTACCACGCAACAGTATCCTCTTCACCCTAGATGCTCACTCCACCCCTTCTCACCAGAAGTACTCTCCTCTGCAGTCCCCTCCTCTGATTGTCTGGTTCCTCCCAGAACCTTCATCTAAAGAAAAGCCCCAGGCCAGTTTGTCTTCATTCTTTTCTGGGCTTCACTCCTGACTCTCTGGACTTTCTCTACCATGCTCCCAGCCAGCTACCTTCTTCTCTCCCCTCCCCTTTCTTTCATATGTTATCTTCCCCCGTTAGAATGTAAGTTTCTTGAAGGCAGGGTTTCTGTTTCCTTCTGTTTATGTTCATATTCCCAGTGCTCATCAGAGCAACATAATAAACTTAATAAATGCCTGTGAACTTGACTTTTATGAATATTTTGTCATCACAAATTGCAATATTCATGCGTATGAGACCACTGAGAAAATAATTTCAGGTTAGGCACCAACATCTGTTGCAGAGGATGATCAGGTAGGGAAATTCTATTAAATCCCTCTATTAAATCTACTAAATCCCTCCAAATCAAGTCAAAATGCACTTGATGCTTAGTGACTTCAATGCAAACATGGGAATAGTTAACAGTAGAAATATATCGGAAAATATAAATCAAGAATAAGGAATGAGCCACCCAAAGACTTGTAGGCTATCCAGAAGCCTCCCACCTATATATTAGGAATATTTCTTCAATTAAAGTATCAGTAGGCACTGGATATGGAAAACATTGCTAACATAACAAAAAAAAATTAATTATATTTAACTGATAGGAAATAACTCATTACTTTTAAAAATTCAACTTTGTTTTATTCTCAGTTCTGAGTTCTCTCCCTGCCTCCTCTCCCTCTCTTATTCATTGAGAAGGTAAGAAAAATAAACCTATTAGAACTGTGTATAGTCATGCAAAACAATTTCCACATTAGCCATGTCCAAAGGAAAAAGAAAAGAAAAGAAAATATGCTTCAGTCTGCACTCTATCAGCTTTCTAACTGGAGGTGGACAGCATGTTTCATGAGTCCTTTGGAATTATGGTAGTTGATCAGAGATCAGTCTTTCAAAGTTGATTATCTTTACTGCTGATTTATTATTTAATTTATTATTAAAGTTTATCTTTACTTGATTCTATTAAGCAAGGTTACCTTGTGTCTACTCTGTTTAGGCTTTGAATATACTTCTATATATGTGTATCACCTTCCTTGATAAAATGAAAGCTCTTTGGGGCAGAGGAGGGAGAGGGCATAGACATTGTTTAAATTTTGTCTTTGCATCCTCACAGAGTAGATACTTAATAATGCTTGTTGATTGGGATCAGAGAGGACTAACACCTTTGGTGTGATGAGCCTTTTCAGGGCTGCTCCATCACCTTTGGTATCCACCTTTCACACAACCCTCACCTGTGGTTCCAAGAAGCAGTGGCATGCACAGTGTCACATCCTGGTTAGACCATCTTGGCAGATAGGCTAAATCTGGCTGAGGGTAACTGACAGGCCTCAAACACTTCGGTGAGTAAGGGGAACGTCTACCCCAAGCATGGGAAGACGTCCCCTAGGGCAATGGGGGAGAAAAACAATTTGTTCCAATGGCCACAAAGGCAGCTGAAGCAGACACTGTGGAGTGCTTAGAGCTTAGTCAGACATCGAAGACACTAAGGTCATCCACTGTCTCCTAGGCCTTTGCCACTCACACTGACTTTTGTCCTGCCACTGGACTTCGATGACTGTAGAAGAGATGGTGAAGCTAATGACTTGGTGCCCTCTGCCTCACTTCAGTACAATTCACAAGCAAGTCAAGACCACCCTGTGATGTCATTGGTCCTCTTTGAAAACAAAGTGTGAGCAATAACAACAATTTTTACAATATTGTCATTGTATAGATTGTACTACTGGTACTTCTCACTTCATTGTGCATCACTTCATATAAATCTTTCCAGGCTTTTCTAAGATCAACCCCTTCATCATTTCTTACAGCATGATAGCATTCCATTACATTCATATATACCACAACTTGTTCAGCCAGCCCCCAACTGTTTGGCATCCCTTCAACAGGAAATAACTCATTACTAATATGAGAGTCATTTACAAAGCAACTGTTTCTATACAACTGAATATTTTATGAGAATCACATATATGATTACACACATATATATACATATTGAGAGCATCTTTGACAAGAATATTAGTAGGATACTAATTGCTTTCACAAGCAATTTTCCACCAAAGACCACTTATTTATAATCACACATTCAACTGAAAGATATAGCAAATGTGAGATCTTACTGTGCATATTATATTGCTGATTATTTTTTAAAAAGCATTTGATTCCATAGATTAAATGCTACCTTAAAGGCTTTCTTCCAAAGGTATGCACCATCCATATACACATACATCAAAATTATTAAGGATTGCTTGAAAGATATAAACAAAGAAAATCCTTTTTACAACTCTGATCACAAATAATCAGGTAAGAAATAAGACAGGAAGACATTTACTCACCAAGGGTATTTGCCACTGTCATGGAGGAGACCTAGAGCAGAGTCCAAATTGGAGAGATGGCAATGTCCTCTAGGTGTTTATGTTTATTGATGACCTTGTATTGGTTATGTAAAACCCTGGAATATCTTAGAGCCTCCTAGACAAAATCCATAACTACACAACAGAATGTGGCCTACTCGTCCACACAAGAAAAGTCAAGTGGATGAAGAATATCTATTATCCAAATTATGACATGCATTTAGACAGACAACCTATAGAGTCTGCATCATATGTGTAATGTGTAGATATATAGATATATATGTATGTATATTTCTATGTAACAAGCAATACAGATATGTAATTGAAGGAAGTCTGGAATGTTGGGAAATTGCAAAGTTCCCCTAATGACCACAAACTTCTCCCAGAAAAAAGACCAATCTCTCTACTATCAATATTTCACCATGCTATTGTATGTTTATGACTCTTGGAAGACTTTAGTCTCTGAAGAAACAATACCTATTAAAAATGACTAACATACAAAGGACAATGGAGAAGCATGTATTAAGTATGAGCAGGCTGCAGCATATAAGAAATAAGGAGCTTCTAAGAACATCATCAAGGAAATGTGACACAGAAAAAGAAGGCAGGCTGGTCATGAGTTCAAGAGCAAAGAATAACAAATGTAATCTTGAGTGCTCCACTGGTATCCTCTCAATGTAAAGAACACTGAAGAAGGCTCCCAGCACATTAAGTAAACCCCATGTGATAAACTTTTAGGAAAACATAGACAAGAGTCACACAAGATGATGGGGCTTCATTGGCTTGCCATCTCCGCCATTGGAGGGAACACCAAAACTGATGAGAGCACAGACATATTTGAATATTTGATTATATATGTACACACAAATAGAAAACCCCCCAAAACATAAACAGCATAAATGGATTGTTGGAGATGAGGAAAATTAAGAGAGTGGATTTTAATAAGACTGTGTATTTTAGCCTGTGGATAGCTGATTGCTACTTGATTATTTCAGTGCCGTTTTAAGAGAAATTGCTTTGGGAAGTATCGGCAGCTGTCATCACGGAGAGTTGGCAAAGGAGGTAGAAACCCAGAAGAAAATAAAAGAAATATATTTTAATATTTTTATCTATTTAAATTTATTTTTTAAAATAAGCTTTTATTGACGTCTTCTATTTCTTAACATCATTATAGCTTTCCCAAGTATCATTTCCCTTCTCCCTCCCAGAGAACTATACCACGTGATAAACAGTACTTTTCAGAGAGGAAAAAAATAGCACAACAGATTGATAATGTTGAAAAAGTCTGAAAACATATACAATGTGTAACACCTGTAACCTCTCACATCCATAAAGGGATGGATTGGGGATGTCTTCTCATATCTGTTCATTTGAACCCTGCTTGATCTTTATAATTTTGTTACATATTTTTGATTTTGTTGATGTTTAGTTGATCTTTTCACTTACTTTTTTCTGATTATTGTTTCTTTGGCTATGCTTACTTTACTCCATATCAGTTCAAATAGGTCTTTCCAGAATTTTCTATATTTACCACACATATCATTTCTTATAGCACAGTAATATTTTGTTATATTCATGTACCACAATTGGTTTACCCATTCTTCAATCGATATCCATATACTTCATTTCCACTTCTTAAACTAATACAAAAATTGCCACTATAAATATTTTGGCATATATGGGGACTTTCTTCTCATCAATGACTTCCTTGGAGAATAAGTCAATAATGAAATCTCTGGTTCAAAGGATATGGGCATTTTAATCACTTCATTTGTATAATTCCAAATTGCTTTCCAAAGTACCATTTTATAGCTCCATCAACATTATGTATTAGTATGCCTATCTTTTCACAACCCTTCCAACATTTATTATTGCCATGTTTTGGTCATTTTGGTCATTCTGTAGGGTGTGAAGTAAAACCTCAAGGTTGTTTCAAGTTGTTTATCTCTTATGACTAGCTATTTTCTCTTATTAGTAGTTATTTTAAAATCCTTCTTTAAAAGTTTAATTTTGTTTTCAAAATAAACTTATTATTTATTTAAACATTCTTTTCTCCTACCACATCTCCCATCCACTGAAAAGGCAAGCAAAATTTTATCAATTATACGTGTGAAATCATGCAAAACATTTCTCCATATTAGCCATATAACCAAAAAAATCATAATGATAACAACAAAAAAGAAAGTTATTGTCTTGGATCATTTCATTGATGACAGTAACCAAGTCTTTCACAGTTGATCGTCATTACAATATTGCTGTTGCTATGCACAAAAATCTCCCAGTTCTTCTCACTTACTTCGCATCAATTCATATAGGTCTTCCCACATGTTTTTTCTTCTGAAACTATCCCCCTCATTATTTCTTATTGCACAATAATATTGCATCACATCTGCCAAAACTTGTTCAGCTAATCCCTAACTGATGAGCATCTCTCAATTTCCAATTCTTTGCCACCACAAAAAAAGAACTGCTATAAATATTTTTGTACTTATAGGTACTTTTTTTCTTTTTATTTGAATTTTTTGTGGTATAGATCTAGTGGTGTTGTTGCTGGGTCAAAGAGTATGCACAGTTTTATAACCCTTTGGGCATAGTTCCAAATTGCTCTCCAGAATGATTAAACTAGTTTATAACTCCACCAACAATTCATTGGTGTGCCTATTTTCCCTCAATCTGTCCAGCATTTGTCATTTCTGATAGGGATGAGGTGATATGCCAGAGTTGTTTTAATTTGCATTTCTCTATTCAATAGTATTTGGAGCATTTTTTCCATATGATTATAGATAGCTTTCATTTCTTCTTCTCAAAGCTCCCTGTTCTTTACGCATATCATCATCTTATCCTCACAACAACCCTGTGAGATAGATGCTGTTAATTATTCCCATTTTACAGTTGAGCAATTGAGGTAGACAGACTTTCAATGACTTATCCAGGGTCACACAGCTAGTAAGTATCTGAAGCTACATTTTAATTTGTTCTTCTTGACTCCAGACCCAGAATTCCATCCACTGTGTTGTATAGCTATTCAGACTGGTCTTACCTAGTATAAGATTTCTTCACCTCTGGAGCTTTCCAGCTGCCATTAACAATGACCTTCTTATCACTCACTGCAATTAACCAAGAACTCTCATCATTTGGCATTTCTTCCTTAGGGAAAACAAATTCCTACCTTCTGCTTCCTTAGCCCTGTGGTTCCATTTCTTTCTGAGGAAAAAAAAAATGTCCTTCATCCCCTACTATCCCTCCTTCCACACTCACTCTTATTCAGCTCAGACCTACGTCTCACCTGTCTCCCATCCCCTCTGTTCCCATTCTTCCCCCACCCTCATTCAGATGCCTTTTGAAAACTCTCTCTATTGTTACTTTCCTCTTAGATCTTTTCCTCTCAGATCTTTCCCTCTCTCACATTTTCCATCTTCTGGCACTCACAGAAACCTGGCTCACCCCTTGCTACTCTCTTCTGTACTGGCTACTGCTTTCATGTGCTCCTTCTGTCACACACCGCTTCCCTAGACCAGGAGGAGGAGTCAGGGTATTCCATGTGACCCCCCACCACTCAGAGACCTTCCTTCCGTTACTATCACTCAGAAACTCTCCTTTGAGGTTTACTTCATCCATCTATATCACCCTGATTGGATCTCTATTGTTACAACTTTCCTGACACTAGTACTCCTTTGTTTTTCTGGTTTAGAATTTAGCAAGCATACTTCATTTAATTTTTGTAACTTATAATTTTTACAGGCACTATCACTTGTTCTAAGGGCATTAATTAGTCTCTTAAAAATTAAATAGAGGAGACTAATAGGAATTGCTCTTGTCAGCAATGTATAATTTTTGGTTTGGTTTTTTTAATGCTTAATTGGTGCTTTTTTTTAAAACCCTATAGCCGGCCAGTAACAATCTTTTATGCAATCGCCCTTTGTAACAAAGAAAACCATTTCAACAAATCCAATCCACATAGTAACTACACTTGATATGCTATGTAACATCCTGCACCTGTAGTCTCCAACTTTTCTCCCAAGAACAGGAAACTGTGTTTCATCAGTGGGACTTTCCAACCATGGATGCATTTAATTTGATTGTTGAAGGGTTTAATGTTGTTTTCAGTTTCGTTATTGTAGTCATTATGTATCTTGTTCTGGTTCAGTTTGCTTTGTATTAATTCATTTGTCTCCCCATGCAACTCGGAGTTTCTTATGTTCATAATTTCTTATGGTATATTAATACTTAATTACATTCATAAGTGCTAAGGTCCACTTCTTGCTCTCTGAGGGAGCCTAAGGCAAATGGGAAATGGGGTATACAGCATAAGAAGTTTTCAGGACCATTGTTTGTACTAAGCAAACTGCCCCAAAAATCTTATATTGCAATAGAACACCCTCTATGGGAGGAATTAAGAAACCACATCACTGCAGGTCGGGCACTGTGACTCTACATGAAATCTGACATTATTGCTGAATATCTAATTGCTAAACTTCCCTTCCAGAGTTAGCATGGGAAATTGCCCAGAACTCAGAATCTGTGCTTCCAGGCGACAGCTATTTGTGTTTTACAGGCGACAAAGGAAATTTATCTGCTTGGCCTGTTTGAGGACATCAATTTATGTGTTATCCTTGACAAGCACGTCACAATGATACCAAAAGATATCCCACTAGCATGCTGCATACAGGGAGAACAGAACATGCTTAAACTCCACATGGGAAGGGAAACATTCATCATTCTCAGAATAAAACAAAAAAACCTCTTCTTTCTGTTGCTGATAGTTCTGAATGTTAAATATTTTCCCTGATGAGGTGAAGATAAAATAAAATGTGATTGAATAAAATAAAATATGTGATTGCAAGTGGCAAAATAAGAGACACAATTAGGTTTTAGCATTTTTTTCCATTTTCATTTGTTTTTGAATTCCAAACATAAATTTGAGAATATAGTCAAAAATAATTTAATGAATAAGTTTCAACAATTCAACTTTATGATAATTATAAATAACCCTGCTAAATTTTTCTGGACAAAGCCAGCATTTGAATTTTTTTAAAAAAGTAAATTTTTACCTTGACAGACAAATAAAAAAAAGAACGTAGCCTATACACCATTTTCTACATGAAGCATCTCCTGATCCTCCCAGCTGTTAGTACCCTCCCTCCCTAACTAATTTGTATATGAATATATATGTATATATTATAACATATATGTGTGTGTTTAACTTTATAATTATACTGTATATATTACATCTATTTGTTTCCCCCATTAGAATATAAGCTTATTGAAATTAGGAAATGTTTCACTTTTTTGTACTTGTATCCCCAGTGCCTAACAATGCCTAGCACATAATAGAAGCTTACCACTTATTGACTGATCGGTTGATTGATTCCCTAACCTCAACATTCATATTCTATTTCTATGTATTTTTGCAAAAGTCTACATCTACGTCTAGAATAAACTCCCTTTTGAGGAGGAGTTAAACTCAGAATCCTTATCTTATGCCACTTAGTACATGCTTAGTAAATGTTTGAGGCTTCCTTCTTTTCTGAAGCTTTCCCTTATCCTTCTAGGAATCATCAGCCAGTGTTCTTTACCTTTTCAATATCATATTGTCATTGTTCTCCTACATGTAAAATGCCCCCAGTAAAAACACTTTTAGTTTGGTCTTTGCGTTCTCAGGGTCTTACACCTTTTAGGCATTTTAAAAGCATTTTTTGAATTGTTGAATGGGTATGATTTTCCAAACTGACAAAATGCATGTCTTTTTTCAGTATTGGTCATCCTTCAGTGGAACTAAATTTACAGTCAACAACTCTTAACTTGGTGACACACCTACTCCTTCAAGGGACCAGATCATTCTAGATCAACAATTACTTTTCTCCAGATATGTGCGGATAATTAGGTAACTGGGCTTATGTCAGTTGGGTGGGGTACAATTATTTTAAGGACAAAAAGTGCTTTTGCTCACTCAGTGTGGCCTAGGGAACACTGTCCTACCCCAGGCATCATGCCTGGGGGATGGCAATACAGAGGTCATGTCTGCCTAGTGGTGATACTCCTCTGGGTGGTCTGGAGTCAGGGTAGGCCTTGGAAGAATAATATACATAAATTGTATACCTACTTTGGCAGCAGGGGATCTCAATTAACACTTCACTCTCTAGCGTTTCTGAGAACTAAAGAACGTGCAGTGTGAAAAAACAAACCAGCCTATGATGCTGAGCGTAACTGATGAACGTTGTGTAAAATTGTTGTTCATACTTTGTCTCAAAGAGGACCAGTGACAACACATGGTAATGTCTTGACTCCTGCGTGAACTGGATTTAAGTGTCACAAAGTTAACTTCACAAAGTTGTCAGCCTCACTTTCTCTTCCAGTCATCAGAGTCCAATAGCAGGATAAAAGTTGGATGAGTAGCAATAATTTGGGATGCAGTGGGTGACCTTGCCATCTTTGATGCTTGACCAAACTCTAAGGGCTCCACCATACCTGCTTCAGGAGCCTTCATGACTCTAGGAACAAATTGTTCTTATTTCCCCATGCTGCATGCCAAGCGAAGTCTTCAAATGCTTGTGGTAGACATCTCCCTAATTCACTGACAGGTTTGAGGCCTGTTGGTTACCCTCAACCTGGTTTAGTCCATTAACTGAGACAGTTTTACCAGGATGTGACCACAAGCTACAGCTTCTTTGAGCCACAGGTGAGAGTTGGGTAGCAGAGGGACACCAAACGTGGATGAGCAGCCCTGAAAAATGTTTGGCAAGCCCTCACACCAGAGGTGCTAGTACTCCTTGAACACTGCTTATAACTCCGGGTAAAATACAAGTTAGTAGAAATTAACAAAAGTTGACAAAATTAGAGACTGCAAAAGTTTCTAAAGGCTAGTAATTTGGGGCACTCAATAAGTTATTACAAAGAATTTTGTAGCCATAATGCTCCATATATATGTCATTTTTAATACTTTATGTTTATTACCAATAAGGGTTCTGAAATAATAGCTATTTGTTACAGACTCTCAAAATACATTAATGGCTCTCAGCCTTGGTTAATTTTTCTGTGATACTTTCTTTGAGTATTTCTACTTAAAGAATACCACAGTTTAAAGACTGAAAATATTATATTTCCATGGGCCTGGAACACCTCAGTATCGAACCCTAGGAAGACCCTCCAATCTGCAAAAATCTGATCTGTCCTCACTTCTCCACAAGAACCAGTTAGGATTTTGTCCTCATCCATGGCAGTAATCCCACTCAGGCACTCTCAGAAACAAAGCAGATGATCAAATTACAGTCTCCAGATTGGGGGAGGAGGACACTTGCACAGGGTATGAGATTCTCCAGGTATATACCACTGCAGGTAATTGAATGGGAACTGTTGTGAGAGTTCCAAGAAGCATGAATCCACTGCAGAGTGGCAGATTTGGTCACAGGGGGTCGCATGAACAGGAATATGTGGTCCATAAAGCAGAAAATGAAGACTTTTTTCACACTATCAATGAAACAAGTACTATGTGGAGTAATGAACTGGGTTATTTTGAAAAATAAGGATACTTTGCTTAGGTTACCTTAGTTTACTGCTATGGACTGAGGTCATAACCTGTTAGATTATATGACCAACTACTACCATAGCCAAATAAGTATTTGTCTTTCCATCTCAGAAGCAAAAATAATATTCAGCCAGTGATGGTGAAAAACAATCTTGACATGCTTTAGATTAATTATTTTATTCACAGACATAAAGCCTTCTGGCAGTTTTCAGTTTATTCTATGATCCCAGTATTTATGCATATGGACTTTAATAACAAATGAGTTGTCTTGGACCCAATGAAACAGGGCTGACTTTAGGAAATCTAGGAAGAGGGGCTATGACTGCAAGATGGGAAAAAGTCATTTCAATTGCACTACATGAAAAGCAAATTAAAACAGGAAATTTTTAGTAAATAGGCTTATGTAATAAGTAGCAAGAGAAGTGAATGGATGAGCATTATTGTGCACAGAAGGACATGAAAAATACAAAAATAAGATGTGCATTGATAATGAAACTGGATGGAATTGTGAAACCTGATGTTGAGAGAAAAATGACTTATCTTCAAGTCAAAAGTAGAAGAGAGAAAAAGGGATTTAAAAAACCCCTCTTTTCATTTCAAGCTGGGTAGAAATAAAATGAGAAAGGCAACACAAAAAAAAGAAAGGCAAAATCTTGTTGGCACTCCTATTTTATTCCACTGGGTGGTGGGTAGAGTTATAGGGAACTTCCTACGTGAGTGTTCTGACCTTAAAAAGCAGGTTGGAATGCAATTGTTAAATTTTGGTACCAGTATTAGATGGAGCAAGAATTAAAGGACTACACTGAAGTTATTGTACCAGTCATGGACCTTTAAGCCCATACTAAACTTTCAGAAATGACCACTTCATTTGTTGTTGTTGAACCATTTCAGTCATGTCTGACTCTTCATGACCCCATGGGGTATTTTGGCAAAAATACTAGCGTGGCTTGCCATTTCCTTCTCCAGCTCATTTTACGTAGGAGGAAACTGAGGCAAACAGGGTTGAGTAACTTGCTCAGGGTCACACAGCTAGTAAGTGTCTGAGGCTAGATTTGAATTCAGGATGTTGTGTCTTCCAGACTACAGGCCTAGCACTGTCTTCACTGTGCCACCTAACGGCCCCAAGGGTATGAATGGAGAAAATCAAGGGAGCTGTGGTATGAAGTCACTCAAGCAGCTCCTTGTTGCCTCTAGAGAAAAATCACAAATTCCTTTCTTCTTTGCATGCCTTACAAGGCATCCGAAAGCTCATTTAAAGCCCTTCCTTGTCTGGCTCCAAATCTACCTTTCCAGGCTTATGTTACGTCATTGCCCTTGCCTGTCCTCCATGCTCCAACCAGACTGGTGTACTTCTTGTTCTCCTGTGTGCCTTTGCCCCCACTGTGCCCATACCTGAAACATCCTCTCTCTGCACCTCTGCCTCACAGCTAAGTCCAAGTACCACCTCCTACATGTCAGCTTTTCTGATTCCCTTGTTAGGGTCCTCTCTGCCTCTGATGGTACTTTATGTTTGCTTTGTTTCTATTTTGTATGTATTTATTTGTGCATAGGTTTTTCCCTCCAGTAGAGCGTGAGCTCCCTGAGGTCAGGAAATAGTTTTGTCTTTGGATCCCTAACACTTAGCACAGTGCCTGGCAGGCATTTTAGGCACTTAATAAACAATTACCAAATTAATGAATGAATATATGAATCAGGATATATACATTCAAAGCAGATGAATCCACCAAGGCAGGTGAAATATGATACAGTATGTGAACACATCCTCAAAACCAAGGAAAATTCAGGTAGCTGCTAAATCAATGGAGCTTCATACGCTGCTTTGAACATAACAGATAGATCTTTCTATTACAATATTTTCTAAGCTTTCATCTAACACAGTATGTTCTAGTTTTCCACTTCATCCATGCTTTGTTTACAGTAAATACGTATTTGATCTTTGTGGGTCAATGAGGAGATTTCTCATGCTGTATTTCAGGCACCCTGGATCCCACGCTACCTGCCACCCACCTCTCTTACTCAACCCCAAGGTTTCTTCAAATGTGTCATATAGAAATTGCAAGTAGAAACTGGAAGAAATATGAGATCATCTGGCAAATCCCTTTATTTTTACAGATGAGTAAACTGAGGCCTAGAGAAGTGTTATGAACTTGGCCCAATATCAACCACTGGGTAGTGGCAGAGCCCAGATAGAACCTACATATTCTGGCTGCTGTTTCTACAATCCTATGTCTCAAAAGAGGCAATCTTGTGTCTTCTAGTAATAATAAAACAGAAAATACAACTCATTCCCAAATTTTCTAAAAAAATTTGACATGATTTCTCAGTTCATTCCTTGGGAGGCAGCTACATGGCCAAGTGGATTAAGTTCTTTCCTTAGAGTCAGGAAGGCTTGCATTCAAATCTGGCTTTGTGTGACCACAGACAAGTCACTTATTTCTGTCTGCCTCAGTTTCTTCAACTGTGAAATGGGATTGATAATAATAACACCTATTTCCCAGAGTTGTTACGAGGATAAAATGAGATAATATTTGTAAAATCCTTAGCACAATGTCTGGCACATAGTAAATGCTTAATAAATGCTTTCTAATAAACTGATTAAAGTTATTCAACAAAGACTTTGGCAGATCTAGCTTATGTGCTCCTGTGAAAATTATAGGACTGTATTGAGTCAGGAAGACTCATCTTCCTGAGTTCAAATCTGGCCTCAGATACTAACTAGCTCTGTGACCCTGAGTAAGTGATTTTACCGTTTGCCTCAGTTTCGTCATCTGTCGCTGGAGAAGGAAATGGCAAACCACTCCAGTATTTGTGTCACGAAAATCCCAAATGGGGTCACAAAGAGTCAGAAACAACCAAGAAACCATTGAACAACAAAAACTGAAAGTCAAAATGGCAACATGGAACACTGAGATTCTTTTGCCTCTTATAGCCAATCCACCTTTCCTTTTATTGCCCTTTCATAGGTTTGTAGATTTAGGGTTGAAAGGGACTTTAATGAATATAGTTTAACTCCACTATTTTACAGATGGAGATACTGAGGTCTAGAAAAAGGCAAGTGACTTGCCCGAGGTCATAGAAGTAATACAAAGCAGAGCTGGGATTTGAACTGAGATTCTTAGACTTTAGGACCAGAGCATATCTCACTACCCCACCTTTGCTTCTCCAAAATTAGCAATGGGTAGTAGCCATTTGAGGACTGCAGTGACTTTAGACCAGCACAATACAGATTCCTAAGCAGTGGAAGAAGGAGGAAGTAATAAATCGTATTTAGAGGATAAAAGTCCAGAATGTGTGGAGATCAGGAACCTGTTCTTAATATGAAGCAGGTGCACTAGCTGGAGAGAGGACATGTTGTCCTCTTCTGCCCTTACGATGCCAGAGGTAAAAGGGGAAGTGGAACTTCCTTAAATTTTGGACAGATACATCAGTGTTTAGGTAGTGATAAAAAGACAGCATGATGTAATGGAAAAAACCTCAGACTTAGAGTTAGAAGAGGTTGCTTTGAATCCAAGTCATGTTATTTTAGGTAGCTGGGTGGCTTAGGGTAAACAAAGTATTGAATTTGGAGTCAAGAAAACCAGAGTTCAAATCCTGCCTTAGATACTGTGTGACCTTAGGCAAGACTCTCTCAGCCTCAGTTTCCTCTTCTGTCAAATGAGGAATTAATACTATCTACCTCATAGAGCTGTTATGTGCAAATACACATTAAGCACCTTGAAAACTTTTAAGTGCTAAATGTTGTCGATCAGTCATATTCAACTCTACCAAACCCCATGGTGGAATTTTCTTGGCAAAGATACTGGAGTGGTTAGCCATTTCCTTCTCCAGTGTGTCTCCATTTTAAAGATAAGGAACTGAGGTAAATAGGGGTTAAGCGACTTGCTCAGAGTAACATAGCTAGTAAGTGTATGAGGCTGGATTTGAAGTCAGATCTTCCTGACTCCAGGCCCAGGGTTCTATCCACCATATCATTTACCTGCTCTTAAAGTGCCACATCCATAGTAGCTATTGCTTAATTAGTATTACTTAATCCCACTAAGATTCAGTTCCTTCGTATGAGAAACAAGGACAGTAATTGTACTAGCTACTTCATAAGATTGTTCACAGGAAGATAGATTTCGGGCTGGAAGCAGCAGTGTGCTAGTAGTTATTTAACAACCAGCTCTCTGGGGGCAGCCAAGGGGAAATGTACTCATGACAAACTTTTAAGTTTAATTTGTATTATTACTATTTTCTCCTTCACTTTCTTAAGTTCAGAGTATAGACTCTAGACAATCAGCAAAACAATAAACCAAGCCCTGACTTGTAGTGTTTGGGGATTTCCAAAGGCATAAATGCTCACAATAAAAATTTAACAATCAGCTCACCCCACCATATGAGCAGTCTCCAGAATATCCTTGGCTGGAAGGGACCTTAGGAGATCATTAAGTCTAACTCTCTCATTTTACAGATGAGTAAACAAAGCTAAAGACAATAAATGACTTGCTCAAGGTCACCCAGAACAAGCATCAGCATTTGAACCCAGTACCTTTGATTCCACCTGTCTGATATAGTCAGGATTAAGTGAGATGAGAAATATAAATTGTAAATGTGAGTTGCTGTCATTTTGAACATAGTACAGGGCATGAGAACTTCTTTGATGCCACTTTACTCCTGGAAGGCTCTTCCCCCGCCCTCCTCAGCCTTGTCAACATCCTTTAGTCCTAGCTAACCAAAGCCGGTAGTCTGGCTCAATGACTTCTCTAGCAAAATGATTTGAAAATTATTCACAAGTGAGAAAATACTAACTCCACCCAGGCAGACAAGTGGGGCTCATTAAGTTAGTCAAAGCCTCTAAGCTTTCAGTTAAAGCCAGGAGGGGCAGCTTGTCTCATTTACCCCACCTAGAGAGTTATTTCATCCAATTTCCTTCAAAAAGCCTATTACCTGTAATTTAGGGATGGTCTGGCTGGCCTTGTAGTTCCTCAGATTCCCTCCTTGCAAGCTTGTTTCCGATCTAGCTTAGAGACTGACAGGTAAGACCAAGATTGTCTAGCACAAAAGACCTACTTGTTTAAATGAGATATTTTGTTTTCAATTCAATGGGTCCGCTGTTCCCAGATTGCCTTGAGCTACTTTAGGGGGTTCTGTGAAAGATACATTGTTTCTGGAACATCAACTGCAGCAGGTGCAGCCCATGCCACATAACAATTATCCCCAATAAAAGATGAATTTGTTTCCTTTTAGATCCATATCCCTATTGTTCTCAGGGGGTTTTCTCATTTAATTCCTAACTGAGCGGAGATGATTGCTCCTCTCTGACCCTTCCTGTCAGAAAATCCTAATCCCTCCACACTCAATTTCCAACTAACCCCAACTTTTCACTCAAAACGTACCAAAAGGAATACTTCCTTTTAGCACAGCAGTAGGAAGATGGATTCCGGAGATGAATTACCCCTCTGATCTGGAGGAGAAAAAATAATAATAAATACTCTGTTTCAGCATTTCAGAACCAAGAAAATAATTTATACAATAGTAACAACATTGTGAAATCAAAGAACTTTGAGACTTAAGAACGCAGATCTATTCAGACCTACCAGGGATTCCAGAGGATTGAGGAGAAAGCACATTCCCCTATTTCTAACAGAAAAGTGATGGATCCAAGAAGGAGACATAGGGATTTGTTTCGCTTGACTTTTCATACTTATTTTTACTTCTTTTAAATTGGGGGAGGAAGAAAGAAAGATAAATTCTTGTTAATTTAAAAATAAGATAAAAGGGGGAAAAAGGTTTTGAAACATCTTCAAGGATTTTAGGACACACAAACCTAGAAGTGAAATATGGGGAGACTCAGTTATGGAAATTTTACATACCAAAATACCTAGAAAATGATAAAAGCTGTTTCAATAAGAAAAATTGCCTTGAGAGGACCACTCCATCTAAAGTTGCACAAAACCCACAAAGTTAACTTTGTGTCTTTCTAAAAGCAGTCGCAGGAGATTATTTCCTATGCTTTGGGGAGAATCAGATTCTTGATGTTTGTAGGGGGAAAATCAACTTGGATCGTATGTCCCCACCTTTAATTTTGTGCCATATTACCCACTTTGTTAATTAAATAAATTGGATGAGAAATTTTTTCATGCTTTTTCTAAAAGTGCCCATCCTTTGAAAGTCTGGGGAAAAGTTTTCTTTAATATTCTACTTAAGGAAATCTCTTGTAGTTTATATGCAGGGATGCTAGTTACATGCAGGGAAGGTTTTCTTTCTTTTTAAAAATTTGTACTGATTTTTTTTTGTTTTTTTAGCACTTTGATTTTCCTATATGTCCCTACCCCTCCTCTACTCAGAGAAGTTTCTCTTATAATCAAGAATAAAAGCTAACAAGGGGGGAAAGCAGTGTATTAAAACCAACCAACACATCAATAGAGTCCAGCAGTATATACAGCATATCCTACACATAGTTCCTCACCTCTACAAAGAAGAGAAGGAGGTAAATTCTCATATCCACTTTCTTTTAGAGGCAAATAGTCATGATTACACAGTTTATTTTTATTTTTCGTGTTCTTTCACACATTGGAGTCATTGGATATATTGTTCATCTGATTCTGCTGACTTTGCACCAGCTTATATAAAAGGGAAAAGGGTCTTCTTTATACATTATTAGTATAAAACCTGCTAATTTCTTAGTAATGCTCTGCTTTTCTGGAGGAAGAACACCTAAATAAAGAATATGGTTTCTCGTCCATACTCTGCCAGTAGCAGCTGGTGACATAGCCTCTTTGGGCTTCAGTTGCCACATTCTAAAACTAGAGGGTTGATCAGATGGTCTAAAGGTTTTCTTCTATCTCTATAATCTTAGTTTGTATCCTAGAGAGTTGTTTTTTTTTTTTTTAACAGCATGGAAGGCCCACAAATCTACATAACTTTCAATTATCTTTAGACTAGATGTTTTCTATTTTTTCCTCATAAGACATGAAATTTTTATCGAATATACCAAATTATCAGACACATCTAAATTCAAGGATATTTTTGTGGATACGATATATAAATATACCTCCATGCTCAGAAATAGTTTCTTAAAAGAGGGATCTTTCATTTCATAAAATACATGAAATAGGTGGTGGGGGAAGGGAATAAAAATGTGCTGATAGTGTTTGAACCTCAGCATAAAGTTAAGTATAAATAATGGTCCTTAGGGAAGGAGGAGGAGATGTGGAATTTTTCTTTTAAGTCCTTGGCAGCACTGTTGTATAAAGGAACATATCTGATTCAGAGCTAGGAGAATTTCACTTAAAGTGTTACTAAGTAGGAAGATACACCTGGAAATTCCCCGCTCAACAAAAAGTGAATCACACCCATTTTGTCCAGCTAATAAATTAATTTTATTTCTGGCTTAACTGAGATTCACATAGGCAGTCCATTTTTCAGCACTTCCCAGTATTCTTGCTCCAAAGAAGACTAGTGTGTGCACATGCATTGTATACACATTGTGGGATTGTATGATACTACCAGAGCTGACTGCTTTGCATATGTGTGTACTTGGTCCTTCCAACAGCTTATCAGTAAATATTCCTTTGTAAATTTCACTGGTGTTCATTGATATATTAACAGATCAAATGGTGTGGAGGCTTTGCTTTTTGTTTATGCCTTTCTTTGTATTGACAGGACATAGAAGAATTCCTGGCACATAGTAGGTGCTCAGTTAATGCCAATTGACTTGAGTTTACTGAGGAATAACACATTGAAAAGGAATCATGAGAGCTAGTGCTTGGAAAGCCCTAACCCCTCCCTGAGAACTGTAAGAAGAGAAGTAGTCAACAGCCCTCTGTGGACCCCATGTACCAATGGGAGTAGGAGTTAGGAGAGTAAACCTAGAGCTTATGCTACATATTATTATTATATTATTATTATTATTCAGGTCAAAAATAATTTGCAATACATTTGGCTCCCATTTTTATTAGTCCTTTCAACTGGACCAAAAGGGAATTGATGTTATAATCTCTGTTTTGCAGATAAAGAAATAGAGTTTCAGGGTCAAATCTAAGCTTACCCAGCATGTTAGTAACTCGACCAGCTGAAGACCTTCATGATCTCTCTAAACTCTGCTTTATCTATCCCACCCTTTAAAGAGTGAAGCAAAAAGGCCAAAGAGTTCTCCAGTTCACAGGATCATAGATCTGGTGTTATGAGGTACCCCCATCTAAGCCATTTTAGAGATGAAGAACTGGAGACCCAAAGACAGCCTTGAATGACCTCCTCAAGACCACGCAGGTGATAGAGCAAGAACTTGAAACCAAGTCCTCCCACCCCAACTGCACAGTTTCTTCCACTGAACCATCCATCTCACAGCAATAATTCTGGAAGCCCTAAATCAAGTTATCTCTTTCCCCTTGGCAGTTTAGGGCTTTTCTTTCAACTTCCACAAGTCATCCAACTTCCTAAGGAGGTAAGAGTATATAAAGGTCAATTTAAGGAAGCAATGTGGTATCTTGGAGAACATGTTGGACTAGGAATCAGAAGAGACCCATGTATGAGCCCTGCTTCTGACACATACTGATGATGGGTGAGAGACCCAATCCCTTTTAGCCTCAGTTTCCTCATGGAGATGATAATAATAGTACTTAACTCACAGAGCTGTTGTAAAAATAAAATGAGATAATGAATGTAAAACATTTTGTTAAACTTGAAAAGACACATAAAAGGTATTATCAACTTGTCTATCCTTACCCACATTCTGGTTGACCTGGCTGTCTGGGGGCACTGAGATGTCATGTCCTACCTATGGACATATTGCAAGTACTATGTCAGGGATGGACTTGCACTGATGCCTTCTTACTCCAAGATTAGCACTCTGTCTAACAGAGCACATCACCTTCCTTTCATTACCTATTCGGAAAAGTAGAATGAAGTAAATTTGAAAAGATCCTTACATGAAATATGCATGATACAGAAATCCCTACATAAAACAAACATGCTCTCCTTTTTGCAAGCAAGGTCCCTCAAGTAAAGTGACATGATTATATGCCTGTTACTGTGTTATGTAGACACTTTCACTGGATAATGGAAATCCAAGTTCCTCCTGAAACTAAAGTTCTGGCACAAATGCATACTAATTAAACCATCCATGAAGATGTGTTTTAAAAATAACAATCCATAATTTCTCATTTTTATCCATTTGTAAAACTTTCTCCAACCCTTTCTACATGTACACTTGTAGACCACACAATGAATGACACCACCTACAAGGCAGACAAGCCAGACTAACTGAAGCAACCAAGTAACATGAGGGAGAGATGGGAACCATCATATCAGGCAACTCCACATCCATCACCCCAACCACCATCTCCCATCATGTCCCAATAGAGATAACCAAGTTCCCTGAATCCAATAGCTGCAGGAATAGCTGTGCCCTCAAGATTGGTCCTGCTTCAAGTCTGGACCCCATAGAGCCATCAATGATGGAAGAAGCCACCATGGAAAAGAGGCCCACCTCTTCACTACCAACATTGACTTATGGCCAGCTACTATCATCAGTTGAGTAATCCCAAGGGTCCTAGTAGGTGTTGGCAGACCATCAGTCCTGCTTCCATCTGTGCCCCTGCTGCCATCATCCCATGTCATAACTTTTATGGAGATGTTATATTATTTTAGTTATATCAACAGATGTTGGCAGCCACAGTTACTGATGTTTCAGAAAAGAAAGGCCTTGCCACCAACATCCTTGTTGTCAAATGGTTGAATTTCAGAAATGGATATGATTTTATCAGTGGAAATAACATTAAAGAAGATTCTTTGCCATCTATTTTGCTGTATCCAAAGTATCATGGAATCTTTCTGACTTACAGCTAAAACCTTTTATATGTAAGTTAAAATGAGACCACCTTGAAAGCAATGACCATCTTTTCTATTTTAATTTTCAGTATTCAGCATAGTACTTGGCACACAGGGAGTGCTTACCAAATTTTTTTTTGAGCATAAGCATTTGGTGGAGTTGTGAATAGATTAGTGTGCATAGTCAGAAAGCCCTGAATTCAAATCCAACTTCACACACAGCTATTTGACCATGGCAACTCATCTAATCTCTGTCTGTCTCAGTTTTCCCAACTATACAATGGAAATAATAATAGCACCTACCTCCCAGGGTGATTATGAGGAAAAAAGGAGATATTTGTTAGAAAAATGTTAAACCACTTAACAGTGCCTGGCACATAGTAGGTGACATGTAAGTGCTTATCCCCTTCTTTTTCATGCATTATGTCACTGTGAGCACTAGTGACCTGAGTGTAAGGACTATCATTGTGTGGACCATTTTTTCCCCTTTTCATTAAAATCCATGGTTTGCCCATATTATCTCACTCTCTGGATCATAGGATCCTGTAACAGTTTGCAAGGCCTTGTTAGGGAATTAGACCCCACAAAAGATGCTACCCCACTCTACTCCATCTCACAAACACACACACACACACACACACACACACGCACGTACACACAGTCAGTGAAATAGTCACACTGGATTCCAGAAACATCCAATCCAACCCAACAAACATTTACTAGGTCTCTTATTAGCAAAGCTCTGTGCTAGATGCTACTGACATAGAGATAATGAAAAACGATCTGTGCCCTCAAGGAGCTAACAGTCTTCCGGATTAACATAACATTTAAAAAGATAGGCATGTAACTGATAATCAGAAGATGGAGAGAGCACTAAAAAAAACTAGGAGAATCAGGAAGAGCTCCCTTTGGGAGGTATAGGAGTGCCCTTGAAGAAATTCCCTTGATTTCCTTAGGAATTCTAAGACAAAGATGCAAAGAGGGGGTGCATTCCAGGTGAGGTGCACAGCCTATATGAAGGCATGGAAGTGGAAATGAAATGGCAAGTGTGGGGAACAGCAAGTAGGGAACTTTGGTTGAAATGTAGAATGTGAAGGGGAAAAATGTGCAATAAAAATAGAAAGGAAGGGTTTTAAATGACCAGCTGGGGATTTTCTATTTTATCCTCGAGGCAATCAGGAGTCATGGAAGATTCTTGAGCAGAGGAGTGATATGGTCAAATGTACTTTAGGAAGATTATTTTGGCAACTGGATTGAGGAAGGATTAGGAAAATGAGAGATTGGAGAGAGAACACAATTAGGAGCTTGTTGCAACACATCAAGTGAGATCTGACGAGGGTCTGATGTCAGGGTGATAGCCATGCGAATGAAGTGGAGACAGATGAGGGATATGTTGAAGAGGGAGAATCAATCAATCTTGTCAACTAAGTGGAAATGGGAGGGGTGAAGGAGAGGAAATAATAGAAGATGAAGCCCAAGACTGGGAACCTGAGTTTCTGAAAGGTTAGTGCTATCTTCCCAGAGGAAGGGGAAGAGAATGAACATTTACTGAGCTCCTGCTACATGCTTGACATCATGCTAAGCAATTTATAAATATAATCACAACAACCCTGGGAGGTAGGAACTATTATTATTCTTATCTTACAACTAAGGAAACTGAGGCAAGCAGAGGTGTGTGTGTGTGTGTGTGTGTGTGTGTGTGTGTGTTTAATGACTTACTCAGGGTCACACAGCTGGTTAGAGGCAAGGTTCGAACTTAGTGCTTTCTGACTTCAGGTCGGTGCTCTATCCTTTTCACCACCTAACTGCCTCAAAGTTTAAAATAAAGGTGATTTTGGGGGAAAGATAATGAATTTCTCTTTTAGACATATCGACTTTGAGATGCCTATGGGACAATCCGTTGGTCTTGACCATGGGTGGGGAACCTGCAGCCTCAAGGCCACATGTGGCCCTCTAGGTCCTCAAGTGCAACCTTTTGATTAATCCAAACTTCACTTGAGGCCCCGAGGAGGCAGGTTCCCCACCCTTGGTCTTGACCTTAGTCCTTGGTTCTGAAGTTGTATTGGAGTGTAGAATAGAGTCTAAGTCTGGGGAGTATAGATCTAGAAGTCTCCTTCAGAGAGATAATCATTGAACTGATTAGGAGTTGATGAAATACCCAAGGAGAACAGAGAGAGAGAAGGGGGCCCAAGGTAGAGCATTGGGAAACATCTGTAGTTAATGGACTCCAGATTAAAAACTACTGTTCCAGATTCTTAACAATCCAGAAGCTCCCTTTTTTCTAGTCCTTATAGCCAACATGAGATGCCATGGGTCCCACCAGACCGAATACAATCCTGAGACACAGTTTTGGGAATGTTAGTTTTGGCCTTGTGATTGGTTGGGCGACCTTGGTCAGTTTCCAAATTCCCTAAGCCTGTACTTTCCCACTTGTAAAATGGAAATAATGCCCTTCCCCTCTGGTACTAGAATGTTCTGAATCAGCTCTAAAAACAAAATTTGTAAAATGCTACATAATTGCTTGATATTATTCAGCACCTAGATGCTCTACTGAAGCAGTGCCATTAAATTAGTATACAATGGATAATTGTTACTAACTCTGAAGGGAGGCATATAAAACATACTCTATCGGTCTGTAGCAGTTAGAAAATACTATGGGTGTGTTTGCATTTCTTTCCTTAAGAGCCAGCATCTCTGCTTAGCTAGCCAGTAACTAAAAAGGAACGCCCAAGAGTGTTTGAGTCATGATATACTTCTGGGTATTTATCTAAAACACTACTGGTCAAGTGCTTTCTCTGTCTCTGTCTCTGTCTCTGTCTCTGTCTCTCTGTCTCTTTGTCTCTGTCTGTCTGTCTCTCTGTCTCTCTCTCTCTGTCTCTCTCTGTCTCTCTCTCTGTCTCTCTCTCTCACACACACACACCACATATACCATGCATATACACAAAGTGGTTGCCATGATATACTTGCATATTCTGAAGACCCCCATCTTCCATATCATGACCATAAATATTGGCTCTCAGGGAAGCTGTTACACCAATTGTATAAAAAAATGAGAGGCAGTATGCTGTAGCAAGTGGAGTCAGCAGCAGACCCAAGATAACCTGCATTGAAGTTCTAGCTCTAGAACATAGTGACTGTCACTTTATACCTCCTTTCACACCAGGAAGTTCCCTATGCCAGTGAAATCATAGTCTAGCCCCTATACCTATATCACATCTAAGCACATGAAGTGGAACCTGGAAACTGGTCTAGCCAGTGTGGCAAAAGTGATGTTACTTGAGCTTACTTCAACTGACGTCTAGGAATGCTATTATTAAGAAGATTTATGACAGCTGTTCCTTTAGCACCAATAGGTGAAGACTCACAGCAACCAAGAATGAAATCCTCGAACTACCTGCACATTTCCTCAAAGAAGTTAAAAGGGTCTTCTGGAATTTTTCAGGTTCAATCCTGTGAATAACTATTTAATTCCAACTAAAGTAATCTATTCAAGCAAAGACAAGGGACACATTTATAAGTATACGCAAGAGTTTGTATTCTTTCTCTTCATTTTCTTTTTTAGCTGGAGACTGAGACAGCATGGAACAGTGAAGCCCAGTGAAGCCCAAAGACATGGGTTCAAATCCCTACCCTGTTTTACATACTATCTACTTGATTTACCAAAGGAGAGTTACTTAGGGCCTGAATTTCCACATTTATAAAATGAAATGGTTGAATCAGAACAGAGGTGCTTAAACTGGGGTCCAAACCACTCATAAAGGATGATAGATGAAACTGAATGAGAAGAAAATGGCATCTTTATTTTCACTCACCTCTAGCTGAGACTTAGCATTTCCCTCAGTTATGAATGTAGACCACCAGCATGATTCTGAGGAGTCCATAGACTTCACCAGACAGCAAAGGGGGTCATGACACAAAAAAACATTAAGAACCCTTGAAGTAGATGATTTCTAAGGTTACTTCTAGCTCTAAGTCCTGTGTCAAATCTTTTTAGGAGTCACTTGAAAGAGAATATAAATTTTAAGCATGGAACTAATTTGGATGAGAGGGTATAGGTTTGTTCACACAGTGTCCTTAAAGGAAGGTGTCACTGGGAAATTATAGTGAATTCTAACCTATCTGTGTTAATAGGGGAGAACATAAATTGGATTTAATTAATCAAACATTTGCTAAGTGCTTGAATTACAAGACACTGGGCTGGATAGTTGGAATACAAAGATAAAATTACTCAGATTCTGCCTTCTAAGGTTTTATAATAATATAATGGGTGAACTGGATAGCTAGGTGGCATAGTGGATAGAATGCCGGACCTGGAGTCAGGAAGACTCATCTTCCTGAGTTCATATATGACCTCAGACACGTACTAATTGTGTAACCCTGGACAATTCACTTAACCCTGTTAGCCTCAATTTCTACATCTATAAAAATGAGCTGAAGAAGGAAATGGTAAACCACTCCAGTATCTTTGCCAAGAAAACTCCAAATGGGGTCATGAAGTCTCCAACACAACTAAAAATGATTGAATGTAGTCATTAATGATTTGATATCAGTTTAGAAGGAGATTTGTAGTGGAGTATTCCAGGTATCTGTGTTTGATCATTTGAGCAACCGCAGAATATGAGTGAATTAAGACATGGCATTACCTGTGTGACCTTGGACAAGTCACTTCACCCTGTTTGATTCAGTTTCTTCATCTGTAGTATGGGGATAATAATAGCACTTACCTCCCAGGGTTGTTGTGAGAAACAAATGAGATAATAATTACAAAACTCTTAGCATATTGCCTGGTACATAGTAAGTACTATATAAATATTATCCTTATTATTATTAAATGTTTATGTTATTTTTATTTTTATTTTATAAAAATGTATAAAAAATATAAAAATTTATTTATTTATTTATTTTACCCACTGTGTCACCAGCTGTTCTAACAGACAGCAATGAGTTTTGCCGTCAAATGGAATATAGGAAATCAAGTACTAGGAGATAAAACAAAAATCTGGCTGATTTTGACAATTGTGATGACCCTGAACACCAGAATGGAGATTTTAAACTTCGTTTGGTAGGTAAGGGGGAACCACTGAAGGTGCTGTTCAGAGAAGTGATGATATCCAAGTGGTACCTGAGAAGATTATTCAGGAAATTGGGTATTTTTAAAAATAAAATTTTATTAATGTCTTTTATGTATATATTACCCACATTTCCTCAACATCCCCATCCCCTTTACTCCTTACAGAGAGGCATAGCAAAAAAGTGAAGAAAAGGGCAAGAAAAAAATCAGCAAAACTAATTATACATCAAAATGTGTGATACTCTGCATTGTTTCACACCCACCCCCAACCTCTGCAAAGAAAGTAGAGGTTAGATACTTCTTGGATCTCTTCTTTCTGGCAAGCTTGGTTTTAATGATTTTGACGCATTTCGTTTTTAATGATTTGTGGTAATTCTTTCCATCTCCCTTGTCGTAGTCACCATGGCTTACTTCACTCTGCATCAGTTCATGTAATTCTTCCTATGCTTCCCCCCATTATCATATTCATCATTTCTTACAGCACAGTAATATTCTATTACACTCCTATATCACAATTTCTTTAGTTAGGTTGCCATGTAAAAGAGAAGAAAAATACCAGAAGTCAGAGGACCAGTAAACAATAGTCCAGGTGAGCAGTGATAAGGGTCTGAACTGATTATTGCAATGAGAATGAAAAGAAATTTTCCTGGGATACACAATAACATCTGAGGCACAGAAGTAGAGAGACTAAATTGTGAATGTTATAGGGATCCTGGAAATATGTCCACAAGGTTGATAAATTCAGTAAGATTCTTACATCGTATGTTTATGATTCAACTAAATTAGATTCCACAGAGGCTGAGGACTTAACAGTTGACCGGTGTAAGAATGTGGCATGAAGGGCAGATTTCTATGGAAGAAGAAACAAGAAAACATGATTCAGAGTGAAAAGACCTAGGTTTGAATCTGAGCTCTGGCAATCGTAAACTCCGACACTATTGCTAGAACTTAACTTCTGTTACTTTCACTTTCTTTAGCTGTGAAATGGAGATAAAAATTCTTCTTCTGTTACTTGCCATGCAAGATTATTATAGAGAAAGTATTTTGAAAGCCGTAGAAAATAGCGAACTGTTATGTGCCAGGCACTGTAGAGGATAAGAATGCCCCTGTTCTGGTGGGGCTTTTGGTCTAACAGGAGCAAATAAAACACATGCACAAAAAAACTTGAGTCCCAAATGGAACATGATAAGCAGATTAGAGATGCAGAATGGAAGGGGGAGGTGAAGGAGCAAATGGAGGAGGGCAATTTCCCATTTTTTCTTTATATTCTCAGAATCTAGCCCAGTGTCTGACACTCTCTTTTTGGACTGGATTTGTGATTTCAATGGTGTGGGGAACTCCAAGTGAGGGAACTCCCTCTATCAATATAAATCATCATTTAGTTTGCAACTAAAAGTTATTGTTGTTGTTATTATACAACATATATGTAGCACAGAGAGAGGCGGAGAAACAGAGAAGAGACAGACAGAGAGGTGATGGGAAGGGAGAGAGAAGTCTGTTGACCATTGCCCCACTTTCTCACCAGTAATACATCAGAAACCGATCTCTCTCTCTCTCTCTCTCTCTCTCTCTCTCTCTCTCTCTCTCTCTCTCTCTCTCTCTCTCTCTCCCTTCTTCTCCCTCTCTCTCTCTCTCTCTCTGGCATTGCTACATTTGTAACTAAAATATGATTATATTTTTCTCCCCAGAATTCCTTCTCTCATACATCTTTGTGGCATGAACATGTTCCTGGGTAATCAAAGGCTTTGACAGCAGAGTGACGTTTCTGGCACATTCCTCTAAGGAAGAAATAGTTCAAGACCAGGCTTAACGACAGATTATACATATATTCTATCTGAGGACCAGCCTAGTTAAGGATGGGAGAAAGCTTAGTGCCATAAATATGATCACTGAGTGATAAAAATTTTTGGCCACTGAAACCATTGAGCAATAAAAAACACGAAATAGACACTAGTAGAAGAAAGGGAGGGCAGAGAGTACATTTTCTGGATCATCTACCAAAATGAATTATTGAACATTGATACACTAACATGGCATATTTGTCCAATAGCCAGTCTAGTAGTGAACTTGACAACCTAGTAAGTGAAAAATCTTATTGACATTAACGTTCTTGTTATTAAAGAAGTCAGAAGACAGAAATAAATTCCAGCTAAATGATAAGGACAATCTATGACCTCTACTCAGAAAAGTAAATAAAGGAAATGGTTTCATCATACACTCCGAAGAAACAAGAAGAAGAATTTAATGAGACACCTGGCCTGCAATCTTACGTGTATGAAAATAGACCACGAGAGAGTTCATTGCAACAAAAAATAAAGAAGCTTTATGAAGAACTTGACAAGATCATCCTCTAACTTGATAACACATACTTTGATACTTGCTGACTTCAGTGCAAGTAGATAGTAGCATCAAAAATGTGGCTCTGAATATATAAACAAAAAAAAGGGAAGGGGGATTACAATAAATATAATGTCTACTACATTCCAGGCTTGCAAAGCGCTTTACAAATATTATTTCATTGGATCCTCACAAGAACCCAGCAAGGTAGGAGACCAAAATCCTATAGACTGCTGCAAAGATTTACAGGTTTTTTGGATTTTTTTTTACCAAGACTTTCTCCAAGAAGAGAGTTAAAATTTGTTGGACACGAAGCACATTGAATGACATTATAACAAAGACATTGATTATCTCTTAATAGACAAATGGTTATAGGCGTATTAGTCATTTCTGAATTGGCTCCAGGTGTAGTCAGATCATTGGTTAGAGCACATGCCAAACTGGAAGAAAAAATAATTATGAGAAGATACTGTGCACAGTTACAGGAGCTCCAGCAAAAATAAAGACATTGACTCTGACCATCATCACTTTTTTGAGTTTACTTAATGCAAAATAGTCAACACAAGAAGGAGGCCAAAAGAATCCAGAAATTGCCTCAACTAGCAATCTGATATAGACTGCTAAAAAAGACTCATATCTATACAGCATTAATACTTTTTTTTTTCAAATATTTCTTGCTGGAAAGAGAGGTGCTGCAGCTAAGAACATCAGTTACTCAAATGCAAAAAATATAGATATAATGGTGGGGGGTAAACTGAGTAAATCAATCAAATCACCCTCAACCTACCTAAAGACATAAGCAATAAAATGGCATTCCTGTCACATTTTCTTCAGGCGAAAACACCTTGATAGTTCACTATAAATGAGCAAGACCATGATACCACTCTGGGTTAAAGAGGAAGTCTGTTTGGATTGGCTAAGAGTCTTGGTTACACTCTCTGGTGTGGTATAAAACCATAAAGCTAGTTGATGATTCAAGTGAGCAGTGAGCCAAGAGAAAACATTCCATATTAATCACTGGGAAACATTTAGGGGGTACAAGCAGGAGAAGAGAAGTACTTGCCATACCTCCAGCCTCTGTCCTTCCACATTAATCGAAGGACTCTCTCATAAACTTCAAAGAGGATTTTCGACTACCTATTTCCCCATCAGCATCCTACCCACATCCTTGGAACAGCTGTTACAATGTCTGCATTTGGAGGCAAGGACAGACTCAAGCAAGGTAACACAGATTCAGACTTTGCAAAGAGCCCAGAAGAAAAACTATACCTTAAGGACTTCATCAAAGGGATTTCCAGGAGCTATGAGTCACTCCTCTTTGCTACATGTGCTATGAGTTTGAACCCACTTTTCCCTGACCTTTTTAGATACCTGTGAGAGAGTATGTCACAGACTTTTGGAAAGAATTTTTTTTTCTATCAACTGTATCTCATTATTGCTGTAGTAAAATACTACTTTCTAAAACCTAAATAGGCCTGGCTGGTCATTGGCATCTGCTGTGAGTCCTCTTATGAAGTCTCAGAAACAACCAGCACTAGGAAAGTAACCCTCAGCTCCTCAAGGCTACCGCTGGAACTTTTAGTGGAGATGGAGCAGCTGTGCTCTGGGGACCCAGACTTCCAGTGTGAATGGGAGTTGGGATAGTAGCTCCAAAGTCTATGCTACACAGAGGATAAGGAGGATGAAGACTATGAATAATATTAATATTATATATAATAATATATCATTATATAAAATAATAATGTGACTCACAAAAAAATGAGAAGCAATTAAGGAGAATATAAGCAAACAGAAAGCTTAGCCTAAGACCTTGCTAAACCAGATTACTCTTGAAAGTTGTATATTTAAGTAGAAGAATACTAAATAGATGTAAAATATAACATATCTGCTATTAAGGGGTGGGAGGGATAGAGGTGTTGACCTGTTTCATCAGTAACAATGTTAGAATTGCCATTTTTGGATCTACCATCATAGTACCTAATGTAGAATCCATAGCATGAAAGATTTAAAACTGGAAGAGACAGCTAGCTTAGCCCCCTCAGTTTACGGGTTAAGAAGCTGAGGTCCAAAGAATTTAAAGGGCTCATTCAAGGTCATACAGGTAATAAAGTGGCATTAGCTGGAATGTAAAGTACCATACAAGTAAGTAATAATAATGCACTCAAGATAGTCAAGATAATTGATCTGACCACCCCGCCTCACCTCTGACACCTTCCAAAATACTTGTAATGGAGGCAATACAATCTTAAAGGCTCTCAGGGATAAATTTTCAAGATATCCAAAAAGCAGAAGGGACAGAATATGCATGTAGTACCTATACTAAGCGCTAGGAACTATTCTAAACACTTTTTTAAAAAACCAGATATTACTCATTTGAACCTCACAACAGCCCTATAAAGTAGGTGCTGTTATTATCCCCATGTTACAGATGGAGAAACTGAGACAAACAAAGGTTAAGTGATTTGCCCAGGGTCACATAGCTGGTTAGTATCTGAGACCAGATTTGAGCTGAGATCTTCCTGACTCAAGATGCAACAATTTATCCATTGTGCCACCAGCCACCTCAAAAAATAAAGATGACAAAAGAATGGAAAATGTCACAGATGATGTGCCTACAAAAACAGATTACTAAAACATCAACAATTATTTATTCATGTACTTGCCTTCTTAACTGTATAAAATCCTTATGGGAATGGTCTACAACATGCATTGAAGAAACCTTGATGAAAACATGATAAAGTAGCACCCATGCTTTCACAATTTTTTTTTCTTTAACGTGCACTTTTATTTGAACTGGTCTTAAGTCAGTGTACAGGTAAAGCTCCTCCCCTCCCCCAAGTACTGGCACCAATCTCATAAAACTCGCAGGGAGACTGTGAAGTCTTCATTCACATCTATGTTGGGGACAGTTGGGGGGCACAATTTTCTAAAGAAAATGATTTCTAAGATGAGAAATGTTGGAGTAGATGTGGGAGAGTTGAAACACTAATTCATTGTTGGTCTGTGAGTTGATCCAACCATTCTGGAGAGCAATTTCGAACTATGCCCAAAGGACTACAAAAATGTGCATTCCCTTTGATCCAGCAATATCACTTCTAAGACTGTATCCCAAAGAGATCATAAAAATGGGAAAGGGTCCCATATGTACAAAAATATTTATAGCAGCTCTCTTGGTGGTGGCCAAAAACTGGAAATCAAAGGGATGTCCATCAATTGGGGAATGGCTAAACAAGTTGGTATAGGAATGTAATGGAATACTATTGTGCTATAAGAAATGATGAACAGGAAGACTTCAGAGCGGCCTGGAAGGACTTCTACAAACTGATGCTGAGTGAAAGGAGCAGAACCAGGAGAACTTTGTATGCAGCAACAACCACAGTACGTGAGGAATTTTTCTGGTAGACTTAGTCCTTCACAGCAATGAAGGAACCTAAAAAAGGGAACCGTTGAGGCAAAACACCTTCCACATTCAGACAAAGAACTATGGAATTGGATCACAGAATGAAGCAGACCATTTTCTCTTGTGTTATGTTTTGTTTTCTTTTGTTTTATGGTTTCTCCCATTCATTTTAATTCTTCTATGTAACATGACTAAGGTGAAAATGTATTTAATAGGAATGTATGTGTAGAACCTATATAAGATTGCACACCATCTCAAGGAGGGAGTGAAAAGGTAGGGGGAAGGTGGGAAGGGAGGGAAAAGAATCTAAGATATATGGAAATGATTATACAAAACTGAAAACAAGTAAAATAGTTTAAAATTTAAAAAAAGAAAATGATTTCTACAACTTTATGATCACCCTATTGACTTAAAGGTGCAGAAAATACCAAACCTTTTGGGATCCATTGCTTATTCATTTTAATAAAGCAATTAATATGGGAGAAAAAATGCAGCCTTGAAAGCCTTCTTTAAACAAGGTGTCTTCCGTACAAACATTAAAATTATATGAGACTCAGGAATAACTACAATTATGGACATAACTTGTTGACTTTGTTTCCTTATAAAAGCCAAAGAAACATATGTTCACGTAAGCTATGTGCTTATTGTAGAAAGTGCTTTACTCAGATATTATATTAATAAAAAGATTCCCCAAATGTTTCTGTCAAATGACTCTTTACAATAAGTTATAAGAAAAGAATGATGCAAATCCTTTTCAATCTTTTCAATAAGTTGTGCTTTTATTTTCCTGCCATAGCAAATATAAAATCCAGCTATCTTCTTGATAACTAATTCATACAGAAAGTCATATTTACAACAAAGAAAAACATTCACTTTACAAAAAGAATTGTTTTTTTTTAATTCTAAAATTTTGTCAGTTTCTTCAGTTCTTCATCTTTTAGCATCTCCAGGACTAAGAACAGTGCCTGGCACATGACAGGTGCTTAAGAAATGCTTATTGACTGATTCAAAAGGAGACACAAGAGAATTCAGAGAAATTTTCTCTTTCTGTCTCTCTGTCTTTCTGTCTCTCTGTCTCTGTCTCTGTCTCTCTCTCTGTCTCTGTCTCTCTCTCATACACACACACACACACACACACACACACACATCAGAAGATTAGAGTAAGAAAGGACTAGATAATCTAGTCCTCCTTCATTTTACAGATGGAAATAAAAATGCTGTCTCAACAGGCAAAAAATGACTTGTCCAAAGTTCCCACAATTAGAGTCAAAGCAAGCACTAGAACCCAGTTCTCCCTACTTCCAAATCTGACTATCAGTCTCCTGACTCCTACTACATTCCCCAGTATATGTAAAATATGACTCAGTTCTCAAAAATGAAACTTGTGCACAATTTTTAAAGAACACACCTATCACATAAACTGAGGTTGTGTATATTAGGTTCTGTTTTTAAGGTGTGTCTGGTTGGTTTGCCACTGAGCTTTACTAAAAGACATTTATTAGAATTAAGGTGTTATATAATGTTGATTGTTATAAGCTGCTTGCCTTAGTAAAGTATCCTGTGTCACTATTTTATCCATTACTGCTGCCCCTTCTAGTCTAACTTCATGATAATAAAATATCAAAAATGATCATATCATCAAATAACATGAAGAAAATGATGAAGAAAGGAGGTGACCCTATGTCTTCTTGTGACAGTAAAACAGAAAACACAACTCATTCTCAAGTTTTCTCAAAGGATGTTATATAATTTCTCTATTAGTTTATTGCTTGTGAGGCAGCTAGATAACCCAATGGGCAGCTTGGTGGTTCAATAGATAGAGTGCTAGACCTGGAGTCAGAAAGACTCATCTTCCTGAGTTCAAATCTGGCCTCAGATACTTATTAGCTGGGCAACCCTGGACAAGTCCCTTAATCTTATTTGCCTCAGTTCCTCATCTGTAAAATGAGCTGGAGAAGGAAATGGCAAACTATTCCAGTATCTTTGCCAAGAAAACCTCAGAATGGGGTGCAGAGAGTTGGACAAGACTGAAACAACTGAACAAAAATAAACAGATGACCCAGTGAATAGAGTTCTCTGCCTAGAGTCAGGAAGATGTGAGTTCAAATTTGGTCTCAGATACTCAGATATTCAGATACTTACTAGCTTGTGTGACTCTGGTCAAATCATTTAATTGCTGTCTGCCTCAGTTTCCTCAACTGTAAAATGGAAATAATAGTAGCACCTCCCTTCCAGAGTTGTTGTGAGAATAAAATGATATAATAGTTGTAAAGTGCTTAGCACAATGCCTGGCACACAGGAGGTGCTAAATAAATGCTTGTTCCATTCCTTTAAGAACATAAGTGGGTATCTCTGAGAAGCAGAAAACAGATTTGATTATAACAACATGAGGCTTTTTCTTCAACAACTTACAGGACAAAGGTATTTAAGTGAGTGCTGTCCCTTCCACACCAGTCACTCTGGGAGGTCATCCACTTATTCCCATTCTACCACTATTGCCCAAAGAGATCTTAAGAGCTCTCCCTTGGGAATCACTACATTCTCTAAAATGGTAGAACATTTTCATTCTTTGAGAGTGAATTTGACTTTTGGAAACAACCAGAAACCATTCTGGTCCAATCTGGTGGATGAGGTGAATTCACCAAGTACTTAAAGTACTGAGCTTGATTTTCTCCTTCATGGGATCATAGGTGTACAACTGAAAGGGACCTTAGAGGTCATTTTACAGGGGATGTAAGGGCAGCTCAGAGAGACCCAGTTGCTTGTCCATGGTGATGCAAGTAATAACTGACAGTCCTCAGATTTTCACTTCAAGTTCATAATTGTTTTCCCTATTTACAATGTCTATGTACTGTAAATTCTTCTTGAAACCTCCTAAGACTCATCAAGATATTTGATTTATGGCCTCTGTACAAAAGACTTGTCTTGTGACTCCATAGTCATACTTTGTACAGTTATCCCTTCCACATCATGGGAGTTGGGAGAGCAGAATCTCCCCACCTCCTACTCCTCAATCTGGAAAATGTGAGTAAAATTTTTTGGCTCTCCCTTCATACCATAGAAGAAGTATGAATTTTTTTTTCTTTTATGGAGTGTTTACAGCACATTATTGTAAAATTGGATTAAGTATTTGGTCACATGCCCTGTGTTGTCTGCTGGCCTTTATGTGTCATCTGCGTCTTCCACAAAACTCCCCCAAAATTCCCATTTAATTTCTTTTGCTCCCTGGCAATATATAAAAACCACCATGGGGAAAGTCATGATGGGAAGGGATAACTATACATTTTGCCATGAGAGAGGGGCAAAACTTACAAATTTCAGAGAATCCATTCCCTGACTAGGAAGTATCAGTGCCCGAAAGATGCTCCCCCAAACTTCCACCTTCCTTTAAAACATAAGTGGTTTTTCTAACATGCCTGAGCTCCATCCAATCTTATTTTTTTTACTAGAAAATAAACAGTCTGTCTAGTGCATATCCAAGAGCTCATCCCTTCCTAGTTGACTATAAAGAGAAAAAAAAGACAGGATTGTTATTTTTACAGTAAACAGCCAAGCTATCATTATATTATCTTTTATTATAAGTTTAACAACCAGTAAATGTTATTGCAAAACATTTGGCAACTCTTAAAGATGCACATAGATGTTTTTATTAAAGCAGTCATACCTTATATTCCAAACTACCTGTCCCTTCGTCCAGGATTTACTGGAAAGATTCTTAGTGGCTTCCAGGGTAGCCCCAGGAATGTTTTCTCTAGTATTTGGGTATCCAAGTGCTGAGTTTCAATAACGAATGTCTTTTACAGGTACCGTATTTCCTTTGCACCTCTCTTCCTAATAGATCTTCCTTCCTCTACTTAGATATTTTCTTCTATTCATTCCTATATTGTGGTTTCCCTTTACCCTCCACCTTCTCCTCTACTCAAGCACTCCACCCAGGAGTAGGAGGTAAGAAATGCATGCACTCAAAACAGTAAACTTTTATGAAGTACCAACTGCAGGCTGCATATAATTTCTAATTTTCCCCTGTGAAACAAACACAAAAGCAGTGCAATAATTTTAAAGGAAGGGTGAGAAGCAGGAAATATAAGAAGTGATTGTCTTAGCGGAGCCTCCTCAGCCCTAATCTGAGTGGGAGGCTATCAGGAGAGCCTTGATTACAGAGCTTGCCTTAACTCGTCTAACGATTGCTTTTGAAATTTGAACTTTGAGTATGCATGCACACTGTCTGTATAAATGAATACCACCCAACTGTCTGGTACCTTGTCCCTCATTAGGGCAACATGCAGTCCTTATTTCTAACCCTTGCTATTTTATCCAGTAGGGCTTTCTCACTATGTAACAAAAAAAAATATCTTGAGTTCCTGGGAACTACATGGTGCTCTTGCCTTCCAAAACATGAGTTATTAACTCTTCAATGAAGCATTTGTTCTCCTCTGCCAGAAGGGAAATGGAGACTTCCCACGGGCTGGACACACCCCCAAACGCAGCTCCCAGATTCCCCCAGGACTGTTGGGGAACTCCATTCCAGGCTTTCCAGCAGCCTCACAGGGCCAGCAAGAGATCCTGCTGTCCTAGTAAGGGCAACCCCTAAAGTCAGGGCCTGCCTTTCACCAAGGCAGAATGAGAGAGGAGTCACCTACATGATCTGAGATAAAGTGCATGAGGGAGTCTTCCTCTCCTTGATTATGACTTTCTTCTAGGTACCTGGAATTTCACTTTCAGAGATTTATCCCTTTGGATCAAGCAATCTCCACTCCAGGATTCACAGCACAAGTCTAGGAGTCACAATCCTCATAGACAGAGCTTGGAAGGCTTCTTTCAAGGTCATTGAGTCCAGCCCTCTCATTTTATGGGGACCTGGGTTCAAGCCCCAGCTCTGTCACTATGTGTATTTTGGGACAATTTATTCTGAACCTCAATTTCCTCTTCTGTAAAATGAGGATAATTATTGTATTCTCCACCTCCAAAGAATGCCGTGAGCAAAGGGCTTTGTAAGCCGTATGTGAAGTAAAAACATGGAGGAAATGCCAGCACCTCCCACTAAAGCATATCAGCACCAGAAATTCAAAGAAGTGACTAGCTCAAAATTAAAGCAAACACTAAAAAATAAAAACTTAGTGACTGTCAGAGGGTGGAATTGAACTCAGCTTTTTCCTGA